>NW_008357662.1:20763-23001 GCF_000622305.1 Nannospalax galili
ATTGATTGCTTATCAAAAGACACCAAGGTGGTCTTGATCTTACCAATTTGTCCATAACTTGTAATGAATACCCAGAAACCCTTCTTCTATCTATGTCTCTCTTCTAGAAATCCGTTATTCCCTAGACTCTCCACCACTAATTCTATTTAACTACTTCTTGCTGCATCTAAAATAACTTTTATTAATAGTGGGTGCATCTGGACTAGGATGATTAAAGGATTTTCAATAAAGGCGGTGATAGCGGTGCCAAGGACACCAGGTGCTTTCCGGGCCCCCAGAAAGCCCAAGATACAGTGACGGTTAGAAAGATAATAGCAAGTAAAAGCATGCCAAGCACACTGAATGTTTCTCAGCACAACCAATTCCAAGAGTTAACCTTCCTTGAAGTTCCAGCCTCAACCCACGGAGGATCTCACACGGGCTTCATTGGAGATGGCATGACATTTCACCCTTTTTTTACTTTTTAAATGCAGTTCATGTACTTCTCGGCGGAGAGATGAGACAGAAGAGAAAACTAGGCGAAAGATGACTGGAAGGAGAAAGATAAGGAGAAGAATTACTCCTATGATGACACCTCTAATAATCAAATTATGCACCCAATTGAAAGGGTTAAGCAAAATCAAATTATTCTTCAGTGATTGCGCTAGAAAGGAGATATCTTCATCATCCAAATGTGCCTGACTCATTGCTGATATTTGTAATTGCAAATCCTGCATATCATGAGATATTTCAGTATCTTTCCATACTCCTAACAAATGGTTTCTGGTAGCATTCCAATTCAAGGATGTATTATAATTCAAAGGAGTCACGCAAATATATTTAAAACTAGCATGACACTTAGTAGAGAGCTGTACCTTTAAATTTTGCATCTCCTGTCCTACAGCTAAAATCACTTCTTCTAAAGCATTTACCCTCATGTCTAGCTTTTGATTAATGCTATATTGATCTGCTAAAGCCAATGAAATATTTTTATTAAGATTGTTTACAAAATGTGCCGTTCTGACTTTTTCCACTAGAGCAACAGTGGAAACAGTAAGCGAAGTCAAGATAGTGATCAATGCGCCTATGCCCAATATAAATGCTGCAATGAACCTTTTTGGCCTGATTAATTCATTCAAATTCCTCAATGTCTGTAAAGCTGAATTTCCATAATTTGAGATGCTAAAATTACTAGGCTTCCCTGCCGAAATTCCAAAAGGATAATTAATACAAGCTCTTACCCCCACTGGAGTAGGTGTACTTTCTTTCGGTTTCCTAAGCAGCAGCACGTTTGCAGTGGCAAAAAGCCGGAAGAGACTGCGATGAATATTTGTATTATGCTCTGGAGAGTGACTTACGTATATGGGAGCCACCCATCTGGGAGTAAATCATCTTTTAATTGGCTCTCCATAAGTCTGAAGTTTAAAATTATTAAATTTATTTGTGTTATTTAACAGATATTCAATATAATTATAATTAGGATTTGGAATAGAGAAATCATAAATAGAATCTTTAGACCCTGGAGGCTGATGTTTAGATACTTTAGAAGGAAATCCACAATTTAACCATTTTGGATAAGTGATAAAGGAATTCCAAAATTGATCTTTATCATGATACTCTTGAAAACAGTTTTCTAAAGGCATGCTAATATCAGGATCTAGAAAGGTTTCATTATAGTTATAATACCCTAAAGTTAGCATACTCAGTTCCCACATTAATCTTTTACCAGAATCAGAGCTGTGATCAGGAGCATCAGTGTAGAAGGTTCTATAATTAATGGGTAAGCATCCAGGCATCGCTTGCCCTTTTAAATTTACACAAATGGGAGTGGTATCTGACATTCCCTCATAATTAACAATTTCAGAAGTTAAATGAAAAGTTTTAAAATCTTCAGACCCACCTAAAAGTTGGCTATAGTTAGTCATTATTTTAATTTGTGATCCATCTCCCCATCCCACAGGATGCAAAAGAGGCGGGTTAGGTACATACGCCCAATAAATCTCCCCTCTCCCCTAAAGCATCTTTGTTTTAGGAAGATAAGCTTTTCCTCATCCATCAGCAATTAGTTGTCAATATTACTTTAGATAATATTTGGGTCTGCTGTTCATTTTCCCGGTTCTATAGTTTTCTTTTTTGGTTGCATCTTTACCTGGCTTTGGTATTAGAGTGATGCTGTCTTCATAGAAGGATTTTGGAAGTTTTCCCTCTGTTTCTATTTTTTTGAATAAATTAAGTAGTATTGGATGTAGATCTTCTTTA
>NW_008357662.1:23356-25697 GCF_000622305.1 Nannospalax galili
TTCAATTTCATTAATTTCTGCCCTGATTTTTGTTATTTCTTCTTGTCTGCTGGGTTTGAGTTTCGTTTGCTGTTGCTTTTCAAGTGTCTTGTGTTGCAATGTTGTCATTTATTTGTGTTCTTTTCGATTTTGTGATGTTGGCACTTAGAGCTATAAACTTCCCTCTACGGACAACTTTCAGCATGTCCCAGAGGTTTTGTTGTGTTGTATTGTCCTTTTCATTTAGTTCCAGGTCTATTTTTATTTCTTTCTTAATTTCTCTTTTGACCCATTCATCATTCACGAGTGTGTTGTTTAATCTCCTGTGTTCATGTGGTGACTAGGGCTTTTTCTGGTGTTGATTGTAAGCTTTATTGCACTGTGGTCTGATAGAATGCATGGGATTATTTCAACCTTTTTGTATTTCTTGAGGTTTGTTTTCTGCCCCAGTATACGGCCGATTTTGGAGAAGGTTCCATGGGTGCTGAGTAGAAAGTATGTCCTTTGTTGCTTGAGTGTAATACTCAGTAGATGTCTGTTAATTCCATTTGATACATGGTATTGTTTAATTCAGATGTCTCTCTTTTATCTCTCTGCCCTGTTGACCTATCAAATGGAGACAGTGAGGTATTGTAGTCCCCTACTATTAATGAATTGGGATTAATCTGGTTCATATAGTCCTGTAGTATTGTTTTAATGAAATTGGATACACCAGAGTTTGGTGAATATATGTTCATGATTGTAATTTCTTCTTGGTTTATTGTTCCTTTGATCAGAATAAAGTGGCTCTCTTTATCTCTTCCAATTAGTTTCAGTTTAAAGTTTATTTTGTTAGATATTAGAATTGCTACACCTGCTCTTCTCTTAGTACCATTCTCTTGGTATATTTTTTGCTGAGACCTGCACGATGCTGGGGGACCGCGCTGGGCACCGGTCACCGCATCCCTTCCAGCTTCCAGCCACTGGCGCTCGCTGGTCGGTCCCGCTGGGTCTCGGCATGCCTAACGGGAGGCCCAAGAATGGCAGACACCATGCGAGTGTCCTCCGCCTGCTCATGAGGATGGCGGCCACGACGCTCCGACACGCCGGCTTCGGCTCCGGGTTCAGTTCTTGGGAGCATGCGCCGCCTGAGTCCGCAGCCTCCAGGCACCAGTGCAAGCACCTCTTTCTGGGTCCCGCTACCCGCTGCTGCCCCCTGGAGGCTGCGGGACAAACGCACACTCCCAAGCGCACCCAGAGCTGCTGCCACCCTCAGATCTGCAAACCCTATACAGACACACATCTAAAGGATCATCCACCATGATCAAGTCGGCTTTATCCCAGAGATGCAGGGATGGTACAATATATGTAAGTCAATAAACATCATAAATCATATAAATGGGCTCAAAGACAAGAAACACATGGTCATCTCAATTGATGCAAAGGAGGCCTTTCACAAAATTCAACATGCATTTTTGTTCAAAGTACCAGAGAGAACTGGACTGGAGGGAACATACCTCAACATACTTAAAGCCATATATAACAAACCCACAGCCAACATCCTTCTAAATGGAGAAAAACAGAAAGCATTCCCATTGAAATCACAACCCACACATGGGTGTCCACTATCTCACTTCTCTTTAACATAGTGCTTGAAACTCTTGCAAGAACAATAAGACAAGAGGTTGAATTATAGGAGAAATAATTGGAAAGCAAGAGATCCAATTATCCCTTTTTGCAGATGATAGGAGATTATAACTAAGAGATGCCAAAAATTCAACCAGAAAATTCCTAGAAATTATTAACAAGTTCAGTAAAGTGGCAAGTTACACCATTAACCTACAAAAGTCTGCAGCCTTTCTATATACCAAGAACAAGCAATCAGAGAAAGAGCACATGGAAACACGTCCCTTCACAATAGCTGCAAAGAAAATAAAATGTCTTGGAATAAACCTGACCAAAGAGTGCTCTCTTTAATAGGGCTCTACAATGAAAAGTTTAAATCTTTAAAGAAAGACATGGTAAGACATCAGAAGATGGGAGGACCACCCATGCCCATGGATTGGAAGAATTAATATTGTGAAAATGACCATCCGAACAAAAGTCATTTATAGATTCACTGCAATGCCAATCAAAATCCCCATGACATTTTTCACAGAATTGGATAAAAACATCCTAAGATACATAAGGAAGCACAAAAGACTTCGGATACCCAAAACAATGCTGAGCACTAAGAGCAATGCCAGGGGGATTATATACCAGATTTTAAGCTGTATTATAGAGCTATAGTCATAAAAACAACATGGTATTGGCACAAAAATAGACCCATAGACCAATGGAACAAAATTGAAGACCCAAATATGAGTACATGCAATTTCAGCCA
>NW_008357662.1:25774-35293 GCF_000622305.1 Nannospalax galili
GAGTGGATCTCCACCTACAGACGAATGAAACTACACCACTATCTTTCACTCTGCATAAAAGTCAATTCCAACTGGATCAAAGACCTCAATGTAAAGCCTGAAACTCTGAAACTGTTAGAAGAAAACATTGGGAAAAACCTACAAGATATACGTGTAGGAAAGTATTTTCTAAAGCAGATATCAATCGATCAGGAAAAAGGCCAAGAATTAACAAGTGGGATCTCTAAAAAGATTCTGTACATCAAAGGAGACAACCAGGGAAGCGAATAGAAAGCCCACAGAATGGGAGAACATCTTTACCAGCGACACATCCGTTAATATCCAGAATGTATAATGACCTCAAAAAACAGAATCAAGACCAGAAGCAACCCAATTAAAATATGGGTCAACGGGTTGAACAGAGACTTCTCAGAAGAAGTAAAGATGGCTATGAAACATTGTAAAAGATGTTCAATATCACTCATAATTAAGGATATGCAAATTAAAACCACTTTAAGGTTTCAACTTACCCGAGTCAGACTAGCTAAGATCAGGAGAACAAATAATACCAAATGTTGGAGAGGAGGTGGGGAAAGGGAACACTCATCCACTGCTGGTGGGGCTGCAAACAGGTTCAACCCCTTTGGAGAGCAGTGTGGAGAACTCTGAAAAAACTACAAATGTACCTACCATTTAAACCAATTATATCATTCCTCGGCATATAACCAAAGAACTCATCCTACTGCAGAGACACTTGTACATCCATGTTTGTTGCTGCTCTTTTCACAATAGCTAAGAGATGGAAGAAACCTAATTGTCCCTCAATTGATGAGAGGATAATGAAAATGTGGGTCATTTATACATGGAGTTCTACTCAGCAGTAAAGAAAGATGAAATCATGAAATTTGCATTTAAATGAATGGAACTAGAAACTGTTATACTAAGTGAAGTAACACAGACTCAGAAATTAAATCCTAGAACCAAACACTGATAAGGGAGTATGTATCCAGACATAAGTACAGGAACCAGGGTAATTGAAAGGAACCAGGGCGGTAAAGGAAAAGAAAGAACCCAAAAGAGAAGAACAATAGGAAACCGACCTTAATAAGGGAGATATGGATAAAACTTGGGTTCATTGAAGGGAGGGGGGAGGGAAGGGTATATCATCATCCTAGGGGATAAGGGGAAAGAAGGAGCTCAAGAGAGGTAGGACCATAGAAGGGTATTAGTAAGGGAGAAAGGGAGGAAAATGGGGGCACCTTAAGTGGGAAAACTATGGTTGAGAGGTGAGACAATGCACCTTAATAAGGGAGATATGGATAAAACTTGGGTTCATTGAAGGGAGGGGGGAGGGAAGGGTATATCATCATCCTAGGGGATAAGGGGAAAGAAGGAGCTCAAGAGAGGTAGGACCATAGAAGGGTATTAGTAAGGGAGAAAGGGAGGAAAATGGGGGCACCTTAAGTGGGAAAACTATGGTTGAGAGGTGAGACAATGCGAGAGATAAATAACTTTCTGGGCTGTTTAACAAACATACTTTGAGGCCTATACTCATTTGGTCAGAGGGACATAACGGACAGTTTTTACTCCGTGCCCTCCTAGGTCAACTAGTTCCAGGGGACTATGAGCGTCTCTCAAAATGTCCCGTAATTGTGGTCGGTCACCTGTCCTCTTGATCACCGAGGCCGAGGAGACCCCACAGGACAGACTTGAACCAGTGTCCCGACTACAAAGAGGAGAGTCCACACAGAGGAATCACTTCCTCCATGCTTCCAGGCAGAGCCAACCATTGTTGAGTAGGACCTTTGACTTATCTTCACATAGATGGAACTGGAAAAAGAAAGGAGCCAGGGGCTCCTCCCAAGCCCATGTGAGCCCTGAGGAACAGATCCTCAAACGACCTTAAGAGTAAAAATAAATTGGTTTGTCTGGGCCAACTGCATGGCATTACTCATCCAAAAGGAAAGTATAAACAAAGATTAAAGGGGTCAATATAATTTCTTAAAAGTCCATATACATAGCTAAAGGCTACATAACAAGCAACAATGCCACATAGGAGAGACCTTCTTTTGAGCTGTTGGCTAGATTGACCAAATGGACTCCCAAACAGTAAGCCAGCATAGAACTTGATAAATGAACAGCAGACCCTAATCTTATCTAAAGGAGTATTTACAACTGATTGCTGCTGGAATAGGAACAGCTGACTCTCCTAAAACAAAGACTGCTACATAGGATGACTAGATTCAACAGAAGGGCAATTAGTGGGGAATGGCTGGGGGTGCTGACAAAATGGCAGACAGTAGCAGGGTGATTAGAGTATAAGGGCTCTAGTGGGGGGAGGGAGGCTATGGGAGGGTGCCATCTGGGAAGTGAGTGTATATTTGAATAAGATGGTTTGGGATGTTCTGTGTGATATACACACACACAAAAAATCAAAAAATTTTTAAAAATGTATTACATTTGCTGAGGAAGCATGGAAATTTACATCATGCTAATTAGTACAGGTGATAAACATTACCATTGAAATCTACCCGATGACTTAACAGACATATACAGGGGCCAAGGTTCCAAGTGCAACCGATTATGACTAGTCATAATCAGATGCGTACGGATTAGAGATGCACGTGCCAACATCACAGCCTTAGTATCCAAAACAATGAGTCATATGGGGTTTTTGGCTACTCTAACATTCTCCTGTCTGTAGAGGTAACCATAAAATGTTTTAAGGATTAGATACAAGCTCCCAAATCCTTTTGACGTTTTTGGCCTTTGGAAAAGAGTATGTTGCTAAGAGGCCCAAGGACATCAAGCGTTTTAGCCAAGAAAATGGTTACTTTCCCTTGGGGTTTTTTGCCCTAACTGCCCAGCCAATTCCTACCTCCTATTCTCATCACAGCATCCTCTGAAGAGGTTACCCAAATTGCCAATAGGGAATTGGGACGCTCACTGCCCTGGCTTCTTCAGTGCTGAACTGGGACGCAGCATGAGGCAACTGGAGTACCCCTCCAGTCGGTCTATCTAAAAACTCCAGAATTGCATAACTCTCATCTCTAATGGGAAAAGAAAGTCCTTGACTCATGACTAGGAACTGTGAAGGAGAAGTAAGGCAAGAGTAATTTAATTAGCATTACAAGTTCTAGACAGGGAACTAGAAAAATGTTAGAACAGGGCGATTTTCAAATGTTCGTGAGAGTCCATTTGAATTTCTTGACAAGGCCTTCCAAAAGCATCCCTCTATTGGGTTCCTCCTCATTTTCCTTTTGCCTTCTAAGGCTGGACTCTAAAGTGATCGATTCAGGATTTTCCTTCAGGTATTTTGATAGGTGTTGGATTGGTTAGAATCAGTGTCAGTTCCCTCTCAAAGGCTTCTAGATAGGGGAGAAAACAAATTAATCCATCACTTTTGAACGATACCTGGCTGTCTCCCTTACCTACTGGTGGGTACTACAGTACTGGACACCAAGATTTGAAGTCTTATGTCTGAGCAGCACTTTCTGGTTGGGAACCAAATCATCAATGATAAATACTTGTCTAAATAACTTTTTACACAGAAGTCAACCTAATGTCAAGGATGTAGAATCCCTTGGACTCTTAAATATACTGATGACTTACTCTTTGGTTATTCTTTCCTTTAGGGTATTTAAGACCATACAGTTGGCGGAAATAAATCAAGTGATTCATACACTTAAGGTCATTTGAAGATGTGGGCTCACATGGGCTCGGGAGGAACTCCTGGTCCTTTCTTTTAACAATTCCATCTATGTGAAGAAGAGTCAAAGGTCCTGCTTGACCATGTCTGGCTTCTCTTGGAAGCATGAATGAGATGTTTCCTCTGAGTGGAAGCTCCCCTTTGTGGCCTCGTCACAGGTTCAAGTCCATCTCATGGGGTCTTCATGGCCTCCCTGAACAAGAGGACAGGTGACTCTCCACAATTACAGTACATTTTGAGAAATGTTCCGTAGTCCCCTGGAGGGCAAGGGGCAAAAACTCTCCTTTAAGTCCACTGACCGCATTAGTATAGGCCTCAAACTATGGCAGTTAAATATCCTATAAGGTTAGTTCCACCAGTCTGGTAGTTTTAATTATCATGTGATATGTAGCTAGCGCTTGGGTAAAAAACCAAATAGCCTCAGATAAACCTTGACTAGATATATGTTTTGTACCTTAAACTAGTTGATTAAACTAAGACCATAGACATTTTAAGGTTATGTGTATATTATTTTTTTCTCATCCTCTATGTACCATAATAAAACTACCCATACCTTCATTGCTTGCTCAGGGTTTCTCATTTTTTATTACTTTGGAAAATATCTCCACTTCCATATCTCTAACATCTTTTATGTTCTCATTTTCTTTTTTGAAAAACACATTATGACTTTTAGTCACGACCAGCTAGGACCCATAGATAGTGGTGGTTTTCTATGCAGAAAGAGAGGATTGTGGGACCTGTGGAAGGGAACTGCCGAAGCAACCTGGAGGTTCCAAGCTCTGCCCTGGTGGTTGTCCACATGACATGAAAACTAAGAGCACGCAGAGTTAGTGTTTTTGTTTGTTTCTCTCCTTTGTTACAATCTGAAGGTGAAAATAATTTCAAATAACAAAATGAATCAAAAACCAAAAAAGAATTATGAGGCATAATAGCATTAACAAATAAATTTCCCATCTGTGGTGAGACTTCTTTTCCTGGGGATGCTAAGCAGTACTTATTCCCTTTCAAGATTCTAGGGTCAAGCCAACGTTTCCTTAAAGTTGTACTGGGGAACCAATGAATTTCTGGAGCTCACTTACTTAGATAACTGCGGATACTTTGTAAGAAATCCCACTTAATTGATCTTCAATAAAGAGAAGCCTTATGCACTCGAGTATCCAAGCAATGATGTATCTACAGAATTTACACATCAGAAGCAATTAAGACAATACTGTATCTCAAGTAAGGACTGGGAAAAAGGCCAATGGCCTTGGAGAAAACTATACTAGGAGAGGCTTGTGGAAGACAGCTGTGCCAGTGGGTTCCCCAAGCAGTAAGGAAACCAGATCACCAACACCTGTCACAAAGAACCATGTGGAAAAACTGTGCAGGGAAATGGTGATTGTGACAAGGAGCACTGCCTGACTGGGAATGGCAGGCTTTAGGCTATTCTCGACACATGGGGGGGAAACTGTCATCCTCATTAGAAAAATTTACCTGACACTAAGGAAATAATTACTTTCTGCTAATATAACTTCCATGTCAATGTTGCCAGCTCCTCTGAGTACTAATGGCTAAATTTCAGACAGAAGGAAATCTGTGTTTCTAACCATGTTCAGTTGAACTCCACCACAGAGGTCAGCCATAACAGGAACCTATGTCCAGTGTGACTAGAGTTGGTCTTCATTCACATTCACATTCACGTGACCCAGGATGCCCCACTTGGTGGTCCTATTAAGGATGCTGGGCACTTCCCACCTTGACCACAACCACACAAAAGATCACTTGGGCTCCTGCCCTTCCCAAGGCAAGCACAGTAAGGCCACCTCAGCAGCCCTTTCAGAAAACTACATAAACACAGGTATCCACATCATCTTTTTGAACATTACACTGAATACTGGGACAAACAGCAGTGATCTCAAAGCTCCATCCATTGTCTCCAACAAGAAAGCTACAGAGACCACACAAGCAGAGGGAAAGAACCCAACACACACATACACATCATGAAAAACTTCCCTGGCAAAACAAAACACTTGGATTGGAGAGAAAAATATTTTTAAACCATCAAGTACAGAAAGTAAAAAATGCTTAATCAACCTTAATTAGGTTTCCCTCATTAGTTGCCTATGCAAATGGAATGAGACTATTTACTCAAATATTCACACCTTCATTTCACATGCAAGTGCCCTCAGGCAAATGATAAAGCAATATCCTCCTAAGAGTGAAAGATGGCACTGAATTCTAGCTATAAAGGAGGAGTCAGATGCCAGGAGTCACACTGTGTTTAACAGCCAGGCTTTGAGAGAGCTATTTTATAATAGGGGACTCGCCCTAAGAAATTCACAGTGAAAAATGTGAATATCTCACAGTCTTCACTCAATGAAGCTCTGGACCGCTGAGTGTTCAGACTTTACAAGATGAGTCCACTGACAACTCATGTTCAGTCTGACGATGATTTCAAATAAATTGATGATGATGCTGCTGACAATTAGGCAGGACCCAAAGGGCCATAGGGAGTAAACAGCCAGGGGAAGGTGGTTAAATTGCAGCCAGTCCTCTCCCTGTTAGAGACAGGACCTCTAAGTAAGGGGAAGCAATCCGGTATCCTGTCCCTGTGGGTCTGACCAGACAAGGACTGGCTCACAGGACTCGCTGGGGCTCAGTCAGGCATCCAGCTGTCCCCTGACCACCTTCCTCCAAGGCAGACAACAAGTTACAAATGCAAATCCAGGAGCACAGTGACAAGAAAGCACACAAAAGCGGGGAGGCAGCCACTGCCACCCTTACGTGGGAGTTGACTATTGTACTCAGCTAACTCGGGGTGGACATTGTCCAGCTGTTCCGGGTTGGCTTTCAAGGGCCGAGCTCTGTCCGCTGGTGACAAAGCGCTTTCCATGGAGATGCAGAGTGTCACACTCGCACATGCCGGGCACCCAGAGGCAGCGCCGGCAGGAGGGCCGGGGGGGGGAGGGAGAAGCAGCCACCGGGGAACTAGACCAACCGGGCTGCGGGCACCACGCTCTCAGGGCTAGCAGAAACCAGGGACCTCGAGTGAAGGCCGAGCCCGAGGCCAGCCCAGCAAACTCCGGCAGCGAGGGATGGGTGGTGTCTTCATGGCCTCCCCATGCCGTGCGTGGCCACTTCTCTGTGGCCGCCGGGCAGACACTGGGCTCCTGGTTATCCGAACCATTGCTGAGACTTGCACGGTGCTCGGGGACCACGCTGGGCACCAGCTGCCGCCTCCCTTCCTGCTTCCAGCCACCGGTGCTCGCTGGTCGGTCTAGCTGGGTCTCAGGATGCCCAAAGGCAGGCCCAAGGACGTCAGGCCCCATGTGAGTGCCCTCCGCCCAGTCACGAGAATGGCGGCTGCGACGCTCCAACGGGCCGGCTTCCACGCCTGCGGGGTTCAGTTATCGGGAGCCTGTGCCGCCTGAGTCCACTGACTCCAGGCACCAGTGCACTCCCCTCTTTCTGGGTCCCGCTGCCCGCTGCCGCCCCCTGGAGGCCGCGGGAAAAACGCACACTCCCAAGCACACCCAGAACTGCCACTACCTGCAGATCTGCCAACCCCAAACAGACGCACATCTAAAAGATCATCCACCATGATCAAGTCGGCTTTATCCCAGAGATGCAGGGATGGTACGATATACGTAAGTCAATAAACTTCATAAATCATATAAATGGGCTCAAAGACAAGAAACACATGGTCATCTCAAAAGTTTCAGAGAAGGCCTTTGACAAAATTCAACATGAATTGATGTTCAAAGTCCTAGAAGGAATTGGACTGGAGGGAACATACCTCAACATAATTAAAGCCATATATAACAAACCCACAGCCAACATCATTCTAAAATTAGAAAAACTGGAAACATTCCCATTGAAATCAGGAACCAGACAAGGCTGTCTACTATCTCCACTTGTCTTTAACATAGTGCTTGAAACTGTTGTAAGGGCACTAAGACAAGAGCAGGAAATTAAAGGAGTAATCACTGGAAAAGAAGAGATCAAAGTCCAATGACTAACATAGAGGAAAGGAAATTTCCTGACGCAGCAATCAAATGGGGATCTATAGGAAATACTCTGCACCTGAACTGCTTGAATGGGAAAGACTTAAACAAGGAATTAAGGGGCCTCTAGTGCGGTTGTGGAATGTGGTTCTGAATAGATTCATCTAACTGTCACAGAAGCAGAGAAAAATGAGTAATATAACTATTCTTCTGTCATTGAGACAAATTCTGCATAACCAAAGGCGATACAAGGGAAATCAGTCTCTCTGATAGATTGTTTCATATGAACCACTAGGGATGTTTGGTTCTCTGACTGGATTTTCTGTGACTGTCAGGGAGAGGAGAATAACAGAGGAGAGGCAGGCATTATTACAAATGAATTGGGCATAAGAGAGGTGATATTTTTGTGTTTGTGCGCACCCATATGTGTTCATAAGTTGGAAGCCAGGACATTCCTATGTTGTTAGGATCTCAGGCCTGGTGTGTGTTTGAGTGACTTTGCTGAGCCCCATGATAGTTGGTGGGACGTGATTTTTATGAGGTTGTAGAGGCCCTGGTAAACTCGCATTATTTACATCAGCACATATATCGTGTTAATAAATAGCTAAATAAATCCCAACAGCATGAAAACATGGCAAAGGAGAGAAAGGTCTTCCTGGGTCATTCAAAGGCAAATGCATGAAGATTTGATTTGAGCCAGAGTTATTAAGGGAAGTAAAATTAAAGGAAAGTCAAATATCATGCAAGGAGCTTCTCAAAAGCTTCAAAGCACAGGAAGCACTTGCTAAGTGCTGAGAACAGAAAGTAGAAATTGATTAGGCAGTATAGGTTAAAAGACCCCGAAAGAAAAGTAAACAGTTGTTTTCTCAGTTAAGAGCTGGAAGTTTTCTTCCATTTTTCCAGTGCACTTTTCCCTATCTAAGGTCAGAGATGCCAGAACAATCTAACCCAAGGGTGTCTCTGGAGCCACCATAGCTAGAGACTTGGGATGCCCATAAAGGAGTAATTTTCTCCCTTATCTTCTTTCCTCTGAAGTAATACCCTCTTCCTAGGAAATACAGGAACTATGCCGTGGACAGAACTAGAACCTTGAGGGACCTGGATGACTGGAATGGGAACTGGATTGACCATCTCATCTCCGCCTCCCGTCCTCCCTCCTCCACTCCCTTATTAACACCCCCAAAATAAGGTTCAATGGTATTCCACTCCTGGAGAGCCCCTCCAGCTGTGTTCTCTGCTCTGTTTTCTCTCTCCTAAGCACCCAATAATAAAACACTAATTTAGAAAAATGTTTCTGTGGTCTGTGAATCTCATTCCTCAAATTTGTAAGACAAGAATCCGAGGTAACTTTGGTGACTGTTGAGTTCCAGAACTCTAGCCTCTCAAGCTAAGCACAACAGAGCTGAGAAAGACTCAATTACTCTCAGAGACATCACAATGTCCCCCTATCACCAGGGGTAGATAGCCATTTCCCCAGAATCGCTGTTTACATTTCTCTCTGCAAGGATACCAGGAGTAGAGGTTGTTTGCCCCCGGATTGTATCAGAGCCTAGTGTAGTCAACAGAAAGACAAGGGCCACACTGCTGACCCAGGTACTGTCTGAATGAGACAGACAGTGTGAGTGTTATATGTTACAGGCTAGAGTGTGGCTGTTATTTCATCTTAGACCTGAGCAAAGCTAAGCTGCAAAAGGCAGTCTTGACAATTGACAATACGGTGAGGAGATGAACAATGACACTGTGAAACTGTGGCAGCAGCACTGGGGTGAAGATGTGAGATAACTCATGGATGATAACTATGGATTATGGAACACTACAAGGGGTAGTGTCTTCCATCTTCCATTC
>NW_008357662.1:36691-38740 GCF_000622305.1 Nannospalax galili
GTTTAACTGGTCAAGACTATAAAATCTTTAGCCTGTCTTCTGGAAGAACCACCATTTCAGTTTCGCAAGTCAATCACCTGGTGATAGAACCACCCCTGAGAAGGGAGGTCCGCCTTAAGTTTTGATAAATAGATGGGCCTAATACCTTGTGCACTAATGAAGTAACGATTTTTCCTGCCTGGAGCTAGCGCAGAACTCCTCAGAACTTCTGACTAGCCATAGCCATATAGTCTATAAGTCTGTCCACCTTTCTGAATCCTTCAGAAAGACATAATCTCCCCTTTTCTTCTTCATGCCTTCTTTACTACACATGCTTTCTTTAATTCTGGCTGTCCTTAGCATCTTGTGTTTCTTTACTTTTTTCTCTAAAGCTTTCTTCTCCCAGCCATGTGGCTGCCATTCATCCAAGTGTCTGACAGAAATGCAAGCTCTAAACCTCCATGGCTCCATGAGTTTCTTTCCTTCTTCCTACCATTCACCTCCTCAAGGCAGCTGCCAAGGTCAGTAGCTCACCTGTCCTGAGGGTTTCTGTTTCTTTAAAATTCTAATAAAATTGGAAAAGTTTCCATTTGGATCTATCCTTAAACTTATTTAAATTTTTTAAAAATTTATTTATTTATTTTTACACCCACTTCCCAGATAGCACCCTCCCATAGTCTCCCTCACCCAGTAGACCCATTATACTCTGATATCCCTGCTACTGTCTGCTGTGTTGTTGCACCCCCAGCCATTCCCCACTACTTGCCCTTCTGGTGAATCTAGTCTGCCTATGTAGAGGTCTTTGTTTTAGGAGAGTCAGCTGTTCCTCATCTAGCGGTAATCAGTTGTCAATATTCCTTTCCTTGGATAAGATTGGGGTCTGCTGTTCATTTTCCCAGTTCTATGCTGGGTTACTATCTGGAAGTCTCTTCGGCCACCCTGGCCATCAACTCAGAAGAAGGTGTCTCCTATCTGGCACTGTTGCTTGTTATGTAGCCTTTAGCTATGCATATGGACTCTTATATTAAACTCTTTTATGAATGAGACCAAGAACCCTCTAGGGGATCCTCTTTCTCCCTGTTTCAGTATAACTACTTTGTTATTATAATGCATCTTCCATTGTTCTCCACTATTGTGTCCCCAAACCTGCTGTTCATATTTGTGAAGCACCATGCCAGAAACTTCAGTGTTTGTCCCGCCCACAACTATTTCTGGAGGACAACCACCACCTCTTGTTCAAATTTGTTGTAATGCATTTTCTGTCACTGAAATCCAAATCTACTCCTGAATAAATACATAAAGAATTGTCACACCAAATGGAAAATTTATTTGTTAATGTTATTATATCTCATAATTATTTTAAAAAAATGAAAATAAGAATGTAAAAGATGTTAAAAGGATATGGGACAATGGAGACATTTTCCAAAATAGAAAAAATGAGAAAGCCTAAGCAGAAGTGATGGAGGTCTGTTTGTTTGTTATGATATATAAAGGATGAAACAAAAATAATATACACATAATCTTAAAATGTCTATGGTCAGAGTTTAGTCAATTAGTTTAAGGAGCAAAATATATATCTAGTCAAGTTTTATTTGAGAATATTTGGTCTTTGCCTAAGCTTTATCTACAAAGCACATGATAATTAAAAGTACCAGACTGGTGGAATTAACCTTATTGGATGTTTAACAGCCATAGTTTGAGGCCTACACTAATATCGTCAGAGGGACTTAAAGGACAGTTTTTGCCCCTTGCCCTCCAAGGTCAACGAAGTTCCAGGGGACTATGGAATTTCTCTCAAAATGTCCTGTAACTGTGGTCACTCACCTGTCCTCTTGTTCAAGGAGGCCATGGAGACCCCACAAGGTGGACTTGAACCAGTGTCCAGTCTAAAAAGAGGTGGGTCAACTCAGAGGAAACGTCCCATTCATGCTTCCAAGTGAAGCCAGACATCGTTGAGCAGGACCTTTGGCTTATCTTCACATAGATGGAACTGGTAAAAGAAAGGAGCCAGGAGCTTCTCCCAAGCCCAAGTGACCACTGAGAAACAGATCCTCTAATGACCTTAAGTGT
>NW_008357662.1:40001-42359 GCF_000622305.1 Nannospalax galili
CTGTCCTAAAGCTAAAATCACCTTCTAAAGCGTTTATCCTCATGTCTAGCTTTTGACTAATGCTATATTGATCTGCTAAAGCCAATGAAATATTTTTGTTAAGATTATTTACAAAATGTGTCATTTTGACTTCTTCCACTAGAGCAATAGAGGAAACAGTAAGCGAAGTCAAGATGGTAATCAATGCGCCTATGCCCAATATCAGTGTTGCAATGAATCTTTTTGTCTCAGGGTGGCATGGTAGGCCCTGTTCTGTGGTAGCAAACACTGTCATGGCAGCAGATACCACAATGGTTCAGTCAGAACCATTAATGCCTGCTGCCCTTTCTGTTTATAGTTCTTTATCTTTTACATAAAGTTGTCTCTAAATGGCAATAGCAATAAATGCTCTAAACACTAATACTGGTCTTCATAATATACTTAAACAACAAGTGGAACCTGAAAGATGTAAACCTTAGTCTATCATGTTATACAAAGGTATGAGAGCTCAGCCTTCTTCATTTGCGAGAGACTCTTGGGTGTGGTTTATACTGCGTGAAATTTGGTCATGGCTCAGATTTTGTCTGGAATTATATTTTGGGATAACATTTTTCCTGTCCTGCTGCTTCTACTCCTTTGGTATTTCTTCTTATGTAACTTTAATAAGTCACTTGCATGCATTTTTACCTTGGGTCTGCTTTTTCAGGAACTTTAACTAAGACATGTGTAGTCTGTAGAAAAGTGAACTACCTAAAACCATAGACCTGGCCCTGAAATTATCACAGTTATAAAAGCTCCAAATAGTGACAGAAAGAATTGCTGCTTGTAAGTGGGAAGGCTCACGGATGTGTCAAAAGCCCAGTTGAAGTGAGGGAACCATGATGAGAATTGCTCTGAAGACAGCAGTATGAGTTAAATATGTATTTTAGTACCTGAAGCCTTTATGGTAAGGGACACATTGAATGAGCATTTTTTGGTTCTAAAGAAAATCCATCAGTTTAACTATTGTGGTGATTATATGAATGTAAAATTTTACAATTTAATTAGTTTATCTCACTCAAAGGGAAGGAGAGAAATAGGTGCGGGTCAAAAGTAGATCAAGACATATTTGAGAGTGATTGCTGCTGGGTGAAGGAGAGTATGACTTACATACAATCACTGGATGGGCTGAATAGACTCCAGTGGACACATTTACATTGAAGGATATTTGGGTACAAACACGTGAATGAATAAGACTCAGCATGTATGGCAGATTGCATAGGGTTTGTTGGGGTTGCGGGGAGGCATGACTGGATGAGGAGGTCTGGATGTGAGTGGGAAATATTTTAAAGCTCAATAAAAAATGGACTTTCATTACCTGTTTTTGATGCAAGCAAATGATGGAATATTTGATCATAATGTTAATCCAGGACAGAGATATTTCCCTACTACGGTAAAAGTCCTTGTTCAACTGAATTTAAGATTTTGAGACGTTTCCATGAGAACACATATCACCTCAACAGTGACCCACTGTATATATCAGGGCAATATGAAAACTTTTATCAAAATTAAATTGACACAATTGACACATTTCACACATGAAATAAACCATTGTTGAATGAGTTTATTAATGTAAGAAGAATAATCAATTCAATGTCCAAATGAAGGTACCAGTTTTAATAGTTTGTCTGGCTATTGAAAAAAATCCCAATCACATTCAGTAATCAAATACCATAACTAAGGAAAATATTCTATTTCTGTTTCATGCATAATAGTCATGGTGCACCATTAAAAATATTTCAATGTTGTAATGCTGAGGCATTGTACTTTACTTTTAAGTATTTAATTTTTAATTAATTTCGTGTATATGTTTCTGTGTTGGGGGCTTGTTCAGGTGAGTGCAGTGCTTTCACAGGCCAGAAGAGGGCAACAGATCCCACAGCAGGAGTTACTTGGGCATGTGAGCCCCGGAAAGTCAGTGCAGCTTACCTGCATCAGGTCCTAAGAGTATTACACATTCTTAAGTGTTAAAACAGCTCTCCACTCCCTACAGTTTATTTTTATTAAAATTAATTGCAATCTTCATAAAGGGATTGGTAAGGACAACTAAATCTAATTTATGATATTTTTAATAAAAGACACATTTATATGTCACATAATCAAGTATGGAATTACTTCTGTATTAGTATGTGAAATAAATCTAGCAAGCAACTGAATAGAAGTATATGTCTTGACAAGATATCAGAAGTAATTAGGCACCATTTAAAGACATCCTGTCTAGTATCAGAAAATTCACATTCTCTTATCTACTCATTACAACAAACTTATACTGTGATCTATATGCGGTAAAAGACAACTATACTTCACAAGACTCAAGGGTCATACTTACACGTGGACCGT
>NW_008357662.1:42763-48780 GCF_000622305.1 Nannospalax galili
GGAATAGGTTTAGAATTTTCTGAAAAAAAAATATATAACGATGATTTCAAATAAAACTGATAATGATGATGCTGACCGAGACCTAGGCAGGACCCAACGGGCCTTTGGGAGTAAATCGCCAGCCGAAGGTGGTTAAATTGCAGCCAGTTCTCTCCCTGTTAGAGGCAGGACCTCTAAGTAAGGGGAAGCAATCCGGTATCCTGTCCCTGTGGGTCTGACAAGACAAGGACTGGCTCACAGGACACGCTGGGGCTAAGTCAGGCATCCAACTGTCCCCTGACCACCTTCCTCCAAGGCAGACAACAAGTTACAAATGCATCTCCAGGAGCACAGAGACAAGAAAGCACACAAAAGGGGGGAGGCAGCCACTGCCATCCTTACCTTGGAGTTGACTTTCGTACTCAGCTACCTCGGGCTTGGCTTTCAAGGGCCAAGCTCTGTCCGCTGGTGAGAAAGCGGTTTCCGTGGAGATGCAGAGTGTCGCACTCGCACATGCCGGGCACCCTGAGGCAGCGCCGCCTGGAGGGCCGGGGGGGGGAGGGGGGGGAGAAGCAGCCACCGGGGAACTAGACCGACCAGGGTGCTGGTACCACGCTGTCGGGGCTAGCAGCCGCCTGGGACCTCGAGTGAAGCCCAAGCCCGAGGCCAGCCCGGCAAACTCCTGCAGTGAGGGATGGGGGGCGTCTCCATGGCCTCCCCACCCTGTGCGCGGCCACTTCTTTACGGCCGCTGGGCAGACACCGGGCTCCTGGCACTCCAAACCATTGCTGAGACCCGCACGGTGCTCGGGTACCGCGCTGGGCACCGGCCGTCGCCTCCCTTCCTGTTTCCCGCGGCGGGCGCTCGCTAGTCCGTCCCGCCAGGTCTCGGCACACCCAAGGGCAGGTCCAAAGATGGCAGGCCCCACGCGAGTGCCCTCCGCCCGCTCACTAGGATGGCGGCCTCGACGCTGGGAAGGGCCGGCTTCCACCCCTGCGGGGTTCAGTTCTCGGGAGCGCATGCCACCTGAGTCCGCTGCCTCCAGGCACCCATGCACGCACCTCTTCCTGGGTCCCGCTGCCCGCTGCCGCCCCCTGGATGCCGTGGGACAAACGCACACTCCCAAGCGCACCCAGAGCCTCTGCCACCTGCAGATCTGCCAACCGCATACAGACACACATCTAAAAGATCATCCACCATGATCAAGTCGGCTTTATCCCAGAGGTGCAGGGATGGTACTATATACGTATGTCAATAAACATTATAAATCATATAAATGGGCTCAAAGACAAGAAACACATGGTCATCTCAATTGTTGCAGAGGAGGCCTTTGACAAAATTCAACATGCATTTTTCTTCAAAGTACCAGAGAGAACTGGACTGGAGGGAACAAACCTCAACATACTTAAAGCCTTATATAACAAACCCACATCCAACATCCTTCTAAATGGAGAAAAACAGAAAGCATTCCCATTGAAATCAGAACCCACACATGGGTGTCCACTATCTCCATTTCTCTTTAACATAGTGCTTGAAACTCTTGCAGGAACAGTAAGACAAGAGCTTGAAACTATAGGAGAAATAATTGGAAAGCAAGAGATGCAATTATCCCTTTTTGCAGATGATAGGAGATTATAACTAAGAGATGCTAAAAATTCAACCAGAAAACTCCAGAAATTATTAACAAGTTCAGTAAAGTGGCAGGTTACACCATTAACCTACAAAACTCTATAGCTTTTCTATATACCAAGAACAAGCAATCAGAGAAAGAGCACATGGAAACACGCCCCTTCACAATAGCTGCAAAGAAAATGAAATATCTTGGAATAAACCTGACCAAAGAGCACTCACTTTAATAGGGCTCTACAATGAAAAGTTTAAACCCTTAAAGAAAGAGATGGGGAAGACATCAGAAGATGCAAGGATCTCCCATGCCCATGGATTGGAAGAATTAAGATTGTGAAAATGACCATCCTACCAAAAGTCATTTGTAGATTAAATGCAATGCCAGTCAAAATCCCGATGACATTTTTCACAGAATTGGAAAAAAAAAATCCTCAGATTCATTTGGAAGCACAGAAGACTTCAGAAAGCCAAAACAACCCTGACCACTAAGAGCAACGCCAAGGGGATTCCTATGCCAGATTTTAAGCTGTATTATAGAGCTATAGTCATAAAAACAACATGGTACTGGCACAAAAAATAGACCCGTAGATGAATGGAACAAAATTGAAAACCCAAACGTGAGTAAATAGGATTTCAGCCACCCAATATTTGACAAAGGGGCCACGAAGATTCACTGGAGGAAAGACAGCATGTTCTGCAAATGGTGCTGGAAAATCTGGATCTCCACCTACAGATGAATGAAACTACACCCCTGTCTTTCACTCTGCACAAAAGTCAATTCCAACTGGATCAAAGACCTCAATGTAAAGCCTGAAACTCTGAAACTGTTAGAAGAAAACATTGGGAAAAACCTACAAGATATAGGTATAGGAAAGTATTTTCTAAAGCGGATATCAATGGATCAGGAAACAAGGCCAAGGATTAACAAGTGGGATCTCATTAAATTAAAATGCTTCTGTACATCAAAGGAGGCAACCAGGGAAGTGAAGAGAAGCCCACAGAATGGGAGAACATCTTTACCAGCGACACATCCGACAGAGGTTTAATATCCAGAATATATAACGACCTCAAAAAACAGAATCAAGACCAGAAGCAACCCAATTAAAATATGGATGAAGGGGTTGAACAGAGACTTCTCGGAAGAAGTAAAGATGGCTATGATACATCATAAAAGATGTTCAATATCACTAATAATTAGGGATATGCAAATTAAAACCGCTTTAAGATTTCAACTTACCCAAGTCAGAGTGGCTAAGATCAGGAGAACAAATAATACCAAATGTTGGAGAGGATGTGGGGAAAGGGGAACACTCATCCATTGGTGGTGGGGCGGCAAACGGGTTCAACCCCTATTGAGAGCAGTGTGGAGAACTCTGAAAAAACTACAAATGTACCTACCATTTTAACCAGTTATATCATTCCTCGGCATATACCCAAAGAACTCATCCTACTGCAGAGACACTTGTACATCCATGTTTGTTGCTGCTCTTTGCACAATAGCTATGAGATGGAAGCAACCTAAGTGTCCCTCAATTGAAGAGTGGATAATGAAAATGTGGGCCATTTATACATGGAGGTCTACTCAGCAGTAAAGAAAAATGAAATCATGAAATTTGCATTTAAGTGGATGGAACTAGAACCTGTTATACTGAGTGAAGTAACAGACTCAGAAAGTAAATCCTAGAACCAAACCCTGATAAGGGAGTATGTATCCAGACATAACTACAGGAACCAGGGTAATTGAAAGGAACCAGAGAGGTAAACGCAAAGAAAGAACATGAAAGAGAAGAACAATAGGAAAGAGGCCTTAATAAGGGAGATATTGATAAAACTTGGGTTCGTTGAAGGGAGGGGGAGGGAAGGGTATAGCATCATCCTAGGGGATAGGGGAAAGAAGGAGGTCAAGAGAGGTAGGACCATAGAAGGGTATTAGTAAGGGAGAAAGGGGGGAAAATGGGGGCACCTTAAGTGTGAAAACTATGGTTGAGAGGTGAGGCAATGCGAGAGATAAAAAATGCCTAGCTAGTTTTGAAAATGAGGGAGCCATATTACTCCTACAACCTAATGACAAATTATATACAGCAGATCAAGAAATATGTGTCTAGGTAAGGTTTATCTGAGAACAATCGGTCTTTGCCCAAGATTTACCTACATGACACACAGTAATTAAATGTACCGGACAGGGGGAGCTAACTTTCTGGGCTGTTTAACGGACATACTTTGAGGCCTATACTCATTTGGTCAGAGGGACAAAACAGACAGTTTTTACTCCGTGCCCTCCTAAGTCAACAAGTTCCAGGGGACTATGAGCGTCTCTCAAAATGTCCTGTAATTGTGGTGGGTCACCTGTCCTCTTGATCACCGAGGCCGAGGAGACCCCACAAAACAGAATTGAACCAGTGTCCCATCTACAAAGAGGAGGGTCCACACAGAGGAATCACTTCCTCCATGCTTCCAGGCAAAGCCAACCATGGTCAAGCAGGACCTTTGACTTATCTTCACATAGATGGAACTGGAAAAAGAAAGGAGTCAGGGGCTCCTCCCAAGCCCATGTGAGCCCTGAGGAACAGATCCTCATACGACCTTAAGAGTAAAAATAAATTGGTTTATCTGGGCCAACTCCATGGCCTTACACATCCTAAAGGAAACTATAAACAAAGATTAAAGGGGTCAATATAATTTCTTAAAAGTCCATATACATAGCTAAAGGCTACATAAAAAGCAACAATGCCACATAGGAGAGACCTTCTTTTGAGATGTTGGCCACATTGACTAAATGGACTCCCAAAGAGTAAGCCAGCATAGAACTGGGAAAATGAACAGCAGACCCCAGTCTTATCCAAAGGATTATAGACAACTGATTACTGCTAGATGAGGAACAGCTGACCCTCCTAAAACAAAGACCTCTAGATAGGCTGACTAAATTCACCAGAAGGGCAGGTAGTGGGGAATGGCTGGGGGTGCCAACAACACAGCAAACTGCAGCAGGGATATCAGAGTATAAGGGCTCTAGTGGGGGGATGGAGGCTATGGGAGGGTGCTACCTGGAAGTGGATGTATTAATAAATAAAAAAGAAGAAAAAAATAATTCTTCAAAGCATAAAAATTTCCTCCTTAATAATTAGTAGATGTGAAAAACATTACCATTGGAATCTACCTGATGACTTTATATCCATGCTCAGATGCCAAGGTGCTCAGAAAGTAACTGACTGTGACTAGTAATAATCAGATATATAGAGATTAGAAACACATGTGCAAACATCTATCCTAGAACCAGATTCTGATAAATAAGTATGCAACCAGACATAAGTACAGGAAACAGGATAATGGAAAGGAAACAGGGAGGTAAAGGAAAAGAAATAACCTGAAAGAGAAGAACAGTAGGAAACAGGCCTTTAATAAGGGAGATATGGATAAAAAGTGGGCTAGTTTAAAGGAGGAGGGTGGGAAGGGTATACAAGGAACCTAGGGGATTTACCTAAAAATTTACAGCCAGTTTTGAAAGAGATGCATCTTAGCTCTGGAAATTGTTATTGAATATGCCAATGCTGTTGTAATGAAATGCTTCTTCAAATTATAATGTTATTAAATAAAAAACCTAAAAAAATGAAAAAATACATCTATCATGGGATCCAGCAGTCTCAAAGGAAATGAAATGAATACCAATAAGGCACCTACATGCCCATACATACTGCAGAACTATTCACAATAGCTAAGACAGGAAACTCAGCATAGATGTCCATGAATAGAATGAAGAAATGTGACATGTATGGATATTATTCAGCCATAAATATGAATAAAATCCTGTCATTTGCTTCATGTTAATTAGTAGAGGTGAAAAACATTGCCATTGAAATCTTCCTGATGACTTTATATCCATGCTCAGCTGCCAAGGATCTCAGAAAGTAACTGATTGTGACTAGGAATAATCAGATACTTAGAGTTTAAAGACGTATGTGCAATCATCCAAGTGTTGGTAGCATTAAAAATAAGTTTTTCTTTATGAAAATGTACATTTTAAAATGAAATGGAGATCTTTTTCAAAGGTTAAAACCTCATTCAATTTTATGTCTTGTAGGGTTTATACTGAGTTCAGTATTGTATAACTGTATTAATTCAATTGTGACCCTAAAAATTTACAGGCATTTTGAAAGAGATGCATCTTTACTCTGGAAATTGTTATTGAATATGTTAACACTGTAATGAAATGCTTCCTCTAATTATGTGGTTATTAAATAAATAATTTTTAAAAATGATTAAAAATACTAATTCTCAAAGCATAATAATTTGCTCCTTAATAATTAGTAGATGAGAAAAACATTACCACTGAAATCTACCTGACAACTTTATATCCATGCTCAGATGCCAAGGAGCTCTGAAAGTAACCGACTATGACTAGTAATAATCAGAGA
>NW_008357662.1:48894-52394 GCF_000622305.1 Nannospalax galili
CATCAATATTGTTCTAGTGCTAAATTTGGTGACTTACAGAAGATACAAGATTTTAAATTGAAGGCAAGAGAGCAGTCACTTACATCATAGTACTCTTTTCCAAAAAGCCAAAAGTAAAACACTTCTTTCTATAGACAAAAGCAAACTACCACTCCTATGCAAATAAGAAGTATGTAAGGATTTAAAGGAAAATACAGAAAATTGAAGATTACTAATTAATGAAAATGTGGAAGAGGGATCAAAGACACTGAGAAAGAATGAATATATTTTCAGCTTAAATCATAAATCATTGAAAAATTAGGAATAAAGAAAAGCATTATTTGAACCCTGCTTTGTCTTAGGTACTCACTGATTTTATACCCATAATTTTAATTTTATGATTGTACACTCAATAGCTAATCTTTAGCTAGAGTGGTCCAGTGTGGTATTGCTCTTTACAATTTTATTAAAAAGGAAGCAAAGCTTTGAATAAAATAACTTTTTTAAGTCCATAAAAAAGTATGAGAAATTAATATTACTCTTATCTGATTTCAAAGAAAATCCCATTTTTCCTTCCATGATGTAAACTTGCTGTATAGAAAAGTCTAATTTTGCTTTTTAAACAGTTGAAATTAAAAATCCAATTTTCAGAAGAATGAAAAGGTGAAGTATGGGGTGAAAAAACTCACAGTGTTGTGAGGTATTCAGGGAAGACAGCGCTTCTAAACTGAAGATACAGAAGAAAACAGGCCTGAAGATACAATTTAGAGGCAGTATGGAATGATAAAAAGTTACAGGTATTAGAGTGAGAAAGGAGCTCCTCCTCCTTCAGTGAGATTAAAATCTTTATCCAGCTGAGAAGCAAAAATTCCAGCAAAATTAACATCTAGTCTTAAGGCTGCTGACATGTAGTTTTCATTGCTTTCAGATATAGTTTTTGTTAAAGTAATGATGAGTGAGGCTTGTGTTCTGAATGTATTTGACCTTGGGTAGGACCTCATTCATTTTCCCAGACATCACTTGGGAACCTCAAATGAAACTGTACAGTAAAGATATACTACCTTCTTATACCCCTCTGGGCTAGACATCTACTTTATCAAGTGCCTCTCTAGAACGATTCATTGATCTCATTTCCTTTCCTTAGCAATTCTGTGAAGATAGTAACTTCAAACACTTTTCCAAATCCTATATGCTATTTTAAATAATGATTTCCTACTTCATGCTTCTTTTGAGAAGTTGACCATACCTTATCTGCATGGTGTTTCTTTCTTATGAAAACTTCTTTATCCTGTCATGCTTACGCATATTAAATTATTTGTATTAAGCCCTAACTCTGCTTTAGAGACTGGCTAGTCCTCGTATTCTTTTCAGTGTCTAAGCCATGAATCCTGGGTTAGTGGAACAGAGGTCCTTATAATTCTAGGGGATTCCTTCAGGCTGCTGATGGTAACAGAGTGAAGTTCTGTCTCTGTCCCCTTCCCACTGACAAGAAGAAATCTTCCTTATAGGAAATAAGAAAGTTATTTCAAGAAAACTGAAAAAACTTGATGTCTGTATGATTAGATTCAAGAAAAACAAGCTATATTTAAATCATGGACATACAAAAGTAGTTATAATGATGACAGAGGGTAGTTACAGAAATGAAAACAGAAAATTACCATACAGGTGAAGCAATTTGTGATTAAAGTAAAATTGTCTGAAATACAAGCATAGACCTGTAGAAGTTGGTAACACAGATATCCCAATACAACCTAAGGAACTTTTTGCAACTGCAACTGCCAGGACAGGGAGAGACAGTCTTTTAGAGGAATGGGACTTTTGGTAGATTGATTAGGCTCCAGTGGATGAACTCACACTGATGGACATGTGAGGTCACAAATCAGACTCTATAACCTATTTTATATATATATTGATTTGGGTGGGGTGGCAGTGGGGGTAGGTGTGAATGGGGAGGAGGATCTAAATACCATCAAATTATATGTATGTAAATTACAAAAATTTAACAATATGATTTGGGTGGGGTGGCAGTGGGGGTAGGTGTGAATGGGGAGGAGGATCTAAATACCATCAAATTATATGTATGTAAATTACAAAAATTTAACAATATATATTTTTTAAAATGTGTACAGTAAAAAGTAAGAAAACCCCACATATGCCAATGGTTCTTTAGAAAAGTTTACATCATGCAGGAAAGATAATTTGTTTGGACGTTTCTGTTTATTAATAATCTCACAATTAAAGAAGCTTAGGAAGCTCACTCCAAGAGGACAGGTGTGTGTCACTCTACATTCAAAGTGTGATAAATTACAGTTTTCCAGAATATTTACTATGGCTAGCTTATTGCTGAGGGAAAGGTTAGTGTGGAAATAATCCAATCAAAATCCAAATTTTGGACTCTACATTACTTTTTTTTTGCCCTAAGAGGGTTTCACTTCTGCCTCTTTAAATTCCATTTTCTTAATTTCTTCTGCCTTTAACAAGAGGGCATCAGATGCAAAGTTTCCCCCAAGGAATCTGTGAAAAGTAAGGATTCTACAAACTCGAATTTCACAGACATTTGGTTGTAATTTTAAAAGACATTTAAAATTTTAATTTATATCTCACCATAGCAAATACTGCCAGTTTTACATCTCTTTGGCAGCCTTTCTCTTTCAAACCCTGTGATGTTCCATGGGCATTTCAAATTAGAAACAAAGTTTTTAAATATTCAAACCACAGCTGCTAGGACTTTTACCTCGGAGATTTGAACTCAAACTCTAAGCACAATACAGAACGTAAGAAACCTCAGTTCTTCAAGAATTTTCTATGGGTTTCCATACTGATTATAAATATATTAAACATGTAGGATATATAGGATGTATCTTGTTTTCCAATTTCTCCCTGTAAGTCTTTTAGTTTATTGATAGATTTGAGATCACCAGGTCACATGTTCAGAGGAAATAATGGACAAATGCTCCTGATGCACTTTTGCTGTTTTAGTAAATTCAGTTCATTAAATATGTTCAGCTCTCATTGTCAAATATACAGAAAGATGAATGATACCAGGTGTTATTCTCTGGTTTGTACAATTGAAAGGTTTCTCAAAGACAATGAAAAGTATTCTAAAAGTTATAATGAAATTAATACCACAGTTGAGGAGAAGAGAACTGGAACACAACTGGATCAGGAAAAGAAAATCTTCTTGAGGAAAGTCTTTAAGTGATTGTGGAATGTATTGTCAAGGCAGGAGAGATGGCTCAGAGGTTAAGAGCACTTACTGTTCTTCAGAAACCTAGGTTTGGTTCCCAGTAACCACATAGCAGCTGACAATCTTCCATAGCTCTAGTTACAGGGGATACTATACCCTCTTCTGGACTCCACAGGCATATG
The DNA here is from genome assembly GCF_000622305.1 of Nannospalax galili. Lineage (NCBI taxonomy): Eukaryota > Metazoa > Chordata > Mammalia > Rodentia > Spalacidae > Nannospalax > Nannospalax galili. The sequence goes on from NW_008357662.1 coordinate 52,243, forward strand.
CACACAGGTGGTACACTTACATACATGCAAAATGCTTGTACAGATAATAAAGATGAATAAATAAAATTTTTAAAATGGATTGGATAACATGGGCAAAAATAGTGGGACAACAAATATCATCAATTGGGAAAAAATATGTGAAGAAGTCATAG
>NW_008357662.1:53653-53881 GCF_000622305.1 Nannospalax galili
TGTTAGTTCCACCAGTCTGGTACTTTTAATTAATTATCATGTGCTACATAGAATAAAGCTTGGACAAAACTTAAACATTCTCTGATAAACCTTGAGTAGACATATATTATGTTCCTTGAGCTAGTTGTATGTATAATTTGTCAGTAGGTTGTTGGCCTAATATGGTTCCCTCTGGTTTTCAAAAACTAGCTAGGCATTGTTTATCTCTCACATTTTCTAACCCTTCTA
>NW_008357662.1:54751-55461 GCF_000622305.1 Nannospalax galili
CCATGATCTGCCAATGGAAGCAAATGTCACAAGGCGTTTCTTGTGGCTCCAGTGGTTGGGCCGTTGCCTCAGGCCTGCTGTGTGGCTGTCATTAGGACTTTCACCCTAGGCTCAAGCCTGTCTCCCACATCCTGTAACTAGTCAACCTAGGAGGGCAAGGAGAAAAAACTGTCCTTTATGTCCCTCTGACCAAATTAGTATAGGCCTCAAAGTATGTCTGTTAAACATCCAAGAAGGTTAGTTCCACCAGTCTGGTACTATTAATTACTGTGTGCCATGTAGATAGAGCTTGGGCAAAGACCAAATGCTCTCAGATAAACCTTGCCTAGACATATACTACATTCTTTGATATAGTTGTATGTATAATTTGTCAGTAGGTTGTTGGCCTAATATGGTTCCCTCTGGTTTTCAAAACTAGCTAGGAATTATTTATCTCTCTCATTTTCTAAGCCTTCCACCATGTTTTCCTCATTTTTCTCATTTCTCCCTTAATAATACTCTTCTACTATGGTCTAACCTCTCTTGAGCACCTTCATTCCCTTTATCACAAAGGTTCCTTGTATAATCCTCCCTCCCCCCTCACATTAAAATAACCCCATTTTTATCCACATCTCCCTTATTAACACCTGTTTCCTACTGTATCTGAATTATTTTTAAACTAACAGAAGTGTATAAAAGATATTGTGATTAGGCCTTGAGTAACTTACATC
>NW_008357662.1:56360-59338 GCF_000622305.1 Nannospalax galili
ATCAGGCATTGCCTGATAGTCTGGAAGATAGAAGCCCACTGCCACATGGAAATAAAACATACTATGAGCACCTATCAACTGAGGCTTTTGCTACTGCCTCCACACTATAAATTCTCTAGTTTTCCCACTAACAAACGGAGCTGTTTTTCACTGTGCCTGGAGCTGTGTCATTGCTGTTTCACTGCGCCTGGGACCAGCCTGGGATCAGTCTCCCTGGAAGGGCTGTCTTCCATCAGCGCTCACTGGCCGTCCTGACCCCGTTCACCGCTTCTGCTCTCCCTGCCCTCGTGGGCTGGTGGCCAATGACCCACAAAGAAAGTGAGAGCCCCCCACAGCTGGCCCCCAGAGCCTCCCGCATTGAGGTTTGTTCCCTAAAGTCTATTCCTTGTAGGTCTTTGAACATCAATGCATGTTGAATTTTGTCAAAGGCCTTCTCTGCATCTATTGAGATGACCATGAGGTTCTTGTCTTTGAGTCCATTTGTATGATTTATGATGTTTACTGACTTACATAGGTTGAACCACCCTTGCATTTCTGGAATAAAGCCAACATGATCATGGTGGATGATCTTTTTGATGTGTGTCTGTATGCGCTTTGCACGTATTTTGTTGAGAATTTTTGCATCTACGTTCATTAAGGATATGGGTCTATAGTTTTTTGGGTTCTTTTTTTGGTTGTATCTTTACCTGGTTTTGGTGGTACAGTGATGCTGATTCATAGAAGAAATTTGGAAGTTCTCTCTCCATTTTGTATTTTTGAATAAATTAAGTACTATTCGATGTAGGTCTTCTTTAAATGTCTGGTGGAATTCTGCTTTAAATTCATCTGGCCCTGGGCTTTTTTGAGTGGGAAGGTTTTGTATTGCTCTTTCAATTTCTTTATGTGTTATGGGTCTGTTTAAGCTGTTGATCTCATCTTGGTTTGGTTTCGGTGGTCCCCATGCTTTTAGATACCCGTCCATTTCTTTTAGGTTTTCAAATTTAGTAGTATATAGGTTTTTAAAGTATTCCCTTATAATGTTCTGGATCCTTTTGGTGACTGTTTTGATGTGTCCCCTTTCATCTCTGGTTTTGTTGATTTGAAGGTCCTCTTTTTTCCTTTGGTTATCTGGGCTAGCGATCTGTCAATCTTGTTTACCTTTTCAAAGAACCAGTTCTTGGATTCGTTGATTCTTTGTATTACTTTCTTTGTTTGTATTTCATTAATTTCTGCTCTGATTTTCAGTATTTCTTCTTGTTTGATGGGATAGGGTTTCATTTGTCATTGCTTTTCAAGTGGCTCAAATTGCAATAAGTCATTTATTTGTGTTCTTTCAGATTTTTTTAATGTAAGCACTTAGAGCTATAAGCTTCCCTCTAAGGACTGCTTTCAACATGTCCCAGAGATTTTGTTCTGTTGTATTGTCCTTTTCATTTAGTTCCGGGAATACTTTTCTTTCTCGGTTTCTCCTTTGACCCAGTCCTTGTGGTTTATTGTCCTTTATATTTAGTTCCAGGAATACTTTTCTTTCTTTCTTAATTTCTCCTTTGACCCATTCATCATTCAGGAGTGTGTTGTTTAATCTCCATGTGTTCATGCAGTTACTACTGTTTCTTCCAGTATTGATTTTAAGCTTTATTGCATTGTGGTCTGATAGAATGCATGGAATTATTTCAATCTTTTTGTATTTGTTGAGGTTTGTGCCCCATTATGTGGTCAATTTTGGAGAAAGTTCCATGGGGCACTGAATAGAAACTATATTTTTTGGTGCTTGGAGGGAATATTTGGTAGATGTCTGCTAGGTTTGTTTGATGTACGGTATTGTTTAATTCAGATGTCTCTCTGTGATTCTCTTTCCTGTTGACCTATGTAATGGAGACAATGGGGTACTGAAGTCTCCTACTATTACTGAATTGGTATTAATCTGGGTCTTGAAGTCCTGTAGTACTGTTTTACAAAATTGAGTGCACCAGAGTTTGGCAAATATATGTTCAGGATTGTAATATCTTTTGGTCAATTGTTCCCATGATCAGAATGAAGTTGCCCTCTTTATCTTTTCTGATTTAACTTTAGTTTGAAGTCTATTTTGTCAGATCATAGAATTGCAACTCTTAGTTTTCCTTAGTACCATTCACTTGGTGTATTTTTTTCCATCCTTTCACCTTTAAGTATTGCTTGTCCTTGAAAGTGGGATGGCTTTCTTGATGACAACAAAAAAGATGGGTTTTGTTTCTTAATCCATTCACCTGGTCCGTGTCTTTTGACTGGGGAGGTCAATCTATTAATATTTAAAGTTATTAATGAAAGATGTGTATTGATTCCTGTCATTTTTATTTCTGTTTACATTTTTGGAGTATCTGTGCATTTCCACAGTTATACCTTCATTAAGTTTCTTTCAGTTACCCCTTCCTTTCTTCAGCTCTTTGTTTCGCTTCAAGATCTCTATGAAGGGCTGGTTTTGTGGGCATGAATTATTTCAGCCTATTTCTGTCATGAAAGATTTTTCTTCCCCCTTCACTGTAATAGACATTTTGGCTGGGTAAAGTAATCTGGGTTGGTATCTGTGGTCATTTAGAATTGGGAATACTTGGGTCCAGCTCTCTGGCTTTCATAGTTTGCACTGAAGTCACATGTAATTCTGTTGGGTTTTCCTTTGTATGTGACTTATTTTTCTTTTGCAGGTTACAGTATTTTCTCTTTGCTCTGTACGTTTAGTGTTTTTACTGTGATGTGCCATGGAGAATTTCTTTTCTGGTCCTGTCTGTTTGATGTTCTATATGCTTCTTGTATTTGTATGGGAATGTCTTTCCTTAATTTCAGGAAATTCTCTTATACAATGCTGTTTAAGCTCTGGTCAACACCATTAACCTGAAATTCTTCTCCTTCCTCTATTCCTATGATCCTTAGATTTGGTCTTTTCATGCTTTCCCACATCTCTTAAATATTCCATTCCTGTGTCTTTAAAAATTTTTCCCTAGTCTTTACTTGAGTGGCCCAGT
>NW_008357662.1:59625-61548 GCF_000622305.1 Nannospalax galili
AAAGCCAGCTGTCTGATTGTACTCCTTTATAGGACAGTTGGTACTTGTTGGGAATATATTATTTAAGTTTTTCATGTTATTTTTTTGCTGTGACTTTCACATATTGACTTCTTTTGTAGTTTCTGATTCTTGTGTGAGACTCAAATCTTTGTTGAGTTTGGGTATCCTTTTTGTAAACTTTATGTATCTTTGTGGTTTACTTGTTGGGCATGAGAAACTGGTTGATCTAGACTTCACATTTTTCCTTTCATTTTATAATGGAGGCTCAGACAGCTGGCTTTCATCCTCCTGCTCAGGAGTTCCCACAGAGGCCTAAGTTTGATGAGAAGCAGATGCTCTCAGGCTTTCTCCTAAGGTCTGGATCCCTCCAGGAAAGATGCTGGCTTCAGAAGGTTGGGAGCTGGTGTGGTCTGGGACTAGGGCCTGTCTTTGGCATACAAAGGTGAGTGGGGGTGGGGTAGGTAGAAGGGCTCAGGTGGACTATAGGGAGGAATTGGGTTGGTCTGCGTGGAAAGGATCAGGAAGCAGTAGGGAACCTAAGCCAAAAGAGCAGTCCAGAGTTCTGGAATGCCAAGAGAATTGGGCTGCTGCCCACACTAGGAGGAGAAACAGGGTGGGGAGCTGGGAGGGTACATGCGGCTGGGTAGTCAAGTCGCAGGGTGCATGAGATCGAACTTACCCAGGAAAGAAGCTGGAGGCAGGAAGCTGGTGGCTGGCCTACAATTATTTTTTATTGTGAGCATCCATGTGGATGCTGGGAACCCAACCTAGGTTCTCTGCAAAAGCAGTCATTGCCTCTAACCACTGACCATCTCCCTGGTCAACCCCTTATGTCTAAGTACATCTTTTACAAGACAGGGGTCCACATCCTAAGATGAATTAGTTTTCTTTTTCTTTTTAAAGCATATTTTATTTATCATTTTTATTTTATGTGTATGCCTCTATGTAAGTGCACCTGTGTTGTGGTTTGCCTGCACATGTCAGAAGAGAGCTTCAAATTCCCTGGAACTGGAATTATGGATGGTTTTTAGCTACTATGTGGGTAGTGGGAACTGAACCTAGACCCTCTTCAAGAGCACACAGTTCTTAACTTCTGAATCATCTCTCCAGCTTCAGAAAAACAAATTTTCATTTTGAGTGCTAATGACACAATGAAAGCATTAGCTGAAGTTATATCCTGTTACAGTGTACTGCTTTATAATAAGCTGATATGTCTTTTATTCCAGAGTTACCTTCCTCTAGTAGTTTTTCCCACCTTAAGTTTTGGGAATGATTTTCAGCACTCACCTGAGAATGATTTTCTATGTATTTTCTAGTGTTTAAATAGAAAGTTCCTTTTTGCCCCTCTGAATTTCTAAGTTCTTCAGTTGTTGATTTCTGAAATGGTGACATGCTTATAGTTGAAACTGAACTTGCAAGATAATCAAATCCATTTTCTTGTTAAAGATCTCTCGACTTACACATGTACTTGAGGATTTATTTCCTCCAGGTCTATGCTCCTAGTCCATATACATGAAATAATTATTAGCAATTTTCCAAACATGGTGAACTCCATCATGATTTAGAACAATCCATTTTACATCTGTTCCTGTGTCATGCAATAATGCTAGTCAAAACCACGTAGCAAGGGACAGTCATTACGCCAACCCCAACAGAGCACTCAAAATCACTCAACAAGGTAATATTTCCATATCCAGCTTGTCGGCCCACTATTGATAACAAATATTTCCATTTCCTCTCGGTCTTTAATTTTCTGCCCCATGTATCTCTGTCCCTTTTTGCAGATGATATTATTTGCTAGCCTTGCTTGATCCAGCATTACCAAATTAAAAGCATTCAACATGAGCTCTTTCATCTTTCCCTCACAGCCTAGCAGTCTTTAATTCCTATTCTTTTTTGTTACTCCAGTTCCATTCTTAGATT
>NW_008357662.1:63619-64049 GCF_000622305.1 Nannospalax galili
AGTCTCTCTAATGTTTTTTATAACATTCATATTCCTCCCTGATACTTCTGAACTTGGGATGTTTATCACTACTGTAATATAGCTAAGGTATTTGAAATGTACAACTTCAATACTTAGCCCTTAATTTTTCCCTTACATCTCTGAATGTTACACTACTGAAACTTAATTATAATTTATCTTCTCCTCCTGTTGTTCAAGTCCTCAAATAATGAATCACCATTTGTGCTATTAGATTTTCCCAGCAGGTGTGATGATGAAAGTGTATTGGTTTAAATTGCTACTAAATGTATCAAATGAATAAAATTTTCTCTCTCTTTCACTCCCCCCCTCTCCTCTCTCTCTCTCTCCCTCCCTCCCTCCCCCCTCTCTCCTCTCTTTCCATGTGTGAAGTCTCCTGAGCATTTAATGTTAGCTCTTATTAAAAAAATAT
>NW_008357663.1:0-266 GCF_000622305.1 Nannospalax galili
CATGGAAGAAGCCAGAGCGGTCTGTGTCCCTATTCCCTATTGGCAATTTGGCTAATCTCTTCAGAGGATGGTGTGATCAGAATAGGAGGTAGGAATTGGCTAAAAAGACCCCAAAGGAAAGTAGCCAGTTTCTTAGCTAAAACAAAAATGTCCTTAGGCCTCTTAGCAACCTACTCTGTTCCAAGTGCCAAACAAGTAGAAAATATTTGTGACCTTTTTTTCTAATCCTTAAAAGATTTTAGGGCTATCTCTTCAGAAGGGAGCAT
>NW_008357664.1:0-5015 GCF_000622305.1 Nannospalax galili
CTTGGAGGGAGGATTCCAATGCCTGGCACTGGGATTTTTATGAGTTATGGTCTTTGTCAAACCATTGTCACCCAACGTGGCATAATTCCATTTAAAATATGTTTCTGTGCACACATGTATCTTATAACAGTTTTTGAAATTCAAATAAATACCAACTGACTGGAGTTCCCTGAGCTTCTCAGGGATAAATTCATTTTAGGGTCTCTTAAAAGACAATTTCACAACACTGAAGATTCATAGTAGATGACAAAGCAGATGTTGAAAATCTGAGATACAAAATGTGGCTTCAATTTCAATCACAAACATTTATTTCTATTTTTCCTAAAGGCCTATCATTATAGAATCAATTTTTGTAGAAAAGGTTTCCTTTTTCCTGTTTCCCTCTCAGGACTGCACAGATTTTCTAGACTGTGCTTCCCTACCTGATTAGCAGCCCTCGGAGCCTTGCAGGCATTCAGCTTCCTGAAAGTCACCTGAGATCTCTTGAATCAGAACTAATCTCTGAGTGTGTGGCTCAGGTCTCTGAGGTGTAACTAGTTCTCTAGGAAAATCTCAAGGTTGCTAAGGCAGAGAACAATGAGCTGGGAACAGAGAAACCCCAAGCTCTCCAAGTCCCAGAATAGCTGTGTGATAATTTAATGTCTCAAACTCCCAGATGTCAAAAGGTAATGAGACATTTTCTTCGTTAAGCTCAGACTTCCATTTTGAATGATCCCGATACAACCCCAAGAAAAAAAAAAAAAAGCTGAAATAAACGTTTCACTCAGGGAAAAGATACATTTTAAAATCTGTTACTGTGGGTGTGAATTGTCAGAGATTGCCAATTATCTCGGAGAGCTGCCATCAAGACGTTTTGGGGTGAGTTTTCCACTTTTAGATGAGCAAAAGGAAAACAATGTTATGGAAATTCTGACAGGTCTTTATAGTCTTCAAATACAGTTTACAAACATAAGTCTATGATTCTAAGGAGGAAAAAAGCTCACCGTACTGCAATTGAGCAGATGAACAAAATTCATATCATTAGCTCATAGAAGCATTGCAAGAGGGAAACGTGCCTACTGGAAAGGTGTAAGGCACACCTTTAATGCTCTCTGGTGTTCACGCCAGTGCGAAAGCCATAGATAGTACATGTTCAGAGTGTGGCCACTCTCTGACTATCCTTTTATTCACATATATGAAATGAAAGAAGCCATATGAATGCCAAAGAAATCACATCTCAAGTCTCTAACTTCACTATTCTAAAATTTAATATTTTCCTATAAAAATAGAGTTTAAAATTCTTAACTGCAAGAAGATGAGGATGCTGATGTGGATGAAAAAATAACTTATGGTGGGCTCTGGTGGGAAATTTGACTAAGAGGAAAGATCGAGCAGGTGTTTCTTGTTTTCTCACCTCTCTGCAATTTTGGGAAGTTAAAATTTTAAATGAATCAAAAACAATAGAATTTGAAAAAAGAGAAACTGTGTAACAAATGTAACTCTGACTTCCTTTTCTCTCTGTTCTCCATTAGGTGGTTTGAAGACTGAATAAAAACAAATTTGTAGAAACTGAATGAAATGTGCAATTGCAATAGAGTAAGAGTCAAGAGCCACTTTCCTCATTTCCCTGCCTCTTCTCTCTCTCCCCTTGCGCTCTCTCTCTCTGTTTCTGTCTCACATGGTCTGTCTCTCACTTTCACTCTCTCTTTCTCTGTGTCTGTGTCTCTGTATGTGTGTCTATCTCCTTGTCTTGCTGATCTTGAATTCATGATCCTCTCATTATACTCACTTTCACGACCTTCATAGTCACTTCTTTTAATCAAAAAGAAATGTGCTTTGCCTGCCAGGCAGTCGAGTTCAGAACTGGACTGGTCAGAGGTCATGGTTATTCTTCACAGAACATCAGGCTTGATTAGGGAGGGTGATCCTGCCCCGTTGGCAGGAGAGACTGGCATCAAGGAAAATGTCTATTTCATATCTACTTCTGAAAGGACAGGTGGCTGCATAAAGGATTTTCAAGATAACATTTCTGAGTCAAAAAATTACTGAGACACAAGAAAATATGTAGTGAGATTTCACAGGGTTTAGAAGAAAGCCACCAAAAACTAATAGATTATTTTCTAGTTCCTACCAAAATTCACAGGAAAAAACATGCAGGAAGATGCAAGTCCTCACCACACATTCTTTAGCCCTCACACTCCAGTGTGCATTCCACAGAGGCCGAGCAATGATTCATGACATAAAACCTGATTTCTCTTTTACCAGAAAGATCGTTATAAGGCTATAAATCTTTCCCTGCTTTCTGAAGTTATGTACTGGGGATTTATACATATACATTTACAAACACTTTTTCTTTATTTCCGACTGCCATTGTTGTAGTGTGTGGTGAATATCTATTGATGGCTACAACTGAAGGTGAATATTCCACACAGCAGTGAAAACTCCAGTAGAAATTCTGAGAAATCAGGCAAAAACAGGCAGAATGCCTGTGCACAATTGGGACACATAATCTGTGTGTGGCATGAGTTTCTTCATAGTTCTTAATTCCCTCACAGAGACATTAAATACAATTTTAGTAGGAGGAGCAGAAACATGACAAACTGAGTCATTAGGCTCCTTGATGAAGGAAAAATCTCATTGCAATGCTCATATTTTGCTTGAGAAAAACAAGTTACCAGTTTTCCACAAGGAACTAAGTTTTAAATTCCAAAATCATATTCCCTCTATCGAGTCCTCTATGAGTTACTAAGGTACAGTGCATGACACCAATGCACCAGCCAGTGTGCAGAATCCTCTCATCAAAATCTCATCACTCTATTGTGACCTAAGCCAAGCCTTTCTTTTCCTGCTTTCTCCTCTCTCTCTCTCACTCTCTCTCTTCCTTGTATGCTACACCTTCTGCCCAGACTCCTGACCCTGCCTCTGTTCCCTCAGGGCAAAAGATCCTCTTTCTTCCCCCATGCATGTGAGAAATACTTGCTTTATCCTCAGCTCCCCACCACTGATGGCACTAGTGGTAAATAAAAAGATTTTAAGCCAGTCGTGGTGGCACAAGGCTGTAGTCCCAGCACTTGGAGGCAGGAAGATCTCTGTAAGTTCAAGGCTAGCCTGGTCTACATAGTGAGTTCCAGAACAGCTGGGACTACCCGGAGACCCTGCTTCAAAAAAGACAAAAAAAAAAAGGTTTTAAACATTAACTGTGGAAATAGTGTTGCATGAATACATAGCGTGGTGGCACAAGGCTGTAGTCCCAGCACTTGGAGGCAGAGGCAGGCAGATCTCTGTGAGTTCAAGGCTAGCCTGGTCTACATAGTGAGTTCCAGAACAGCTGGGGCTACCCGGAGACCCTGCTTCAAAAAAGACAAAAAAAAGGTTTTAAACATTAACTGTGGAAATAGTGTTGCATGAATACATAATTTCTTGTGGAATTTTCAGATATTTTCTATATCTTTGTATTCTCCAGACACTACATCAATTTTACTTCTCAAAATGACTGCAACAAATATATCAACAGTGAGTGGCTTCCTACTCTTGGGGTTCTCTGACACCTGGGAGCTGCAGATCCTACATCAAACCCCCTTGCTCCCAAGCCTGAGGCACAGCCAAGTCCTCCCCCTGCCCTCCCATCACTATACCCTCCCTTGCCTTCCAGTCGAGGGGCCAGCCGACTCCTCTCCCTTCTCTGCCTCAAACGCCTTCTCCACAATCTTCCCCCTCCCTTCCTCACCATTCCCGAGTCTGACACCCACTCTCTTAACTCCCCTTTATTCAAGGAAATCCAAAATCTTAAGCATCTCCTTACCAAATACTCCCTAGTCTCCCTGAGTCTGACTTCTACCTCAAATACTCCATTTACTGCTCCTGTATCTGCTTCTACTTCAATTCCAGAACCTGCCCCAGATACCCCTGCCCCTACATCCTCTCATGGACAAGACACCCCTCCCACCTCTATGTGGGCTATGACAGCTGTGTGGATAAGTGGAGGAATTTCAGGAACCTTATACACAGCAACCACATTCTCTATGAGATTCTGTAAGGCCAAAATAATCTATCAGTTCTTCTGTGATGTCCCCCAGTTGCTCAAGCTCTCCTGTTCCAATGATTACTTTGGAGTGATTGGAGTGGCTGCCTTCGTTATTGCGATGGCATTTGCCTGCTTTGTCACCATTGCCCTCTCCTACATCCAGATATTCTCCACAGTCCTCAGGATGCCCTCTGCTGAAGGTCGGTCTAAGGTCTTCTCTACCTGCCTGCCCCACCTCTCTGTTGTCTCATTTTTTATGTTCTCAGGTATCTGTACATATCTAAAATCAACGTCAGAGTCTCCCTCTCTTCTTGACCTCCTTCTTTCTGTCATTTATACAGTACTATCACCAACACTCAACCCTCTTATCTACAGTCTGAGGAATGAATCCATGAAGGTAGCACTAAGGAAGTTACTGTCGGTTGGGAAAGTCACTGGGAGTTCATTTTCCTCTTGTTTATAGTAGCTGCCATCATTACACACAAGTGCTGTTTTAAATGCAATTCTTTCCATTTGTCATGTTAATGAAAATCAGTAACAGTCCTTGGAAATTAGCTGTTGTATAACCATTGCCATTATAGAAACTCTACATCTGACTTCTTTAAGTCACGGAGATCATTTTTGCCTTTGTAAGTTGAGAAGATAATTAGCTATAACCAAACATCATCAGCACAGTTCTTTCTAATGTACCCATTATACATATTGGCAAGTATACATCTGCACACAACAGTATTCAGAGCACATGCTCTGAAAAACCTGTGCATGAACAATATTACAACTGTAATAGGAGGAGCAATAATGCTGTTCACACACATTTCATTCCCTTTCTATTGCTATTTAAAAATTCTCCGTAAACAAATTTTCATGCCTTACCATGTATGCCTGTATACCTTAGCTATAAGAAGTGTGTTGAGTGCATAATATTCAACACAATTCATATTAGAATACATTTAACTCTTCAGCAATTTTAATTCTCTCATTTAAAAATGTTTACTCATGTTATTGTGAAGTT
>NW_008357664.1:5211-12956 GCF_000622305.1 Nannospalax galili
CACACACATTTCATTCCCTTTCTATTGCTATTTAAAAATTTTACATAAACAAATTTTCATGCCTTACCATGTATGCCTGTATACCTTAGCTATAAGAAGTGTGTTGAGTGCATAATATTCAACACAATTCATATTAGAATACATTTAACTCTTCAGCAATTTTAATTCTCTCATTTAAAAATGTTTACTCATGTTATTGTGAAGTTGAACCTCTTCATGGTTCTAAAGAAGGGGTTGGTGAACCAAATTGTACAAAATGTTGTATTGTCTTAATTAGTTTCCAAAATATTAGCCATTTGATGTTAACATTTGTAGTGTCTCTGTGTCGTATCACTGAGTTTCATTACTTCAGTCTGTAAATGCTCATGGAACACCTTTTGAGGTCCAGGCACCTGAACAATACAAACACCTTAAGATGTACCCAGTACCAGAATTGTGAAGTTTCATTAGAGTGGAGATACTAAACATGATCATGATGTTTATTCATTCTTTAACTTTCCATATTTTCATTGCTTTCACATTTAAATTTTTCTATTATTTTGTAATAAGTTGTATAACTGCATGTTTTACTGTGATAAACATTTTTCTGAATCCACCTTTATTTCAGTTCTTCATATTTTACTATATATGACAAAAGTATAACCCATGTCTTATTAAGAAATTATCTTAAATGGCGACCATCAGATTTTACCACACCAGGCACAACATGGTGGCTGAACAAGATCTACATAATGATAGTACCAGTTGGTATGCCAATGTCAAAGGGGGAAATGTATAGGGTCCTACCTCTAGTTAAAGAGCCATAAGGCAACTAATGGATGCTGAGGCAGGGAGAAACAGTTTTCTCCATGTGCAAGCTCCCTGATAGATTATCCAATTCCAAGTGAGCTGCCCTAAACACACACATGCACATGAACATCACTAAATGGAGTCAGTGCATCATATATATGTATATTTATGAATGTACTTGTGTATATGTAACAAAGATAATCAAAGAGGATAGGAAATTGGGAGTATGGAGAACATGGATGGAGTTTAAGAGGGGCTGAGCAGGGTGAAAAGGATGCAAATACAGCACTAAGGTAAGAATTCTCAAAAATAAAATAAATTTAAAAAAAATACATTTTCAGTGATTATTGATTTCAAAGAACAAGCATATTTTCTAGAGTAAGTGATAGGAAAAGTAACTATCACGCTTTAACAACTTAACTGAATTTAGCATCACATAGGAAGCAATTCTCTAAGTATTTCCTGAGATGTTTGAGGAGGGAAAACAGACCTAAATGTAGGCAGCACAACTTCATGGACTGTACCTAGACAGCATTAAAACGAGAATTCAAGTGGCACACCAGAACTACTTTCTCTCTGTGTTTTCTGACTGTAGACACTACATGAACAGCCCTTCCCACCATGATGGAATGTACATTCACACCACGAGGCAGATGGCCATTTTTTCTTTAATTTGCTCTTTTCCAGCATTTTGTCACAGTGGAAAATGTTACTAATATAGAAAGTTTGAAAATTGAGGCCAGTGTGTGGTAAACATGATCCTGTGGTTCTTAGGTCTTTGAAAGTGGTTTGTAGGAAGAATGTGGAACAGTGTGGAGCTGTGGGTTACAGAAGATTCAAACGCTGTAAGAAGTGCTTAGTTGGCAATTTCAGTGGAAGTTTTGAAGACCAGAATGCTGAGAGAAATGTACACAGTGGAGGCCCTGCTCATGGGTATCCAAGGAGAGCAAGGGCTCTCTCAGAAACCTTGATAGATGCCATTCATGCTAGTGTTTAGACAAGTATCTGCCTTCCTTCTGCTATTTCCTGAGAACTCAGGGTTAGCTGAGTTAAAAATTCTTGAACTGCTGTGTGTGTGTGTGTGTGTGTGTGTGTGTGTGTGCGTGTGCGTGTGTGGTTTGTTGGTAATTTCACATTCTGGCTGAAGCACAATCACTGATAACTCTTGTTGTTCAGGTTAATAGTGAGAGAAAACAGACAGGTATAAATAATGTGAAGTCTAGCAAGAAAATAAGTATGACAGAGTTTAAACTGTGGACAAGAATGTGCAGACAAAGCACCTGTGATTGTCAAAGACTACTTTAGGCAGGGTCTCTAGAGCAAGAGAAGGCAAAGAATGCATGTTCATTGTAAAAGGGGGATTCACTAGAATGGCTTACAATACTCAGGCCTGGTAGTCCAACCATGGCAGTCTGCATGCTGGAGAGGCTGTTTTCATGTCCCTCACTCTGGGAAACCAGGGAAATTGTAAGGGACTACACTCTGAGGCATTGCCTGGAAAAAAGCTCTGACTACAGGGGGAGAAGTTTGTGTCAGTACCCTGCAGATGGGAATGAGATTCTGTCTTCCTGGAGAACGAATGAGCTGAGACAGGCACTAAAAGGCACATGTACCTGAAGAAAGCTTGTCAGTAGCACTACCCAGTACCTAGATCCTAAAAGACATCTGGGTTAATGAATCTCACTGTTACACAATGAAGCATAGTTCTGATTGTGTAACAAACACATAACAAAGACCAACATGGGGGTAAATTAATACAGAAATTCTTCCTTTATCCAAATATCTGACAAAAACTGCTTGAAGAAATGACAAATCTTGGCCCAGTTTGATGGTACTATCCATCATGGTGAGCAAGCATGTCAGCAGGAGTGTGAGATGGCTGGTTTCATCCAGTCTGCTCTCAGGAAACAAGGAGTGAGAATGTTGGCGTACACCTTGTTTTTTCTTTTTTCTTCAGTCAGTAACTGAGAACTGCTATATTATTTTGCATTTGCTTGGTCTTAACTGATGTTTACCCCACAACCAGAGGGTGTGGTTCACTGGATTGGTGCCACCCACATTAAGGACTGGTCTTCCCTCCACAACTAAACCTCTCTGGAAATGTCTTCACAGATAGGCCCAGAGGTCTGGTTCATATTTAATTCTATATCCAATCCAGGTGTGAAATAAGACAACTGAAGTCTTCGTCAAATGTATAAAACACACATCATTTTACACTGGTATTTATGAAAACTGGTATTTACTTCAGAATATCACAGTCATATACAATTAATAATCAATATGCTTCTAAATTGTAAGCATTTAAGTTTTTTTGAGAATTTCATACATAAGTACTGTCTCTGCATTATTACCACCTTTCCCAGTCTCTCACCAACTCCTGTCATATCCACACTCCACTCAATTTTTTAAATTTCTTGTCCTCTTCTTTATTACTGTTATACACACAAATACACACACACACAAACACACACACACATAATGCACCGAGTCTGATCAGTGGTACTCATGTGTACCTGTGTTTAGGGCTGCTTCTCATTTGGGATTAGATAACCACTCACCTCTCAGGGAGCTAGTCCTTAGACAAAACTCGATCTCCTTCCTTCAGCATCCACTAAGAGTTGATAGTTCTTCATTATCCACCTTGGCATGTCAACTGGTTTTCTCATTATGCAGATCTCTTTAGACTGCCATACTGTGGAGTTTTTATTGGTGAGGCCGACCTATCTTGCATAGAATGCATTAAGTAACAGCTAGTGTCTTGTCCCTCTGGCTCTTACATTCTTTCTGTCCCACATTCTGTGATATTCCCTGAGCCTTAGGCATAGAGGTTTGATTATAAATATATCATTTAGGACTACACTTCACAATCATTTATTCCCTGTGTTTCATGAGTTGTGGAACCTTGTAATAGTCTCCATCTGTTTCAAAAAGAAGATTCTTTAATGAGTGGTGAGAAGTACACTTGTCTGTGAATATAATGATAGGTATTTAGACTACAGAAAGAAATAATGTTGTCTAATGAAGAGGCAAAAGTAGGTTTTTCTCTAGGGTCCATGCCATCTCCAGCCATATGTACTCAGCTATATTTACAGTGCCACACATGATTTTCCTCTAACTGAGGAGACCTTAAGTTCAATTAGACAGTGGTTATTATTCCCAAGATAAAAGAGATGATTTTCTGGGTAGGATCATTCACTGGTTTTCTGTCTTGGCAGGTTCAATAATATTTTCTGATGCTATGGAAACTACTTTTCAGGGAGAAGACTTCCAGGTAAGTTCCAGCTCAGTTGCTCCAAGTCCTGTATCCTAAGTATGTTGTATCTTCAGCATACAGTCTTAACTTCAAATTCTGGGAGGCAATCAAGGGCTGTTGTAATTACCTGTATTATTTTGGGAGTCTTTTAGTGTACCCTGACCAAGAGCTTGAAGATATGTTTCCCTTGCCTGGCACTGTCATTTTTGTTACATAGCATTCAGCTATACACATGCACTCACCTATATGTTATATGTGCTTTTTTCAGTAAGCTTATTAAAAAGCCTACTGTTGTTGCTTCAAAACGCCAAAGTATTGTCTTCTTTCCTCTCTCTGCCCCTGTATACATCTCTCTCTTCCTTCCCCATTTAAAGTAGCCCCCGTTTTCACCATTTCCCTTTGATAACATCTGCCTTCTACTTTCCCCTCTTGGGCTGGGCTTCTTCTTCCCCTTTGCCCCCTCTGGTTCCTTTCCCTTTTCCTGGTTCCTGTGGTTACATCAGGATAGCTAGTCACATCTAAGTATTTGGAGCTAAGATCCGCAAATGGGAGAGAAGATATTAGCTTGTTTTTCTGAGTCTGTTACTTCACTTAGTGTAACACTATATAGTTCCAACCATTTACTTGGAAAATGTCATAATTTTGTCTTTTTAAATTGAAATCTTGGGCATTCATGATTTTGTTTTTCTTCACAACTAAATAGAACTCCATTGTATAAATCTACCACATTTTCATTATCCATTCATTGGCTGTGGCACATTTGCTAAACAAACTTTCTCCCATATCTACTTCAGGGTGTTTTGTTGCTTCATACTTCACATTTCCCTCTAGATATTCTTGAAGTTGACTTTTATGAATATGGAGAAGAGATCAAGGTTCAGTTCTGTATTGATATTCAGCAGTCCCACCACAGAACATTGGAAGGTTGTTTACTCTCCCCCCACCCACACACCACTGCACTGCAGTGACATACTCATCATAAAATTTCAGTCATGGGACTAGGGACATAGCTCAGCAGTCAAGAGCACTGCCTGTTCTTGCAGAGGACCTGGGATCAGTTCCCAGCATTCTCAGGGAAGCTAACAACTACACATATCTTCAGTTCCAGGGGATCTTGTACCTTCTCCTGACCTTTAAAGGCATTGCATTTACATGGTGCACTTACATACATGCAATGAAACACTCATACACATAAGAATAAATCAATAAATTTAAAAAATTAAAATAGGACACAAAATTGGAGGAGCATATGAGGGTGGATCTGTAGGGAGTGGGGTGAATATGTTAAAAACACATTGCATGAAATTTCCAAAGAATAATAAAAATATGAAAATTTTATTTTATTTTTTTTAAAGCTGGATGTGGTAGCATGTACTAGGAATTTCAGTACTTGGAAGAGACAGTGCTCCTCAGTGCTCACTGACCACCAGCCAGTTCCAGGCCAACTGATCAACTGTGAGAAACACTGAGGATGGAAGGTGTTCTGAAGCTCCATGTAGTCAAATAAGCACCCCCATCTCATTAGTGTACGAATTTGCTCATGTCTTTAATAAATGGTAAAAGTATATGTCCATAAAAGAATTGTTTTACAATAAATTTCTAAATGATTTACAGTCCGAAAAGAAATTGTGTTTTTTAGCTGTATATTTTAAAGTTTTATGTACAGACAGTGTCACCTGTCCCAAATGCTACTGATCTGTCTTTGGTTTTGTGTTATAGTGCTCACATAGAAATAGTGTTACTGATCATTCTTGCTGCTTATCTAAACTGAAAAGAAGTGCAGCTGTTTCATCACTCAGTATCATCAGTACCATAACTCCCATGCAGAGTCTCATCTTACTGATCATTCTTGCTGCATATCTAAACTGAAAAGAAGTGCAGCTGTTTCATCACTCGGTATCATCAGTACCATAACTCCCATGCAGAGTCTCATCAGCATGTGAAAAGCTGCATTTTCTTCTGAGAATGCTCAGGACCTCAACAGCTGAGTGGGGACTGATGTTCATCAATTTTTTTTTGTCTTTTTGAGACATGGTCTCCCTGTAGCCCCAGCGTGCACCACCACGCATGGCCTTCATCCATTTTTTTTCTTTGTGTGTTAATATAGTCAGAACTAATTTTCCATTGACATCATATTTTTTCTAATGTCACCACATTTATATAAGCCTCATAAAACAAGTTAAATCATTTTTTTATTTTATATAACAAAAATTTTAATACAAGGGCTGGAGAGTGGTTAAGAGTAAAACCTGCACTTTCAGAGGACTCAGGTGTGATTCCCAACACCATATCAAGTGGTTCACAGCCTCTTGTAACTGGGCTTCGTGGTATTGGTTACTTGTAGCTTCTATGAGAGCTGCACTCACATGCATCTACGTGGACATGTAAAAATACTTTTAAAAATACAAAAAATAATTTAACTATTCACAGTATTTCATAGTTTTTAATAAGTTGGCATTATTTTGGCAAAATATCCAAGATTTTGTCTACTTAAAATTTTTTGTTGGAACTCAGTGGTTTAAGAGCACAGGCTGCTCTTGCAAATCCCAGCACTCACGTGGTGCCTAACAGCTGTCTGAAATCTGGTTCCAAGAGATCCAACACCATCTTCTGTGTTCTGCGGCACTGCAAGACATGGGTGCACTTACATGCAGGCATAACACTCATACACATAAAATAGAAATAAATTTTTAAAACAGATTTTAAAAAAGAAATCTTGCTCTTTAATAAGTAACATTATAAAAGCCTATTTTTAAAAAATTACATACACCACTGCTGACTGTAACACTTATTTTTAAGTGGCTTGTTATTTTTAATCATTCTGATGAACACTTTCCATAAGTATTTTAACAGACACTATTCTTTTTAATAAAAAGTCAAATATGTAGACATATGAAGAAACTAGTTATTGGGATTTCAAACAGCAACAGCTTCCCCCACTCCCAAACAGGGACCTATGGACTTCTGAAGCCTGAAAAAGGGAACTGAACTGATAAGCACCTTGACCTTTGAAGTCAAGGGAAACAGACTCCGCTAAGAAGCAGCCTGCCTTTCCTCTGATCTCCAAAGACAATATAAACAGATTCTACCTCTTAACCAGAGACTTTAGGAGCTGTTTAGCACAGCCGGGATTTCAAACAGCAGCAGCTTCCCCCACTCCCAAACAGGGACCTATGGACTTTTGAAGCCTGAAAAAGGGAACTGAACTGATAAGCACCTTGACCTTTGAAGTCAAGGGAAACAGACTCCGCTAAGAAGCAGCCTGCCTTTCCTCTGATCTCCAAAGACAATATAAACAGATTCTACCTCTTAACCAGAGACTTTAGGAGCTGTTTAGCACAGCAGATTTTCCCTTATCTTAAGAAGACAAAAAAAGTAAACACTTCCAGAGCCAGATCCTGGCTGGCAGACGGAGCAGCGTGTCCCATGAGAAATAAAATTCTATCCCTTTGAGAGTTCTATCTGTGCCTTGGTGCCTCAGCCTCCATTCACTTGCTCTCTGCCAAAATTTTTACCTATCAAATGGTGCCAAAACCGGCTCTTACTTTGAGGGACCTCACACGTAAAACTTTCGGACTCACTTGTCATTATTGGCCGCGTGTGTCCCATGAGAAATAAAATTCTATCCCTTTGAGAGTTCTATCTGTGCCTCGGTGCCTCAGCCTCCATTCACTTGCTCTCTGCCAAAATTTTTACCTATCAA
>NW_008357665.1:0-464 GCF_000622305.1 Nannospalax galili
TCTCACCTCCCCTTTGGGCCCTTGTTTAATTGAGCTGACATGGGTCCCACAGTCGACGCCACCACTGCCACAGGCTCACATGAGCAAGCATCCAGTGGCCTGGAAGCCTCCACCTCCCTGTGTTCATGAACCAGCCCTGGCTCTTAACAATCTTTCAAAACTATGGAACACTTCACGGATTTGTGTGTCATCCTTGCGCAGGGGCCATGATAATCTTCTCTGTATCATTCCAATTTTAGTGTATGTGCTGCCGAAGTGAGCACCCCAGATGTCCCTCGATGCGAGTTCATCCACTAAGGCCTGTTCAGCCTGTCTAGCGTCACTCCTATGAAGACCAACTCTCCCTCACCCAGCAGTAATCAGCTGCCAAGAGTTTCTCACCAAAGTTGTGGCCTGCTGCCCATTTCCCCAGGTCTATACTGGTTTTTGTCTGATTGAGTTTGCACAGGTTCTGAACATGCTGT
>NW_008357666.1:0-709 GCF_000622305.1 Nannospalax galili
GAATATTCCCAATTTTAGGAACATATAATTAGTGAAATGAGGTTTTAATTATTCTCAAATAATGTGATTGGAAGAAAGTTCGCATTCTACTTGGCATGAGAATTTTGAAATTATTTTTAAGTGAGATAATAATGCACAAGCAGCACATTCACTTTGTTTTTAAGCATTTTCATAATTGCTTTAGAAATGTTTGTTAACAGAATAAGGTTACTGAATACACTGAAAATGTATACAGATAGTGCCATGATTTTCCGGTAAATGTCAATCAAAGTTCCAACATCTGGAGCAATGTACGATGTTCTTTTATGTTAGTCTCCCAAATTCTGAAATTTTAGGTCCATTGGGTTACAGCTCCCACAATTCATAATCATGAACATTTAAATAAAAACATCAGATCTATTTACTTCAAAAATAACCACTTACTCAACGCGTGTTTAACATTGAGTACAGTCGTCACCCTGACCCAGACACCCGCATCACCGTCTCTATCTTCTGACTCTATTTCTCATTTTCCAGTACAGATAAGAAATACTTTTGATTCCAATGAACGTTAAACAAAATGTCACCAATTCCTATGGTACGTGATTTTCCATGGCCACATCAGCCTAGGGCCGAGGCACGAAATGTGGTACCAGCTTTGCCTTCAGGGTGCACACCGAGGTCGGTGGGACACAGGGGTCTTAGCAATCCATCACTGCAGGTTGCAGCC
>NW_008357667.1:0-412 GCF_000622305.1 Nannospalax galili
GAAGAGACAAAGAGGGCCACTTCATTTTGATCAAAGGAAAAATGAATCAAGTAGATGTTACAGTCATGAACATATATTCACCAAACTCTGATGCACCCAACTTCATAAAAACATTTCTACAGGACTTTAAGACCCAGATTAATCTCAACTCATTAATAGTAGGGGACTTCAATACCTCACTGTCTCCATTAGATAGGTCAACATCTGGACAAAGAATAAACAGAGAGACATCTGAATTAGATGATACTATACATCAAATAGACCTAACAGATATCTTTCAAATATTCTACCCAAGCACCAAAGGCCACAGTTTCTACTCAGCACCCCATGGAACCTTCTCCAAAACTGACTGTAAGCTGGTGCACAAAACAAACATCAACAAATACAAAGAGATTGAAATAATTCCATGCAT
>NW_008357668.1:0-384 GCF_000622305.1 Nannospalax galili
AAAAAAAAACTTTCAACAGGTTATCAAATAAATGTTTCTTCATTTGTGAAAAAAAAATAATAATGAGGCTTGGTTTCCCACAAAAGGAAAATATAGCATGCAATCTCTAGATGCCCTGCTGCCTTTTACAGGAGTTTATGATTTTAATCCTGAACAACGAACTATTGAGACTAAAGTTTGGTATAAAGAAAAACTTCTTGGCTTAGGAAAACTCCCTCTTGGGTAGAAAGATTTGCTAGGTCAGTAAAAAGTTGGTGGTGTATGACCACTGAAGAAAAATTGTATATTCTTTTACCAAGACTAAAAGCGATTCAGAAAGCCCTTAAAGATAAGTGGCAACGAAATAATAAAGGATATTGAAATGAAGAAAATAATCATATGACT
>NW_008357669.1:0-456 GCF_000622305.1 Nannospalax galili
AAATCCTCTTTGTTCCCCCACCCACCAGCTGAGGTCTTTGTGCACCACTTCTGGCCTCAGTACAAACTAGATAATAACTCTGGCCAAACACTGCAACCTTAGACCTCAATATTTTAAAAGATTTGGAAAACTTCTGCCAGCGAAATGGCAAGCAGTCTGAACTACCCTACATCCACGCCTTTCTTGACCTCCGTGCTAATCCCTCCCTCTGTGTCAAATGTTCTTCCCACCAGGTCCTCCTGGCTAAGACAGTCCCACCAGATTCTGAAACTCCAAGGGCCTCTGGCCCTATCACTCCTCCCTATCCCTCTGACTCTGCTTTTGATCCTTCCGTACCTGATAACCTGCCCCCTATCAGAACCCAGCCCCAGGACCCCTGTGCTCCTGAGCCTGAGGCACAACCAGGTCCTGCCCTCCTATCACTATACCCTCCCTTGCCTTCCAGTCCAGGGGCCA
>NW_008357670.1:0-357 GCF_000622305.1 Nannospalax galili
TGGCTCTGAACAAAATGGAGTAACTTAGGTGAGTTTGCTGAGCCAGTTCAGGTCTTAGTACTTTTAGGAGATGTGACCTAACTGGAGGAAGCACGTCAGTAGAGGCAGGCTTTGAGAGTTCGTAGCCTTGCTCTACTTCCAGTTTGAGGTCTCTCTGCTTCTTACTCGTGCTAGAAGATGTGAGCCCGAGCTTTCTGGACCAGTTCCCTGCTTCCATACTTCCCTTGCCATGATGGACTCTTATCCCTCTGGAACCATATGCCAAATAAACTGGCCATGGTGTTTTATTATAGCAATAGAAAAGTAACAAACCAGGGGGTAGGGTTAGGGTGTTAGGGCTAGGATTTAGGATTCGGG
>NW_008357671.1:0-519 GCF_000622305.1 Nannospalax galili
GAGTAAAAGCTACCCCCAGGTTTTTTCTATATGATAATTAGGCATTGCCCCGTAGTCGAATGATAGGATCCTACTGCCACATGTAAATAAAGCATACTATGAGCACCTATCAGCTGAAGCATTGGCTACTGCCTCCACACTATATTTTCCCTAACCCCCACTGAATAAACGGAGCTGTTTCACTGAGTCTGGAGGTGTTTGTATCACTGAACCTGCCTCCCCCGAAGGGCTTTCGGACCATGAGTGCTCACTGGCTGTCCTGACCCCATTTGTCTCTTCTGCTCCCTTTGTCCTCGTGGACCAGTGGCCAACAACCCATGAGGAAAGGGAGAGACACCACAATGCTCCTCTTATCCTAACTCACAAAACTGGTTAAAAAAAAATCAACACTGGTAAAACTAAACTCTTTCCATATAACCATATTTCATAACAAAGCTCAAGAATACTTAATATTAAAATACCATCTGGAGCTGGAGAGATGGTTCAGCAGTTAAGAGTGCTTTCTATTCTTCCAAAAGA
>NW_008357671.1:19094-20094 GCF_000622305.1 Nannospalax galili
CATACCCTGAATGCCTTTCTTTAACTATCTCCACAGATAATTATACACATACACACAAACACACACACACACACACACATATATATACACATTCATTATTTCCCCTATAAAGATACTAGGGACTGATGATAAAAGGACAAATCACCCCTTGCTCAACTGATGCTCTAGCAGAGAGTTACAAAAAAAAAAAAACAAAAACAAAAAAAACGCATATTTACACCATGAAGTTGCCCTCAGCTTATAACTGGATAGGATAAGAAGATCTGGGCTCAATGGCACTTAGAGGTGGGTGTGGGTGAATGCGGGAGAGCATCATGAAATGGGTGAATCACAGAAATTTTGTCTGAGGTGAAAACAGCCTACCTAGAGCTGGGACCACGTATGGCTGGGTGGGGAAACAGGCAGGTCACACTACTAAGTATAGCATCCACTAACTACATGCAGCTATTTACTCTTAATTTTAAATGAATTAAGCAAACGTTCTAAGTTCAGTTCCTCAGTTTCATTACTTGCGTTTCCAAGATTCAATACCTACAGGAGACTGTGCCTACCATATTACACAGCAGAAGAACAGAACTTCTTAACTACTAGAGCAAGTTCTATTAGACATTGTCCTTCTGAGGGCAGGGAGACTGGAGAAGAGGGTGCTGCCATTTTTCTGGGCAAGTGGTGAAGGACACTCAGGACCCCACATTCTCAGGTCTTCCCAGAAAATGGTGCCTCCAGGGAAGAACCCTACCTACAGATGAGGTCCGTGGGGAAGAGGAAGCCTGTCATTACTCAGGGAGAAAATGGATGAAGAGATGCTGTGGGGTCAGAGAACTATGAACTCTACATCATTGCCCAAGAGATTTAGTCCCACAACGGTGAAGTGATGGCTTGTGTGGTCATGAAGACCTAAGGCCACGTCCATGTGTTTTATTTGAGTGGAATTTGTTGCACATTCAAAGGCAAGTTATACCTGTTTGGTGGGGGAAAAAAAGTGTGGCCATGTTGAAGA
>NW_008357672.1:0-421 GCF_000622305.1 Nannospalax galili
CCCCTGAATGGGCGAGCGCTCTCTCTGGGCGCTCGGGGTCCCGCGCGCACCATCTGGATGTGGCACGGCGGATCCACAGGCTTCTCTGGCCAGTGGTGTCTCTGGCCACGGCGGGTGTGCAGCAGGTCCCGCATCCCTGGTGCTGGCAGCGGCTGGTAGCTACGCCGCTTCTCTGATGCTGACAACTTTCTCTGCTACTGGAGCATTGTCCAGCCGAAATCCCGTCCCTATTACACCCGTGTACCTTTCCTCAGAATTGCGGTGTTCCTGGCCACTGAACCCCGCAGGGAAGAGGCATGGAGACAGCGAAAACTAGGATATCCGTGGGTCGGTAACGGAGAGTGCTGCCCTCCAGGGGAATCAGGTCACTGGTACACAAGACTCAAGGCTCGGTTCAGTCTGTGCTTATAGCTTTATTGTC
>NW_008357673.1:0-255 GCF_000622305.1 Nannospalax galili
TTCTCAGCAGAGTTTGTTTCCCTTGACTTCAAAGGTCAAGGTGCTTATCAGTTCAGCTCCCTTTTTCGGGCTCCAAAGTCTGTAGGTCCCTGTTGGGGAGGGGGGAAGCTGCTGCTGTTTGGATCCCTAACATTCCAGCCTTTTGTGTTATAAGATAGGGGGCGCCGTTGTCATCTTGCTACTTCCTGCTGGACAGTGTTGACCTGGGGGGTAAGCTGGTTTAGGGGTCCACTAGGCAGCAGGGGTTGTCTCTCC
>NW_008357674.1:0-452 GCF_000622305.1 Nannospalax galili
AGCCATGCTTGCCATAAGCATTGGAAATTAGAAGAGTGTCACTTTAAGAGCCTCTGCGCTCTCTGCTTCAGCAGTCAGAGCTGACAGGCTGTACCTGTATGATAAATCAGGTCTTCTAGAAAGTTAGTTTCGGTTCGGTCTGCGGGCACTGGAAGATGCAGCTATGTGCTGTATCCATAGTACCCTTTTTGTTTCTGTTAGAAAAATTCACCTGGGTAACCCAAACTCCGGGCCGGATAAAAGGGACCTGTGGGACCCCTCAGTAGATTCTTCCTACTGGAGAGTTCTCTCCTGCCTGTAGCTGCCTTTCTGTAAATAAAGTCTTACAAAACTCAGACTACTGTCTGAGTTTCTTTCTTGTTGAAGACTCAAGCCTGGTGGGCTTGGGGGGGCATTTGACAGTCCCTCTCTTAGAGAGCCCACTCATCTTCACAGAGAATCATTCCTCCAAC
>NW_008357675.1:0-303 GCF_000622305.1 Nannospalax galili
GATACATGTACATACATGCAGGCAAAACACTCATACACATAAAATAAAAATGAAAATAAATAAAAAAATCTTTGGACACAGACACCAAAACCGTCACCTGTTTTTGTTTAAAAGTTAACAAATAAAAAAATCTTTGGACACAGACACCAAAACCGTCACCTGTTTTTGTTTGTTTGCGTTCTGGTGGGTCCAAGAAGCACTCGTGAAGGCAGTTGTTCCATTGAAAAGCCTTTTGGAAATTTCTTTTTTTTGTTGTTGTTGTTTTTTCCATTTGTTTGAAATGGGATCTTATGTTGTACAAGC
>NW_008357676.1:0-484 GCF_000622305.1 Nannospalax galili
CAATACATGCGTACACATAAAATAAAAATAATAAATAAAATATTAAAAAAAGAAAAAGGAAAATGATGGCCAGGTGTGGTGGTGCATGCCTATAGTCCCAGCACTTGAGAGGCAGAGGCAGGTGGACCTCTGTGAGTTCAAGGTCTACATAGTGAGTTCCAGGTGAACTGGGGCTACAGGGAGACCCTGTCTCAAAAAATCATCAGCAACAACAACAACAACAAAAAAAAAAAGACTGAAAAAGCAAAATGAAATAAAGAAGTTATTGAGTCAGGAGTTAGCCCTGAGTTAAAAATCTCAGATCTGTCAACTGGGCATGGTGGCACATACCTTTAATCCCAGCACTTGGGAGGTAGAAGCAGGGGGATTTCTGTGAGATCAAGACCAACCTGGTCTACATAGTGAGTTCTAGGCCAGCTGGAGATACAGGAAGACCCTGTCTCAAAAACCAAAGCAAAAATCTCAGATCTGTTTTCTTTTTTTT
>NW_008357677.1:0-299 GCF_000622305.1 Nannospalax galili
GGGTCTAGCAAATCACAAGCACACGAGTGAGTGCTAGGGACCTCTGACCCTGGTCCACAAAGAGATGAATCCCCCTTGCGCCTAGAAGACGAGAGGCTCTCCCGGGACAACTACCTCAAATGGAAAGAAGGCAACACTTTTTAGGAAAAGTGTGCCATCCTATTTTCCTACAACGTAAAGGCAAGTTGGCAATACCAGAGCTTTCATCTTTGCTCATTCTCAAAGCCCTATCCTAGATGGAGGCTCGAAAAGGGAGACAAAAAAAAAAAAAAAAAAAAAAAAAAAAAAAAAATTGAAGG
>NW_008357677.1:920-2496 GCF_000622305.1 Nannospalax galili
TCCGAGGAGCCGGGACAGGGGAGTCGGGAGGGCTGCGGCTGGGAAAAGTCACGTGATGAGTCACCGTCTGATTCCTTGCAGACCCCGTCCCCCGTCGCAACGGGAGCCGAGGATGAGGGTCCAGGGGAGGGTTGGAGCCAATGGGCGGAGGCAAGGGATGTCACTCGGCCGTAGAATGGCTTTGCAGCACCCGGAGTCCCACCCACCCACCACACCAACGGTCTCATAGATGCAGAGTTCATTCATTGGCCCTTTATTAGTCTTGGGGAAGTTACAGACCCCTTCTCGCCCTTCTCCCCAGGTCAAGCCCCTTCATGGCTGGGGGTGCACACCTGGAGGCAGTGGCTGAGCAGGAAAGAAGGCAGGAAGGCTGTGCCTGGACCTTTCCTGCGGGGAACAGTGCTGAAGCCTCTCCTTGGGACTGTGTGAGTGCCTCTCGGAGTGATAGCGCCGCCCCCTCTCGGAGGGGCTGTAATGAGTTCTTTGAGAGTGGCTGCGATGGATCTTCCCAGAGGACCTGTGCGACTTCCGCCTAGAGGGACTGTGGTGGCTTCTTCCAGAGGAACTGTGTCTTCTCGTGCCAAAGGGACTGGAAAAGGTTCTGTCAGCGAGACTGCCATGGCTCTCGTCTGAGGGGCTGTAACTTGGCCTCCATTTGCGACTGAGATGGCTCCTTTTTGAGGGACTGGGACTTCTCTCATGACTGTGCTGGCGCCTGTGGGAATGACTGCGTGGGCCCTTGTGTCGTTTCCTCTCGGAGGGACTGCGAGGGCTCCTCCCAGAGGACCTGGGTGGTCTCCTCGTGGAGGGACTGTGATGGCGCCCCTCAGAGCGACTTCTAAGGATTCTCTCAGAGGAACTGCCATGCTTTCTCCCCGAGGGACTTCGGTGTCTCCTCCCAGGGGGAGTTCGATGGCTCCTTTCAGAAAGTTGGGTGCAGAGGGCTCTCCCCCTGTACAAGCTGTGCTGGTTCCCTTCTTTGTGTGTGTGTCCATCTGTAAAGTGTAGGGTTTTCTCCAAAAGGGAACCTGGTAGAATTCTCTCTTGGGCCTGAAATTTGGCTCCTGGTTTGAGAATGTTCTTGGGCTCTAGGCCGGAGATTTCGTCACTACAAAAGTTTTAACTGTTCTCCTGTGGACATTTTGAACTACACTCAAAGGCTGTAGGCTTGAGGTCGTTTGTATAGTGATGTCTCTTTCAGAGACTGTGGTGTCAGGCACTTGGAGAACTCTGGGTTGGGAAGGACTTGCTCTTTTTGGCTGTTGAGCTTTTCTACATTTGTCACTTGTTCCCTGTAATAGGTCCTCTTGCTTCGTGGTTGGATCTGGCAGGTTGCTATTTCCTGGTAAGTGATAATCCTTGACTTTTGGATTTGGATGGTAGTTTCTGCTTGACAACAAATTGTCTGGCTTTTTCCTGTCTTCAGACTTCTGTCCAATAGCTGCTACCATTCTATATGCTGATTGGAATGCCTGCCTCAGATCCTGGAAAAGCAGCTGCATGAACTTGGGCTGGGAAGGTTTCCTAGGTTGCCTTTTTGAGGAAGCAGTACTTGTTTGAGTTATTTCAATATTCT
>NW_008357678.1:0-378 GCF_000622305.1 Nannospalax galili
TTTTGAGAACTCTCTGTTCAGCTCCTTAGCCCATCTTTTAATTGAGTTATTGCTTGTCTTCATTTTCTGTTTTTTTAGTTCGTTATATATTCTGGATATTAAACCTCTGTTGGATGTGTTACTGGTGAAGATTTTCTCCCATTCTGTGCGTTTTCTGTTCACTTCCCTGGTTGCCTCCTTTGATGTACAGCAGCTATTTAGTTTAATGAGTCCCATTTGTGAATTCTTGCCCTTGTTTCCTGACCAATTGATGTCCAGTTTAGAAAATCCTTTCCTACACCTATACATTGTAGGTTTTTCCCAATGTTTTCTTCTAACAGTTTCACGGTTTCAGGATTTACATTGAGGTCTTTGAGCCATTTGGAATTGACTTTTGTG
>NW_008357679.1:0-543 GCF_000622305.1 Nannospalax galili
AAAGAAATAAAAGTATTCCTGGAACTAAATGAACAGGACAATACAACACAAAAAAACCTCTAGGACACGTTGAAAACTGTCCTTAGAGGGAAGTTTATAGCTCTAAGTGCCTACATCAAAAAAATCAGAAAGAACACAAACAAGTCACTTAACATCAACTCAAAAAAAGCAACACTTGAAAAGCAACAACAAATGAAACTGAAACCCAGCAGACAAGAAGAAATAACAAAAACAAGGGCAGAAATTAATGAAATTGGAATTGGTAGTTCTACTGGTAAGACCACGTGATTGTCAACTTCTAAAAGTCTTCTTTGAAAAGATAAACAAGATTGACAGACCGCTAGCCCAGTTAACCAAAAGAAAGAAAGAGCACCTCCAAATCAACAAAATCAGAGATGAAAGGGGAAACATCACAACAGACACCAGAAAGATACAGAACATTATAACAGAATACTTTAAAAACCTACATGCTACTCAATTTGAAAACCTAATAGAAATGGACAGATATCTAAAGGCATGTGAACCACCAAAACTAAACCAAGA
>NW_008357680.1:0-385 GCF_000622305.1 Nannospalax galili
GCTGGAGAGATGGCTCAGTGGTTAAGAGCACTGGCTGCTCTTTCAGAAGACATACACCAGTTCCAGGGAATCTGATGCCCTCTTCTGGCCTCTGCGGACATTGCATATATGTGGTACACTTACATGCATGCAAAACACTCATACGTGAAAATTTAAAAAAAATTTTTTTTGGTCTTTTTGAGACAGGGTCTCCCTGTAACCCCAGCTGTCCTGGAACTCACTATGTAGACCAGGCTGGCCTTGAACTCACCGAGATCAGCCTGCCTCTGCCTCCCAAGTGCTGAGATTAAAGGCACCACCACGCCTGGCAATAAAATTTTTTTTAAAAAAAGCACCAAGGGCTTCTGCCTATCATGTACCACACAGTGATACCAACTTTGCTTAG
>NW_008357681.1:0-1275 GCF_000622305.1 Nannospalax galili
ACCTAGAAACTTGCACCCACTTGTGAAAGAGATCTACTCTTGCTCTTGAGTATGTTACTGAATATGTTTAACCTGTAGTGAAATGCTTCTTCTAATCAAGTTGTAATTAAAAATTTTTTTAAATGATAAAAAATAATAATAATTAGTAGACGTGAAAAACATTACCATTGAAATCTACCTGATGACTTTATGTCCATGCTCAGATGCCAAGGAGCTCAGAAAGTAACCAAGTGTCTCTAGCAATAATCAGATATATAGAGATTAGAAGCACATATGCAAACATCTTAATGTCAATTGCATTGAAAATGAATTTTTCTGTATGAAACTGTGTATTTTAATAATGAAATGGAGATCTTTTTTAAAGGTTAAAACTTCATTTATTTTACGCCTTTTAGGCTTTATATTAAGTCCACAATGGATAAATTGTAATAATTCAACTGTAAACCTAAAAATTTACAGCCGATTTTGAAAAAGATGCATCTTAGCTCAGAAAATTGTTATTGAATATATCAATGTTCTTGTAATTAAATGCTTCTTCTAAAAAAATAATGATTTATTTTTATTATTAAAAAATAAAACTAGATGTATCTGTTATTGTAAAAAAAAGGCATTCAAAGATCAATGCAATCACTAGTTAGATTAGTTAGAACATCAAGTAGGAAGGTCATAGGTTTTCAATATTATCTTATTGCATTCTTAACATCAGGATTTGTGCTGGCCAGAGATCATCTGAGCTTAATGACACATTCCAAGTTTTTTCTATTCATCACACAAACATAAGGTCAGATACCGAAGTTGATGGCAAATGGCATTTAAAAGGACTAAACATAGACCAAAATAATTTTGGCTCTTTAATCTTTAACATTCCATTTCACACAGTCATGATGTTCTAACTGCTAAATTCAAGAAGTTGAACAACATCTTGAACATAGATGTGGTTCCTTCAGAGAATTTCAATTCATAGTTCACATGTTGTGCATACTTCACACTCTGCGGTGAAGAGACTAAATGTTATTTATATCCCATGGACTAGAAGGGCTCATTCCTATGATCTAATAAACAAGAGCTTGAATAACCAGGAAATTGGTCTTTAGGAGATGGAAAGAGTTGTTAAATCCATTAAGGAAGAACTCTCTGAAGCAAATTAATGTTACTAGCCAATATGATACACTTCAAAGTCTTCCTTTTTCCATCTTTTTCATCTAACATGCACTTAATTTGACATATAATAGTAATACCATATTTATAGTTAAAATAATCAATAACACAGTATGG
>NW_008357681.1:2473-4117 GCF_000622305.1 Nannospalax galili
AGCAGTCCTAAGAGGGAAGATTGTAGCTCTAAGTGCCTACATTAAAAATTAGAAAGAGTCCAAATAAATGACCTAACACTGCAACTCAGGATAGTAGAAAGGCAGAACAAATGAAACCCAAACTCAGCAGAAGAGAAGAAATAACAAAAATCAGAGCAGAAATTAATGAAATAGAAACAACAACAAAAATACAGTATAAAGAATCAATGATCTAAGAGCTGGTTCTTTGAAAAGCTACACAAGACAGACCCTTAGCCCAGTTAACCAAAACAAATAAAGAAGAAACCCAAATCAACAAAATCAGAGATGAAAGGGGAAACATCACAACAGACACCCAAAAGATCCAGACAATTATAAGGGAATATTTTAAAAATCTATACCAGGGCTGGGGGGATAGCGCAGGCATTAAAGGCTAAGGCCAACAAACAAAATGTTAAAAACCTATACTAAATACTTTAGTAGAGTTTTTAAAACTCTAATAAATTTAAAAGAAATGGATGGCTATCTAAAATCATGGGAACCACCAAAGTTGAAGCAAGAGGAGACCAATAGTTTAAACAAACCCATAACATATAAGGAATTCGAAACAGTAATACATAGCCTCCCAACTGAATAAAAGCACAAACCCAGATGGATTTACAGCAGAATTCGACCAGACATTTAAAGAAGATCTCCAACCAATACTACTTAAATTATTCAAAATGATAGAAACAGAGGGAGAACTCCCAATTCCTTCTATGAAGCCAGCATCACTCCAATACCCAAACTAGGTAAAGACACAACAAAACAGAAAACTATAGCACCATATCCTTAATGAACATAGATGCAAAAATTCTCAAACAAATACTTGCAAACTGTATACAGACATACATCAAAAAGATCCTTCATCATGAAACAAGTAGTGTGGGCTCTCAGAGTGCCAGCTGCTGGGCATGGCGCCAGTCTCTCGCGCACCGCTGGGGTGCGGCGGGTTGCATGCACCGCGTTGCTGTTTGGGTCCCTGCTGTGCAGGTCCCTGGCTCTCCGCGGCTACCAGGGGTTGGCGGCTCTGCTGGCCGCTGTCAGCTGCCCGGGCGTGTTCCATTCCAAGCTGCCAGTGCTCCCTCTATGAATGCGATACGTCGGCCACTGGTCACGAGGGGAGGTGCAGGAACGGCGAAAGCAAGATCTTCGCGAGTGGTTGTTTATGAAGGGATAGCCCCCTCCAGGGAGACTGAATCGGAGGCAGTAAGACACAGAATACAGCTCAGTCAGACTCAGTGATACAGCTCGTGGTACAGCTCCTTTATTCAGTGACTCAGCTCAGCTCCAGATCTTAGTGATTCAGCTCCGATTTATTAGGGAGAAACCAGGATATTTATACTGTGGAGGCAGTAGCAAAAGCCTTAGTTGATAGGTACTTTGTAGGATGCCCCATTTACATGTGGTGGTGGGCTTCTGTCAGGCTGTCAGACATTTCCTGAAAAACCTGGCAGTTTCATGCCAGAGGACATGTATCTGTGACGGCTACTTCAAAGGTGAGTCAGGAAGAGAGTAGGAAGGCACCCCGCTGAGAAAGGGAGTCTCTGCATAAGAACGCCGAGCCTGCTTGCGTCTATCCGGACGTGGAGAGACTATGACCTAAAACAGCAGGGGTCCCCAACA
>NW_008357682.1:0-725 GCF_000622305.1 Nannospalax galili
GTGCCAGGCATGTTCAAGGCTGAAGGTTTGATTCCCTAGTACTAAAGGGGGAAAGAATTAAGACCATTACTGGAGAAAAAGATGATGAAATTCTAATTCTACATTATTTAAGAGAGAAAATAAAACTTGCCTTAACCTGAAATTTTAAAAATGATTTTTCCTTCCTTTGTTTTGGTCCGAATCATATTTTAAGTGTATATGGTTGGGTACCTAACTATGTATGGTTTTTGGGTTTTTTTTGGTCTTTTTGAAACAGGGTCTCCCTGTAGCCCCAGCTGTCCTGGAACTCACTATGTAGGCCAGGCTGGCCTTGAACTCACAGAGCCTGCACTGCCTCTTGAGAGCTTGGGATTAAAGGTGCACTTGTCACATTTCAGTTTTAAGAATAACTTCACAGATTAGACTTTCTCAAGTTGCATACTTGAAAATATGCCTCAAAATATAAATATTACTAGTTTATACTTACAATTCTCGGTTTCTGATGCCATCATCTTAGTCTAGCCTTTACAGTCCTATTTTTGTGTTTGATCTTTAGTTGATCTTTCTGAGATGCTTGTTTTTTTTGTTTGAAACTGGGTCTTTGTAGCCCAGACTATCCTGTACTTTGATAGGTAGCCCAGGCTGGCCTTGAATTCTAGGTTTCTTTCTTCAACCTCAGGCTGCTGGAATGATAAGTGTTTTGCTTTTGTTTTTGAGACTGGATCTGTAAGTATCCAGGGCCTCTT
>NW_008357683.1:0-593 GCF_000622305.1 Nannospalax galili
TTGGAAAAGAAGAGCTCAAATTATCCCTTTTTGCAGATGATATGATATCTATTGGACACCAAAAATTCCACCCAAAACTCCTAGAAATTATTAACATGTTCAGTAAAGTGGTAGGTTACAAAATTAACCTACAAAGTCTATATCCTTTCTATATACCAATAACAAGCAATCAGAGAAAGAGCACATGGGAACACTCCCATTCACAATGGCTGCAAAAAATAAAATAAAATATCTCAGGGTAAACCTGACCAAAGACATTAAAGAGCTCTACAATGAAAAATTTAAATCTTTAAATAAAGAGATTCAGGAAGACATTAGAAGACGGAAGGACCTCCCATGCTCTTGGATTGGAAGAATTAATATTGTGAAAATGATCATCCTACCAAAAAGCTCATTTATAGATTTAACGCAATGCCAATCAAAATCCCCATGACATTTTTCAAAGAATTGGAAAAAACTATCCTAAGATTCATATGGAAGCACAAAAGCCCTCAGATAGCCAAAACAACCCTGAGCACTAAGAGCAATGGGCGGGGGATTATTATACCAGATTTCAAGCTGTATTATAGAGCTATAGTCATAAAAACAATATG
>NW_008357684.1:0-326 GCF_000622305.1 Nannospalax galili
AGATGGCTCAGTGGTTAAGAACACTGGCTATTCTTGCAGAGGACCCAGGTTTGATTCCCAGCATGGCAGCTAACAGCCGTCTATAACTCTAGTTCTGGGGGAATCCGATGCTTTCTTCTGACTTCTGTGGGCACTGTACAACATGGTGCACTTTATACACATGCAGGCAATGCATTCATATACAAAAAATGAAAATAATATAAAATTTTTAAAAAATAAAATGTAATAACACAGTGGGAGGCTATTTTGACAAGTCGGTTATTTAATTCTTAGGTATTGGTTTTATTAATAATGAAATTAGTCTTTTTACTTTTTCAGAAGTAGCA
>NW_008357685.1:0-949 GCF_000622305.1 Nannospalax galili
ATCTAGATTAGGTTAACTGACTTGAAAAGACCCAGACTTAATGTGGTTATTACAATTTCCTGGACTGGATTCACAACTGAATAAAAAGGAGAAAGGGACCTTGGCAGCAGGATTCATAGCTATTTGCTTCCTGATTGTGGATGCAATCTGACCAGCAGCCTCCTGTTTTGGCTGCTATGCTTTCCCCGTCTTGATGGATTGTATCAGCTGGAACTGTAAGCTAAAGCAAATCTGTCTTTCGTTATGCTGTTTTTGCCAGGTTTTGTGTCTCAGCAACAAGACAGGTAACCAATACACCCACTTTTTCTTTTCTATTGATGCCTCAAGCCTTCATCAATTAGAGCAATGAAAAAGTGACCAAAGGTGGGGGGAGAAACTGATCAACACATCATAAAACTCATATTTTAGAGAGGTTATCTCCAAAAAATAAATAATTAATGGCATGCAAATAAGTCAATTTTATAGTATGTTGCAAAGGACAATTTCAGAATATTGTGAGAAAAGTAAAGAAACAGGGCATCTTCCTTGGAAGATTGATGTTCCAGGTAATCCCAGAAGAATAATGAAAAAGTACGTATGAAAAACGTTGTCTATAAAGGACATGCAAAGGTCCTTGACAGGGTGACTGGGCATTTTCAGAAATAGGATGAAAGGCATTGTGAAGGGCATCCAGAGACCCAAGTAAAGACAGGTAGCAGAGGGGGTGGGTCAAAGGAAGAATTCCAGTTCTGCAGGTCTTTTGACAACTATGTTAAGAATTCCGGCTACTATTCTCAAGTAATCAAGAATGGTTTGAGAAGCTGAAAAGACGCCTCAGTGGTTAAAAGGATGGCAGTTCCCAGCACCCACATGTTGGCTAACAACCTTTTGTAACTCCAGTTCTAGGGGAATCCAGTTGCCCTCTTCTGATCTCCATGGGTGCACTTAGATACACGCAGGCAATACACTC
>NW_008357686.1:0-2717 GCF_000622305.1 Nannospalax galili
ACAAGAGAGAAACAATGCCTAGCTAGTCACGAAAACCAGAGGGAACCATAAAAAAAAAAATTAGCAAGATCCATAAACCAAATTCCAACTATAGCCTCCCTTGATACATCAACCCACTCCTTACTCTAAAGAATAATAGCAACAAAAGTGGATTCTAAAATAATTAGAAAACTAGGCGTGTCCTAGCTGGAAAAATAGCAATTAATATCTAGAGGCCACCAGATAGGGTAGGTAACAGATTGCCTAAAAATGTTAGAGAAGGCAGAGACCTAAGGATTTGAAATTGCTTGAGTTAAATGAGAGGATCTTCATCAGTGTAAACAAGAGAACTAATGCTTCTAGGATGTTAAGACATTAAAAGCTAAGGTTGAATTAAAATTTCTAATAGCAGTTTGGTTACGCTTTATAGAAAACTGAGATGAGGGCAGTTCACATGGAAGAGAAAATTTATTGCTAGGGCTTGATAGTACATTCCATGTGATCTAAGTTTCATCTTCAGAATTACTATGAGTGATCAAAAATAGATGAAAAACTATTATAACAAGTTCCTTTTTCTCTTCCCCACTCTTTGTGATAAAAATAAATTTATCATGTGATCTATTTCATCACTTTGAATTGCTTTGAGGACATGTTAGGTTTTGTTTGTTAGGTTGGTTCATTTAGTTTTTTTTCTCACCCTGTATCCCAGGCTACAAATTATTAAGTAGCCCTCTATGGCCTCAAACTGGCAATGATCCTCTTGCCTTATTCTTCGTAATGTTGTGATTACAGGTGTGAGCCATCGTGCCTGACTGTAGGCATGTTTCTTTTTATGGTTAATACATTAGAGCTATAGTTCTCAGTAATGGCAGCATTGTAGAAATCTCTGCCTGAACACCATTCACTAGAGATTTTTATTCACTTATTTAGAGGTGGGTCTTAGATACAGCATTGTTTTAAAGTGTCAGTCCTTCCTTCAGTATCCCTCTAGTCTGAAGTTTGGGTTCAGAATCAATAGGCTAATGGTAGATTTTTCTGTTTAAAAGAAACATGTAGAGATGGCTCAGCGGGTTAAGAACACTGACTGTTCTTGCAGAAGACCCAGGTTCAAATCCCAGGACCCACATGACAGCCGACAACTGTCCGTAACTCCAGTTCCAGGGGATCTGACAGCCTCTTCTGTCCTCCGCTGACATTGCATGACATGGGTGCACTTATCTACATGCAGGCAATACATGCAGACACAGGAAATAAAAATAATAAATAAAATATTAAAAAAGGAACATCTAATTTGAAGTGATGTCTCTTAATTAGCTTTGCTGTGTGTGTATGTATGTGTGTGTGTGTGTATGTGTGTGTGTGGTGTGTCTGTGTGTGTATTCACCAGTATGCCCTAGCATGAGTGTGTCGGTCAGAGGATAATTTGCAGAAGTTGCTTCTCTCCTCCACCATGTAGATTCTTGGACAAACTCAGGTTGCCAGGCTCGGCAGGGAGCACCCTTTCACCCTGATGAGCCATCTCCCTGGCCCTTATATATATTATATTGTATTATATACAAATTGATGGCTTTCTTACTGAGTATCTTGTCCCCCATTTATATAAGTTTTATTGTTTATGGCATTAGGCAAAAAATTCAGAAGAGATGGTAAATGTCACTGAGAGAGAAAGTAAGGTCATTTTGTGCAGTGTTTAAGAATAGCTTGACACGAATAATTACTGAAGAGAAGGCAAACTGTAGAGTATTGTGGTCAGGCATGGATCACAGTCTTGTGCTTCCACTTACCTATGAGGTAGCAGTAAG
This sequence comes from Nannospalax galili, assembly GCF_000622305.1. Classification (NCBI taxonomy): domain Eukaryota; kingdom Metazoa; phylum Chordata; class Mammalia; order Rodentia; family Spalacidae; genus Nannospalax; species Nannospalax galili. The sequence goes on from NW_008357686.1 coordinate 1,782, forward strand.
CAAGCCATTTTTCATCTCCAAGCCTCAAATTTCTCACCAGTAAAATGAGAAGTAATAAACAGTATCTCACTCATGAATTTCATTATTGTAGAATCTAGTATCTGCCAAAGGTCAGGCACAAGGAGAGGGTGTCAGGAAGTTCATGAGCATGGGCCAGTGTCAGCAAGTTCCCTGGTGGCAACTTGTTTTTAGACTGTGAGCTCTGTGAAGGCAACTGTTCAGTTTTGTGTCTCCAGTGTCTTTGCCTGTTGCTGGGCACATAGAAGGAACTCTAAACTTTTGAAACAAGACCAGGTTCCTGTGTTTTGATGTGATCTACATGTATCATAGACATTCAAACTCTGTCCTTAGAAGGACCTTGCAAACGATTATAGATGGGAAATTTTCAGAAAGACCCTCAGAAGAGTACAAACTACAGAAGGGAAGGGACTGCTGTGTCTACTTTCTGGTTTTGGTGAAACTCATGCATCCATACTACTTAGAAGAGTTCTGAATACATTATCTATGCACTGTGGACATGAAGAGGCACCCAAAGAATGGCTGATGTGGCTAGAACCTTGGGAAGAATGCCCTTTTGCATCTCCATGCATCCAGAAGTTATAAGAGTACAAACTACAGAAGGGAAGGGACTGCTGTGTCTACTTTCTGGTTTTGGTGAAACTCATGCATCCATACTACTTAGAAGAGTTCTGAATACATTATCTATGCACTGTGGACATGAAGAGGCACCCAAAGAATGGCTGATGTGGCTAGAACCTTGGGAAGAATGCCCTTTTGCATCTCCATGCATCCAGAAGTTATATATATATCCTTATTGTTGTGTGCCAAGCTGGATATCTGGCTCTGCCTTCACCTAAGCTGCTCAGCGCCATCTTATTACTGTACCTCCACACACACACACACACACACACACACACACACACACAAACACACACA
>NW_008357686.1:2871-6122 GCF_000622305.1 Nannospalax galili
AAGGTGTGTGATGGGTCTTGATATCCACGTGCATCTTGAAGCGATTACTTTAGTAAATAAATAAATGCATCCATCTCTTCCTATGATTGCCAGTTTCAAGATGTGTATTGTAAGCACCTGAAATACTCACTTGCTATGTTCTAGCACGCATCCATATTAACTATAATCACCAAGCTGGAGATTTGGTTTTTGAAGGCTTTATCAATCCTACTTATGTGTAGCTCTTTCCAGTATCGCTGTGTCCCTCCGAATTCCCTGTCCTTACCAAACACCATTCTATCTTCTCATTCTACATAGTTAACCATTTCAGATTCCACATGTAAATGAAGATGCTCACAACTTTTATTTCTGCATTTTTCTTGATTCCCTTAGACTTGTAACCTCCAGGTATATGTGTATTGTCAAAAATGAGTGACCTTTTAATGGGCTAATATCACCCCATTTCATATATATTACAGGTTCTATTTCTGTTACTTGTAGATGAGACTACATATAGTATATATATTCACTATAGTTATGCATTGAATTCTTGAATAAATATACCGTTTACACATTAATGTATTATGTACAGCATATGATATATTATACAATATATTACATGCAACATTTACTAATATGTAGCATTAATACAAATGTACATAGGGTGGATAGTATGTTGACCATAGGGTCCGTTATGTAACCATGAATTCCTCAACTTATACCTGAAACTTTCTAAGTATACAGCAACATATCTTTATGTTCCTAGTCCCTTGGTACCTGGCACCACTTATTCCACATTTTCTTTTCTATGACTTTAGGGTTTTACATTCCACACAAAACAATGCCAATAATGATACTATAATGTAGTTAATTATACACATTCCATTCTAAGTCTCCATTATCCAATCCTCAAATATTCATGCCGCTTCTGTTTTTGAATCTAAAGTGTGTCAACTGTAGATCAGATATAGTTTAGTCCCCTTTTTTCTGGATTTGCCTGTTTAACTTATAAACTTTGCAGTATATTGAATTGCTCATTTTATTTACATTCAAGATATGTACTACAGAAAGAATTTGTGCCTGCCATTTTATATTTAGTTTTTCATGATCTACATTCTTTTGTCTCTCCATTGGCTTTCTAATTTTCGTTAACAAGTATCTTCCAGATACATCCTTTTAGCTTTTGTTTTGCTGTAATTAGATTTTCTATCACTGTGATAAAATTCCTGAGCAAAACATCTTAAAACAGGACAGTCAATATTGTCTCACACAAGGTTTCAGTCCATGGTCACTTGGCTCCACCAAGTCATGCTTGTGGTAAGGCAAAACATGATTGTGGGGAACCAATCAGGTGGAAATTTCCAGGGCTAACAAATGACTTTCTATTATTAGTCTACATCCTCAATTTTCTACCACCTCCCAATACCCAACTGAGTTATAAATCCATATGTAGATAAGTTCATTCGTGTTGTCGAAGCTGTTATGATCCAGTCACCTCCCAAAGGCCTCACTTCTGATCCCTGATACCCTGGTGAGCAAGACTTCTGCATATGAGACCTGGAGGAACATTTAATGTCCAAACCATAATATTTTCCTATTGTTTAGTATGAAGCCTCTTGAATATCATATGCAGCATTCATCTAAGCAGGAGGAAGGAGAGCAAGAAATACCTGTGTCACTACTGAGAGACATAGCTTCAATGGTCAAGCAGCACCCCAGCCTCTATTCCCTTCTCATTAAAAAAATTTGGCAAATCCAACTCTGGATGGGCTCAGGGTGTCCCTTCTACTCTCTTATACCCACTTTGACCTCTCCACTAATGTAGCATCCAATATAATCATTTTTGACTATTCATTTGGCTCAATATCTGTACCAAAGATGTTCATCATTTAAAAATTAAGAACAACTTCCTCAGATGCTTCAAACTGTGTGGTAAAAAATTAGCATATTCCCATTGCGAACCTGCAGGCATGATCTGTGGGAGTTACTTTTTCATTGTAGTCTCCCTGGACAAAGGTGAAAAATGGGGAGTGCTGGGGCTGGATCACTTTGGAGCATAAATGCAGTCTTTTGTGAAACATTGGTAAAAGCAGATATTATTAAAAACCACATTATGGGTCCAGAGAGATGGCTCAGCACTTAAGAATGTGCTCTGTGCAATCACGAGGACTGGAGTTTGGATCCCAGAATCACATGACATGCTGGGGTTCCTGATGCAGGTCTGTAAGGTTGAAGACAGAAAGATCACTAGGGTTTGTTGACTTCCTGCCTAGCTGAGAAACTCTGAGCTCCAGGTTCCAGCCACACCCTGCCTCAAAGAAATAGGTGGAAAATGAAAAAGGACGGTATCTGATGCTTTCTTTTGGGTTGTGAATGCCTGCACAGGGCTGAGCACCTGCACATACACATGTGTATAACTTATGAACATAGAGACACCCTAAAATAGACACATAAATAATCTTTAAAAACAAATTTTAATATAATTTATTTATTACTTTTATTGTGTATGAGCGTATTGTCTGCATGTGTGTAAGTGCATTGGTATCATGCGATGCCCCCGTGGAAGTCAGAAGAGGACGTCAGATCCCTTGAAACTGAAGTTACAGACCGGTTGTTAGCCACCATGAGAGTGCTGGGACTCGAACATGAATCCTCTGCAAGAGCAGTCAGTGCTCTTAACCACTGAGTCATCTCTCCAGCCCTTAAAAACAAATTTTATAAACTGATAATCGCATCCACTGCATTAGAAACAAAGGAAACATGTGGTCAAAATTGATCAATGCCTAATTTTACATGAAACACCAGCTATGCTTGTGAGGTTACTTATACTTGTTGGGTCTAAAGGATGGAACGATATCTGTTTCCAGCTTGTCATTTCATAACATCACTTTTGTATCTTGAAATCAGCAAATAAGGCATTGCTGTGTTCACTGCATCATTAGTTACACCACCTGCATTTTGGAAATAAGCTGAATGTCTGTCAATGGATGAATAGATAAAGAACGTAGCTTGATCCAGGGAAGAAAGTTGGCTATGCCAGATACTCAGGAGGCTGAGGCAGGGGGATGAAGTGTTTTCTGTGCAACCAAGTGAGTCTGACAATAGCTTGGAGCAAATTAGTCTGATGCAATTTTAAAATGTTTTATGTTTTTAAAAGGCCTGGAAATATAATTGACAGAATGTTTACTTACCAACTGAAAGGCCTTACCTTCAATTCCATAGTAACAGTGAAAAATTACTGTCTCTCTATACACACAAGTGTGTATACATAT
>NW_008357686.1:12155-30440 GCF_000622305.1 Nannospalax galili
GACAGGGGCAGTCAGGGAATCTTTGACCAAGTTAAAAAAGGACCTGGAGAGGAGGCACAAGGAGTGTGAAAGTAGTGAAAGCTGGTTTGGAGTCTTGGTTTATGCATAAACCATGGTTTACAACTCTCCTCTCAGCTATCGCAGGACCTCTGATTATTCTACTGCTATTAGTCACAATTGGTCCCTGCATAATAAATAGGCTACTAAGGTTTGTTCAGGAAAAAATTGATACTGTCCATCTCTTGGTCCTTTGCCAGAAATACCAAGCCTTAGATACTGCTGAGGAAGATTCCTCAGTCTGACCTAGTTAAAAGGGGGGAAATGCTAGGAAAAGAGGAATTTACTGCTTGTTTGAATATACTGCTTGTCTGAATTTACTGCTTGAATTTACTTCTTTGAATTTAGTGCTTGTAACCAATTAACTCAACTGGAGACACAGGCATCCGGAGATAGGGGCAAGTGCTGCAGCCCCCGGAGCCTGACCTGTCTGGTCTGTGTCATGTCACGTAGGCATGTCTGCTTACACAAGATAACAGGGAAGGGTTGCACCAGGCACATACCACCCACCCTTCCCCGACTGAGACACCTGAAGAGAGTTGTAACATTTTTTTCTTGTTTTGAAGTTATTGGTTTGTGAAATGCTTGCTTTGAAACTATTGGTTGTATAAACACGGGCTTTTGTGTAACAGTTGTGGGAGCCTATATAATCTTTACCTGAAATTGCCTCAGGGTCAATTGCTCTAACCAGACCTGCGTGTCTTGGAAGGACAGTCGGCCCCAGCTAGCTGGCTTAATAAAACTCTGCTTGATTTTTGCATCTCCATACTCGTGCATCTATTCTCCTGAAGAGACCCACCGAGTCACGGACCCTAACATTAACATCTGAGCCATCTCACCACATATTGTTGGCCATTTGAGTATCATCTTTTGAGAAAAAAATCAGTTTGTCCCAGTAGTTGGTCCTGTCTTTTGAACATCAACTCTTTGTCAGATTTATGATTTGCAAATATTTTCTTCTAAACCATATGCTGCCTTTTCACTCTACTGACATATTCTTTGATGCAAAAGACCTTTTTAACACTTCTATAGTACCATTTGCATGACTTTGCATTTGTTGCTTTATGTTGGAGCTGTCAATCTATTTTAGTACATTTTTCTGTATGATAGAGAGCAAAGTTCCAGTTCCCTTCATTGCACCAGTATACAATCAGCCAACTTGTATGTGCAGTTGGACATCTCTAAATTCATACATTCATGTATCTAAAATATTCAGGGGAATAATTATATCTCCATTTAATATGTACAGAGCATTTGGTCGGTCAGACATAGTGAATATAAAACATCACAGATCTTCAAGGCATTACAGAGTAATAAACCATCTCAGGGCAGTGAAAAAAATCACAGAGCAATAAAAGGCATTCCAGTGTTTCATTTCAAGGTATCTACCTAGTAAATGAAGCAAAAGAAAACTTTAAATGGCCTTAGCTTACAAGGACATTATATAAGACTATATTTATAAGACTATAACATTTTTATCATTCCCCAAGTTTGATGCTCATTTATCTATTAAAGCATCAACTCTTAATGGGCAGTTTTAGATTTCATCATCCATATAGTGTGAAGCACCATATGTATGCCCAGATGTCAGGACCATTTGTAGCTTCATTGCATCCAGGCAAGAAGAGAAGAAGTTACTCAGCCCTTAGAGGATACAGGTCCAATGTCTAGAAGGTATAATCCCTTAGACTCTTAAAGATTGTGTTAATTACTTTAATTTTTATTTTATTTTTCTGTTGGGTGCCTAAGACCAGGTAGTAAGCCTAAATTAGCCATTTTTTCTTCAAGGTCAGTTGAGGATCTGGTCCTTAGGAGTCACTTGGACTGAAGAAGAGCCTCTGGCTTCACTAGCCTTCCTTTTACCAGTTCTATTTATGTGAGACTATGTCATAGACCTTACTTGATCTTGGCTTCACTTGAAAGTATTGAGGAAACTTTTCTATAATTTGACCCTCCTCTTTGTAGACTAGACAAGTTCAAGTTCACCTGGTGGGGTCTCCATGCCTCCATGAACAAGAGAACAGGTGACTCACCATAGTTATAGGATATCTCAGAAGATGCTCCATAATTCCCTTGGACCTTTTGACCTTGGAGGGTGTGCTGGATAGCTTTAGCTGTCAATTTGAGGCACCTGGGTAGAGGGAGCCTCAGTTGGTGAACTGCCTCCATTGGACTGGCCTATGGCCATGTCTGTGGGGCATCTTCTTGATTTATGGAAGAACACTGTGAGTGGTGCCACCCCTGAGAAGATGAGCCTATGTTGTGCAAGTTGAGCATGGGCCAGTGCCCTACCCCAGCGTTATTCTTCAGCACCCCCTCCCATCCATGTCCCTGTCTCCGTGTCTGCACCCCCCCTGTTCCCTCTCTCCCACGTGTCCCCCACCTCCTCTTCCCCCAGCCCTGAGTCACAGTTAACATGCCAGACTTCACAACCTGCTCAGCAGTGGAGCTTCTTGTACTTGAAAGATTTTTATGGTCACAGGTGAGGCAAGGAGAGTCACACCATTCCTAGGGTTAAAGCTAGACAGGTCAGTGGAATAGAGTGGAAGGGGGCTGATTCCGAACTTCATTTGAGGATAGCAATTCTTCCCCTAGTTTATCCAAAAAGCATGTTGTTTCAGAGGAATGAGAGGTCCTTGTCATCCGAGCAAATTCTTTGACTCCACCCAGATGTGCTGACTCAGAGCCTCTGAGAGTGAGACTTTGCTGTCCGCATCCTTGATGGCCCTCTACATGATTCTGGATTTAAGGAACTGAATCCCTGGAATCATAGGTCTCTGAAACTTGCCAGGATTGATCCAGGATAATTTGTTTTCCAAGTGAGAAAACCCCACTACCTCTATTACCACAGTAAGATAACCCAAATGAGATCATACAGACAACATTACTGGTCTTGGACCTTGCACAAAGGAGATTGTACAACTTAGAGACAGAGGTGATCACCAGGCAATCATCCAGCTTTGGGTATGGCATATTTGGAACCAACTGCCCTGCTGGAGGAGAAGATGGGCAGAAAGCTGAGGGGAGGTTAGCATGACGATTGCTGATGTCACAGTGTACCCACTTCCTCCTAGATGCCTGCTAGAGGCTATATAAAATTCCACTGTGTATATGTACATTTCCTTTAGTTTTATTACTGTTTTTAGGAATCTCCTTGGTGTTGCCCATAATAACTACTGTTAACTACCTTCTGTTAACCAATATTATACAATGGCTCTCTCCATTTTCTCACCAGCACTTGTTATCTTGCTTTCTTTTGCTTTTTCTTTTTTTCTTTCTTTCTTTCTTCTTTTTGGAAATGTCCGTTGTCATAGATAGGAAGTGAAAAAAGATTTTGTTAACTTGCATTTATCTGCTAGTTGTGGTTTTCATTATCAAGCTGACTGAATCTAGATTCACCTAGCCGACATTGCTCAGGGCCTGTGAGGTAATTTCCAGAAAGGAATAACTAAGGTGGAAAACCCACGCTCAGAGGGCCTGCACCTACAGTGGTTGGCGCTGATACAAAAACAAAAATCTGTGAAAAATAAACAATGGAGTTTTACTCAGCAATAAAGAAAGATGAAATCATGAAATTTGCAGATAAATGGATGGAACTAGAAACTGTTGTACTAAGTGAAGTAACAGACTCAGGAAAAAAAAAATGTATGTTCTCCCTCATATGTGGATCTTAGCACAAAATCCTGATAAGTGAGTATCTATCCAGACATAACTACAGGAACCAGGATAATGAAAAGGAACCAGGGAGGTAAAGGAAAAGAATTTGAAAGAGAACAGAAGGAAACAGGTGTTAATAAGTGAGATATGGATAAAAATGGAGTTATTTTAAGGGGAGGAGGGAGGGAAGGTTATACAAGGAACCTAGGGGATAAAGGGAAAGAATGAGCTCAAGAGAGGTGGAACAATAGGAGTATTATTAAGGGAGAAGTGGGAAAAATGAAGGCACCTTAAATGGGGAAACCATGGTGGAAGGGTTAAGTTAGACAATGCAAGAGATAAATAATGCCTAGATAGTTTTAAAACAACCAGAGAGAACCATATTAGTCCAACAACCTACTGACAAATTATACATACAACTAGATCAAAGAATATATGTCTAGGCAAGGTTTATCTGAAGGAGATGCATCTTAGCTTTGGAAATTGTTATTGAATATGTCAATGCTGTTGTAATGAAATGCCTCTTCTAAGTATGTGGTTATTAAATAAATAATTTTAGAAAATGAAACTATTAATATGTTTTACTTGTATTTATCACTGTTAGATATTTAATATACCATATATATGCTTTCTGTGTTTTATGTATAACCTCCTGGATTTTCATTTAAAATTATTTATTAAAATGTTTTCTAAATTGGCTGTAATCAAAATGTCCTGTAACTGCAGTGAGTCACCAGTCCTCTTGATCAAGGAGGCCATGGTGACCCCATCCAATGGAATTGAACCAGTGTCCAGTCTACAAAGAGGAGGGTCAACACAGAGGAAACATTTCCTCCACACTTCCAAGCGAAGCCAGCCATGGTCGAGCAGGACCTTTGACTTATCTTCACATAGTGGGAACTGGTAAAAGAAAGAAGCCAGGGGCTCCTCCCAAGCCAATGTGACCCCTGAGGAACAGATCCTCAAATGGCATTAGGAGTAAAAATAAATTGGTTTATCTGGGACAACTGTATAGTCTTAAACACCCAAAAGGAAAGTATAACCAAAGATTCAAAGGGCCAGTATAATTTTTTAAGAGCCCATATGTATAGCCAAAGGCTACATGACAAGAAGCAATGCCAGATAGGATATACCTTTCTTTGAGTTGTTGGCCAGGGTGCCCAGACAGTAACCTAGCATAGAACTGGGAAATGAACAGCAGACCCCAATCTTAGCTAAGGGAATATTGACAACTGATTGCTGCTAGATGAGGAATAGCTGGTCTTCCTAAAACAAGGATCTCTAGATAGGCTGACTAGATTCAGCGGATGGACAAGCACTGGGGAACAGCTGGGGGTGGCGACAACACAGTGGACAGTAACAGGGATGACAGAGTATATGGGCTCCAGTGGGGGGCTGGGAGGCTATGGGAGGGTGCCATTTGGGAAGTAGGTATATAGATGAATAAGATTATTTGGGATGTTCTGTATGAAATACACAAAAAAATCAACAAATAAAAAAATGAGTTGTAAAAAAATTCATAAGTAGGAAACTGAATACAAGTTTAAAAAGAACCTTAAAAATAACTTTAAAAGAGGTAGCCAGGCCTTTGCATGAAATGCCAGTATTGACAAAACCTGGGTCTTGCTGGGGCTGCTGTCTGCTCATTGTTGACAAAGTCTTTTATGAATTTTAATTATCTCAGTCAAAAAGATTTTTAATTGAAAAAAATATCTGTGGAGAAAGCAGTGAACCCTCTAGCCTTCCCTTCTGCCTGAGGAAGCATGTGTACAGGTGCTGCTGCATCTGCAGCCTCCACTGACATCAGACTCCAGCTTCTTTAGCACTTCAGAATGGACTAAATACCAGGGGCTCTCAAGAAATCTTCCAGGTCCTCAGCACCAGACTAGGACTGCTGAGTCATCCAGCTCATTAGATGAGCAGAGAACAAATTTCAACTTCTCCAGTGTGCCAATCTAATGAATTTTATTACACACACACACACACACACACACACACACACACACAAATCACAAACACACATACAGAGGCACACAGAGAAAATTACATACACAGACACAGTAATACACACACATACAGACAACCACTATCAGTTCTGCTCCTCTAGAGAACCTAGACTAATAAAGTTTTTGATGTTGAACATTTTTTACATACACCTTGTTCATTTAAATGTACTTTTTAGAAAATGTTTGTTCAGGGATATGCAAATTTTCAAATTACGTGTTTTTCTTATTATAAAGTGATGTCAGTTACAGATACATTATGAGTACCAAACCCTATAACATATATGGTCTGAAAATATGCTATTCTGTTATAGAAGATGTCACTATACCTGGTTAATTATTTCTTTACTCACAGTAATACAGGTTTCTTCCAGTATCAAATGAACACTCTACCAAACTCAAAGCATCACTGGGATCCAAAGCCACCTCTATACTTTCTGGCATTGTTATAGAAACAATGTTACCTGTCAGTTTCTACCCTGGTCTCTTTTCTGACCAAAACTAAAGGCCCAAAATGGGCAATTTGTGAACTGAAGACCTTTCTATTGATTTTTGGTCCAGTGACCTGGGGAGCCTGAGCTCGGATAGCTGTCAGCTGGTGTCACTACTATATTTGAACTACAAATTTCAATCAACTTTCCCAAACTGCATCTTACTATGTAGCTACAGCATTGCTCCATTGTGGTAAAACTTGGAGAACCATGGATGAAGTCAAAATTCCTTTGGTTCCTTCAAGAGGTGGGGATGTTGGGGGCAAAAGAGATGGCTCAACAGATAAGAGCACTACCTGCTATTGTAGAGGACCTGGGTTCAATTCCCAGCACCCACAAGGCAGCTAACAACTGTCAATAACTCCAGTTCTGGGGATCTGTCTCCCTCTTCTGGCCTCTGTGGGCATTGAATGCATATGTCGCACTTACATACACGCAAGCAAAACACTCATACACATAAAATGCAAACAAATAATTCATTTTTTAAAAAAACTAAAATACTTGGCTGGAGAGATGGCTCGGCAGTTAAGAGCACTGACTGCTCTTGCAGAGGACCTGGGTTCAATTCCCAGCACCCACATGGCAGCTACAAACCGTCTTAACTCCACTTCCAGGGGAATCCAAAGCCCTCTTCTGACCTCCGCGGCATTGCACAGCACGGGTGCACTCACATACATGCAGGCAATACACTCATACACATAAAATAAAAATAATAAATAAAATATTTTTAAAAAACTAAAATACTATTGACAACTATCATTTCTGTATTTATGCTTAGATTAATGATTTTAAAGATTAATATGCAATTCTGTAATGATTGATTGATTACTTGCCCATGTTTAGAAAAGCTCTTGTAGTCTACATTGTGATATTCTAACACGTTATGCATTACATAATGTTGTAATCATTTGAAATAGCGTGAACCACCTGCCAGTGTTTAGAAGGAGGCAAACTTCTTTTATGCATCCTCTATCTCAAAGATTTTCCTGGATCTTTTCCTGGTGTCTGCCCAGGCTGCAGTTATTCACCTGTATGGTGGTAATGCTGGCAGCGAAAACTGGATAAGGCAAACAGCTACTGATGGATCAATCAGAAGTGAAATTCTCTTGACTGTGTGACATATGATAGAGCTGGGAAATTGAAAGCCAAAGTGATGACACATCTGGTAGCATCTTATTTAAAGCATGGTGTGTTCTGACTTCACCCAAACAAAGGCAAAGAAACATCATTGCAAAACTTAATTCCCCTGCAAGTACTGAAACTGATTTCATCAATTAACTCAGGTCTAGAACCAAGAGCATTGACTTTAAAGGCTATTTTTGAACAATTTAAGAAAAAGAAATGTAAAAAGAGAAAATACAAGGCAAAATTAAGAACAATGGGAAGACCAGAAGGAAGGAGAAACACTAAAAGATCACAAATAGATAAGAAACACATAACAGAAAAAGGACTCATGTTTCCATTTTTACATTCTGAAAATGAAAGTGAACTATATTAGCAACTTAACCTAAGTTACTCCATCTTGCTCAGAATAGCTATTTTAACAGTAACCTCTTTTCACTTATGGGAAATATTTAAAAAGAGACAACGGCCTTGAGCTCTAAGAAATAGCTCAATCACAAACCAGTGGAACGTGCTGATCTCAGACATTCTACATCTGGCTAACTGCTTGTTTTTGCTTCTGTAACTCGCTTGCTATTTTAGGTCACCTTGACACAAAGTATAAGACCACCCTGTTATTGTATGACCATCCGGTAACTGCTGATTTCAGCTTTCTTACTATACTTGTTATGGCTAGGAAGTTGACTAATTTTAAAATTACAAAGTTGATTGGCAAGTTACATGACTGTACCACTTGTCTGTATAATGGTTGGTTGTTGATTAATAGATTCAAAGTTCTACTATGTTGTACAAACTTGATTGATTCACAAGTGCACTGTTTGAATAATATTTCTATAATCCTATAAAAACTCTGACCCGACAATGATCAGGGCTGCGTCTACTCCCGAGATAGCCCAGCTGGTCGAAATAATAAACATTTACCTTGCTAGTTTTCTTAAAGTGGTGCTGGTGATTTTTTTTGCAACTCCGACATATAACAAAAGAAAACCATTGCCTTGGAGGAAAATTTTAACCTACGAGCAAGCTGTTGCAAGAGGATTTTTAAATAACATTGAAAACTGAAGTATGAGTTCCAACGTAAGGAATCCTTGAAACAAATGGATGCTGGTGAAGATTTAGAGAAAGACTATCTTGACAGTCTCAGATGCAAGTATTTGGATGATGATGGTCCCATTTCTCCTATTTAAGACTCATTGGCAGAAGCTGAGGAATGTGATATCTTGAACCTGATGAATGTGATATCACATTGGTAGATGATAGCTGTTTCATAATAAGTTCGGTATCCCCCACCCAATGATGAAGAATAATAAAGAAGCTATACTGTCTAAAAAAGAGAGCTTCAAAGGCAGAAAATACTGGGCAAGAGGACAGAAATGCCTGAAAAAGAGACATATATGGAATGTCAAAGTAAACATTACAGGGAGGAAGAATGACTAGAAGGGACTGCAGATACGCAGGCCCAAACGAAAAGCCACCTACACAGACATTGAAAACAACCTGAACAAAGAATACTTATAATAATGCAACATTTTTATTGAGACAGGGTCTCACTATGTAGACCAGGAGGGCCTTAGCTCACAGAGATCCGTTTGCCTCTACCTCCAAGTATTGGAATTAATGCATGTGAAACCACATCCAGCTCTGCAATTATTTTCTTTTCTAGATTGCCATTGTAAAGCTGGCTCGTCTGTGTTGAATTGTTTGGTAGCACTTCGTGTGTATGTGCATTTGTGTTTGTTCAACTGGCTGACAAAGGCAAGAATGGCAGGAGCAAAAATAAATCCTCTTTTGCAACCCAGAAAAAAAGGTTTTCCTGTAAGATATGCATAGGGCCAGCTGTTTGACAGGAGTTTTCCTCAGCAATTAAAGTTTGTTCTGCTGCAATTAATCTAGGAGTATATTCAGATGTGCTGACTATGAATACATGGAAGCAAATTCTTAGTGTCAAACTACATTTTGCCTCTGATCGAACAATTATTTTTTATACCCTAAAAATTCCAGAACATTTTGTTTTGGTGGTGTGCTCCAAGGAATTCTAAAAGTATGTTCAGCATATAGATTGAAAGGAGAATGAGAAAGGTAGCTTGAGCACAGTAGTGTAATTCTTGTACCATCAGAGTCCCAGAAGACAAGGTACTTGGAGCAGAGGAAGAGTATCACAAGCAATCTTTTCAAACTCCTACCCATAAGATCTCTCCTTTATGGAAACACTTGATAAGTAACATAGATATGATGTATGACATCTGTTAGTCCCAGTCATGTCTAGTAACTACTTGACAGGTGACAATTCTGTGATAGGGCTAGGGACACAATTACTTGAGATTTCCAAATCTAAATTCATACTTCCTGTCTGACCAGAGACACTCACAGAGGACTCTGATGTGGTGGAACACTGCACACCATTATGTAGTAGATGGGGGCATCAGTCATATCCTCTCTAAGTCCTCAAATGAAGTTCCTCTTTCCCTGTGCACAGTGCTCCCTCTTCCCTGAACTAACTGCAGACGAGGACCAACTGTGTTCCCTATAGTAGGGGATTGAATGACTCATTTTATTCACACATAAAGAAAAGTCTGGCCTCTCCCTTATAAACACCACACTCATGAGAAGGAGGCATAACTGACACTTGCAGGTCTGGACGGACAGATGTGGTTCACCAAATTTTGGTCCTGATGCCATGAGTGTGGCCACTGGGAGATCACAATAAGTTAGCTGGGACCAAGTTCTCCCCGTACCTGGTAAAGGGTCCAGTAGGAAATATAAGATATATCTTCATGGTCCATGGTTCTAAGGTCAGTGTTATCATCCAGAATAGCCACTAGAATTCCTACCCGCCAGTGTGCTTATACTACCACCAGAAAGCCCTATCTCCAGTGACAAGAATCTTCCTGTCTTTCATATTTGTCTCTTCTAGAATAAATTTCACTCCTCTATTTTTCCATAGCTTTTGTTTCTAACCTTGATCACACTTTCTTGCTCTCCTTCCCAGAAGTACCTGTCACACATGACCTCTCACGACAACCTGTTCTCAAAAATCTCTATAGAAGTTCAACCTGATCATGATTTCTGTGCTTACCTTCACTCTGCGCATCTTATTTTCAGGTTCAGGCAGGAGTTCCTCTTTGTCCTTCGACAGTCATCACTCTCTTTTCTGTTGCATCACTTGGTACAACAAACCTAGCTCCTATTACTGGCAGGTCAACATTTCTCTTCCTAAATCCCTGCATTTATTCCCTCCCCACATGGAGGTGAATGAAGTCAGTCAGTAGTTTCATGTATGCCATGTATGCTCTTCACACTCAATTACAGTTTATCCTAAAGCTCCATTTTACCCTTAGTTATTCCTTTGATTCCCCCATATTCCTTTGCCTGCCATTTGCTCCCCATGAAATCATGTTGTTATCCTGAAACAGATTAGATGGAACACTCCTGAAATCCCAGTAGTTGAGAGGCTGAGGCAGTAGGGTCATGAGTTTGATGTCCTAGAATATAGTGAGATGTTATCTCCAATAATGATGATGGTAATGATGGTAATGATAATAATAATAATAATAAGTGTTCTCTTTTATCTCAAACCCTTTTCATTTATTTTCCTTCATGCCTTTTTTCCCCCAGCATTCTCCAGAGAGTAGAATTTTTGAACCTTCCATGGAATACCATGCCCTCCCTGTTCAAACCAAGACCCTCGGGCTCACTTTTGCTTTAGAACAACACCCACTCTCCAATTTCATGCAAACTCAGACATTTCATCAGAGCCTCTAGCCAGTCTTCCAGACTCTTCGCACTTCAACAATTATGCCTGAGCACAGCTTCTTCCAGTCCCCGACAATTCCTCCTCCCATCAGGTGTCCTCTGGCAGCTCAAAAAGAACAGTCCTCTCAAGAATCCCAGTCTTTCCTGTCTACTCCACCTCAGAGTGAAAGGTAAGAGCAGGAGCCCTCCAGGAGGTCCTGACACTGGGAAACCTTGCTGGCAACAGGCATTCCGTAAGGGGGTAGTCCAGGGTGAAGGTGGCAGGGTTTCATTCTCCCACTTGCCTCTGTAGTTTTGCCTGAGGAGGCAAAAAGCTGAAAGTATTGGTTTCCTGGGCAAGAATGAGAGAAGAAGAAAAAGAAACATGGAATACAAATGTCTTATCTCTGATGCCTGCCCGTGGTTACCTCAGAGTCCAGCTCAGCAGAATGTAGGAGCTGATGCAGTTTCTTCCCCTACTATGCCTTGGACTCCATTTGCTGCCAATAAGCATTGAGCACTTTTTCTATCTCCATCCCAGTTTTCTAAAACCAATCCCTTATAGATCTACTTCTCCCCTTTCCCTCACTGTGTTGCCACCTAGTGGCTACTCTGAGAGCCACTGTTGCTCACATTAAGCCTGTGCCTACTGGCCTCTGGTGGTGGCTGGTGATCACTTAAGCACCCAAAAGCTCTGGAGAGAAAAGGGGAATTTGTGCTTTTGAGAGACGCTTCCCAGAATCACCTCCCTTTGGATGTGAAATATGTGAGGTGCATGCATTTTCAGCCCATCACTTGCCAAGCTCATATTTGCCTTTTCAAATTTTAGCATGTGGAGGGTGGGGAAGATAGCTCAGTCTGAAAATTGCTTGCCACATGACCCATGACGACCCAGTTTAAACCCTAGAACCCACTTTTAAATGCTGGATGTATAGGAAGGGTTTCTGGTAAATATCAAACCACTCTTCCCCTTACCTAATTAAAACTTCTTTGTAGGTGTATGTGTGAGGCATCTCTGAGACAAGAATTTGTACTTTCTTTTTCTTCCCAGGGCTACAGTGAACATGATGATGAACCACAGGTGTCTGTGATTTAATCTTCAAAGCACCTGGAGTGATGTGAGTACCATCCCTTTTCAGTGGCTGGCTCCTGTCTCATTTTGCCCAATCCACTAGCCACAGAGGACAAGTCAGGCTCATTTCTAAGAATCTATCTGCTGGACTCTGAATATTATTCTGGCCTGTGTTCTCCTCCACATTCCACCTACTCTCAACAGGACTCTCTATCTCATCTATCTGCTGCAAAGTGAATTAACCATCTCAACATTTTTAAGGCCTACTATGTGGTAGGTGTTGTGTTAATCCTCTTTTCAATGCTATATAAGTAAAGACTATGTTCACCAGCATGCTTGCTCAGAAATGCAGGCTTGGTAGAACAATCATTTGTGCAAATTCTCATGTTTTGAAGTTGTTAAAGCTGAGCCAGGCATGATTACACACACCTTTAATCCCAGCACTGGAGAGGCAGAGGCAGGTGGATCTCTTTGAGATCAAGGCCAGCCTGGTCTACTTAGCGAGTTCTGGGCCAGCTGAGGCTATAGGGAAACCCTGTCTCAAAAAGACCAGAGAAAAAGTTGTCAAAGCTGAAAATGTGCTGCCCTTGTTGCTTAGAGTGAGGTACTGCCTTCATTTTTCCCTTACACTCTAACTCCTTCTCCTAACCTTATCCTCTTCCTTTTATCTCCCTTGGCACTAAGCACAAGGCTGGAAATCCAATAATACAGGACACTCCGTGTTTTCTAATCACGTGTTCAGCATGGCAGAAGCCCCATGGGGCTCTGCAGAAATGGGAACTGCCAATTTTTGCCCCATGGTCTTCCAATCATAGGCATCAGTGATGGTTCTGGGAGCCATCAGTGATGGTTCTGGGAACATCTGTTGATGTTCCAGCAACACAGGACCCTGGGACTTCTTCTGAAAGTGCCCTGTTCACAGATGAGACTCTGGTACCCAAGATGTTCATGGAGAGATGAGGAATGAACATGTTTAGGATGAAGATGGGGATCCAAAATTCAGAGCTTAGAAGACCATGAATATCATTGAAACTTATCTTTGCCTTTGTGTCTGAGGATACTGAGGGCCATGGAGAAGTGATTTTTTTTCCTGTGTCACAAGAGAAGGCTGTGATAAGACTGGAAATGTAAACTGTATCTTTGGAACAAATTGGAGAAGGCCTAAGTAGTAGCTGATCGGACTATCCCCCATGGGCAACAGACTTTTCTTATCTTTTGGGTTACTGGTTCTACCTGGGCCTAGAGCTGGTACACAGTTTTCCTCCCAGGTGTAAAGGAACAGTCACAGCTTATTTGAGCCTTCATCCCCCAACTTCCCAATTCTAAACTATGGTACCATCTTCTGATCTTTCCTCTATGTGAACAATTGGTACCCAACATTGATAAGATATTTCTTTATACCTATCTGCCAAGGTTCAAAGAGCTCTTGTCCAAGTACACATTGCAATTCAATGACAGGAATGGTGATAGAGCTACTCATACTTCCTCCAACAAACTAAGGCACTTTATCTAGTGACTGGACTCCTCCCCCAGGTTCTTAACTAGCATGTATGATTTGAGGGCAGCAGCCACAATATTTCTCTGTCCTTAAGCCAGGTGCCTTTTTACCTTTGTGACTTCCTCCTTTGAGGCTCTTACAGCAAGAAAGGCTTCAGGTAGTTCCCTAAAGTACAGGGATTGAAGATCTAATGTTAGTTACTTAGAGAAGAAATCTGACCAGTTCCCTTATCAGACATTTTACTCAGGAAAGGATGCACAATTTTGATACTCTCAAGCCTGGAAGACACAAAAATGCTTTTAACCCCTGGTTTGGATTGTGATGTCATGGTAAGTTATCAGAGCAATGTGTTGCTCCCTTGGAAACAAGTTGAGTTTCCCAAGATGCACCAGTCACCATACCCTTGCCTCATTGAAATATCATAGATTCATCAAATCAGCACATACCTCAAGCACAAGTGGCATTTAATTGTGCCCAATGAACACAATACTAACAGATGATTAAAATTACTGTTACACCAGAAAAAAATCAGGTATAACTCATTCCTAGATGCTTTAACTGGTGAATAATATCAAATAATTTTTTTAAAGTCCAGAAGTCTGACAAGAAATTTTTCAGAAAATAGAGAGCACTTCTCTGTTGGTTTTAGTAGTTCAATGTCACTACTAGAAAAATATTTAGCGGTGAAAAGATGAGTACCTCTTTTCCATTAATAATTTCAATTTTATTTTATAGTTTTTGATGAGCATTCACATAGTTATATTGGCATGTTCGTAGCTATATATCACTGTACTTTGCTCACATCCACCCCCATTTCCCTCCCTAGTTCATACTCCATCCAGCCTCCTTCCACCCAACAAATAGATTTCCCCTTCTACTTCCATATCATACATATACATATGTACATGGAAACTTGATAAGATTGTAGATTCCACACATGAAACAGTAAACATGAGTCATGTGTCTTCATTTTCCTAGAATACTGACTTCTTTCTTCCTCCCTTTAGTTTCTCCTTCTCCCCAAGTTCTTTCCCTTCTACCTAGAGGTAGATTATGTGTGTGAAGGAAAAAATGTGATACTGGAAAGACAGAATTCTCTTCTCAAAAATTTAGAAATGAGGCAAACAAAATGTCTCTCCTCAAATTTTCACCATATTCATAAAGAATTATATTTAAGCCAAAGTTGCCACAATGAGGCAAGCAGGAAGGTAAATAAGGTATATATAGATTGAAAGAGAGGAAGGAAATGATTATCTTTTTTATATTTCATAGAATTTTTCAAAATTCTTTAAGAAATTGATACGTGCATACAGTATATTTTGATTGTGTTCTACCCCCCCCCCATTTCTCTAACTCTTCTGAGATCCACATTCAAACCCACATCTTCCCAATTTCATTTTCTCTTTTTTAATAAAATATTATGATTTTTTTCAGAACTACATACAGTGTACTTTTATCATATCCACACCCAAGCCTCCTCCAATTCCTCCTTGATCCACTCTCTATTCCCACCCCCTGTAAACTTTGTGTCCTCTTTTTTTCCATTGTTCACTCATTTTTTTATTTATTACTATTTTTTTCATTCATAATGAAGTTTGATTTTTATTTTTTATTGAGCTTTTGTAATTTTATACAAGTTATTTAGCAAACTTAGGCCCCTCCCCCATCCTTCCTTTAAATAACCCAGTGAGTCAAATTTGAGCTCAAGGGTATGGAGCCTATGAGGGAACCACACTCATAAAAAACTGACTCTCTTTCCCCAAGAAGAAAACAGACTCTCCCTCCCCAAGCAGATATCCAGTATCCATAGCAGCTCAGTTTGGCATGGGGCTCATGAACTTCTCCCTCATCTATGTGAGAATATTGATTGTCTTAATCTTGATAGTGACAGAAAGACACTGCATTGTCCTTGTCTTTCCCAAAATCTAGCTCTTACAATCTTTCTGCCACCTCTTTCACAATGGGCCCTGATCATTGGAGCAGTGAGTGTGAAATATATATCTCATTTATGTTTTCCACTTTTTTCCAGGGAAACTACTATTCCAAAGTAACTGTCATAGACCTAATGCTTGCAGGTTCATAAAGGGCAGAAGGTGCTGGTTTCTTATCATGCAGTTTGAAGCATGTCAGGAAGTTATTTCTAATTTTTAAATGAGAGGCATCTTGGCTGGGGGAGAACAATCCCCTATAATTCTGCTCAACAATGGACCCAGCATGTTGCACTATCAACATACCAAACAATGTCCCAGCTGGTGCATTAGTTGAGTGTCTAGTGTATGTACTATCAGCAAATATTCGAGTGAATACAATACCCACTCCTAGAGATGGAACACACATCTGTTACCGTAGACCAGGCCAACCCCTTGTGCAGGGGAGAATATGGACCCCAGTGGGGAAGCCACTGCAACTGTTTTTTTTAGATGGATGTGATGCACCTGCTAAAGTACTGTCCAAGTGTTTGTGTTTATGCGCATATAATATAACTTAAGCTAAGTTATTATAGCAGCCACTATTTACATATTCTTTCTTCTTGCTGTTTGTGTTTTTAAAGTAGATGGAATCCCACTGAAATGGGCCAACAGCCCATGGAAAACAGATGATGCAGAGACCTGAAAGTTCAGTGCCTTGCCACAACGGGAGGATAAGCATCCAATACCTATCACCCCTTCCAAGGCTCAGGAACTTTTGCAGAAGAGGTTGGCAGAAAGAATGTAAGAGCCAGAGGAGGGGTGGGGTGTTAACTGGAAGGGTCCTCCGAGCACTATGCCGGCAAGCTGTAGTCACACCTCCTTCCAATTCTCATCAAGGAGTTGATGGGGGAGTCAGTTACCCATCCAATCAGTTGATCTTAGTTGCATGTGGGGGAGGTACTAAGGATATATAAGCCAAGAATGCCATGAGGCACCTCTCTATTTTGTGCAGCTGTAGGGAAGTCATGGGATCTATATTTGAGTGTAGACTTTCCAGCAAAGCCATAAATGGGGGGATGCCCTCTCTTCTGTAAATAAACTCCCACCATATGCTCTCTTAGCAAGCCCAATAAACAGGATTTTCATACACACACGCACACACACAGACACACACACACACACACACACACACACACAAAGTTGATCCCATGTTGGCAAATTCTTCAGTCTTTGATTTCTTATTCCTATTCCCCCCCTTAAACTTCATTGTGTGTGTGTGTGTGTGTATAGTAACCTGCTTCAAGTTGTTTCTGGAAAATGTGTTAAAATGTCGGATCACTCCCCGACAGGTACGGCACAGGGAGAGAGGCCAGAACCAGCCTGTGTTCCTCTCTTAGGGGCTGAGCGGGATGGTGAGTGTCGGCGACTCAAAAACTACACCGAGTCAGGAGTCTTGTCGAGGCAGGAACTCACTTTATTGTGTCAGGCATCAACTTATATAGTTTAAGCAAAGGGGATGTGGAAAAGGGGGTGGGTATAGGAATGTGTCATCTGAGGTGAAGACTGTGGGCCACTGGGAATTTACCATGCCAGTTGTTACTGGGCAGAGGCAATCTGAAGTCGGACCCTGCTGAGTCACCTCCACGAGGAAGTGACGGGCCAGAGACAGGTTGCCAAACTTTAGTCAGGCTCAGGAAGTTACAGTAGGCCTTATTTTCCTCTATGCCACAAGTATGAGGGTCCTGAAGGCCCAACACACCAAGAAGTCAATCTTGTACAGTGCTGGGGCTCAAACCCAGGGTTTCCTGCATGCTACACCAGTTCTCTACCAACTGAGCCACATCCTCAGCTCAAGTCATTTTCTAAGTCTCTCCATGCCCTGTCTTAGGTTGCCTCTCCTCACGTACTGAAGTTGCCCGTCCTCGGGTAACCATGATTGTTTTCCTTGGCCCCTGTCTTAGGTTCATCAGCCTGGGAGGGTCTTACCCATCATCGGCTGCATGGACGGCAGGGGTTGGGCAATCGTACGAGGATGGCCAATAGTAAGAGCGTGGCTCCTGGTCAGCGAGCCTGTGATAATGAACCTCGACTTGATGTAACTTGATTGTCTTTACTTTTGGTGAACAAATCTCGTCAATTTATTAAATATCCAGGCCCGACAGTAAGGATAAGGAGAAGTGTGAGGAGAGGGCCAAGTAGGGGGAGGAGGTAGGACAAGAGACCATATAAGCCAGTCCAGAGGGGGTTTTCTTGAAACTCTTACCTTTTCTTTTTTAGATCTTTTTGGAATTTTTTAATCTTATCCTGGACAATCCCAGATCTATTGGCATAAAAGCAGCATTTTTTCTGTAAAAATAAACAGATGCCTCTCCTTTTGGCCATTAGTAGATTTAATTTTTTTTTTAATTTTGTAACATCATCTCAGCCTATGGAAGAGCTCCAGTAACCAGCCAGATCTTGATTTGGGTAGGCCGGTGTCCTGCCTTGGGTTACGCTGGTGTCTCTAGGGGAGAAGTGGACAGGTGATCATATTGAACTCTTAACATCATTAACTGTATTTGTTTTATTATTTATTTATTTTTTTAATAAAATTTATAAGCCTATTAACTACACAGGGTTTTATAGTGCAGAGGAGTATAAGGATTATGAGAGGCCCCACCAGAGTAGAAATAAGGGTAGTGAGCCATGGTGAGGCAGTGAACCACTGTTGGTACCAGGACTCCTGTTCTTGCTGATGTCTGTT
>NW_008357686.1:31084-67559 GCF_000622305.1 Nannospalax galili
GTCTTAGGATGACTTTGAATGAGTAGAGTACGAGCCTAAATCATTAGAGGAGATATGGGGTTGGAATGTAATCTAATATGAGCCTCCACTAGGTGGGGCAGTAAATTAACCACATATAGGCTGTCTGAAAATAGGTTGAAGGGCTCTGATATGGAGTCTAATGCCATGACAATGGCAAAGAGCTCTTTAAATTGTGGAGATCCTTTAACCTGGTGGGAGACTGATTTATTGGGTACGGGAGTTGGAACCCCTGTTTTAGGGGAGGATAGATGACCAAAGAGGCTCCCAGACGACCTCTATCAGTAAACACAGGAATTTAAGGTTGGATTGAGAAAGAAAAAGTCTAGGGGGCTCCCACTCTAGCCTCAAGGAGCTCATTTATTTATAGGGGCCATAGTGGCAGTTAATTTTGTCAAAAAATCCCTCCAAAGCCAGCACGATTCTCTCATTTTTTTTTTGAAGCCATATAAAATCTGTTAACCTATAAGGAGTGACAATGGAATGAGGCTGAATGCCAAACAACCAGACTGCTGTGTCCCTGTTCTTGATAATGTAATCAGTAATTTGGTTGACTATGGAATAAACTCAAGGAGTTTTACCCACGGATAGATGAATCCATTGTATGGGCTCGCCCTCTTGTGCCAAGAGAGTGGTGCACAGTGTACTTTTAATGAAAAGATAAAGAGACATGGGGGCATTGGGATCAAACCTTTTTAGAGTCGCCTCATTTATGGACTGTTGGACTTTAGCTAGGATTTGTTGGCACTGAGGTGGTAAAATCACTTTGGAGGCCAAGTCAAGGCCTCACAAGAGATTAAATAATGGAATCAACTCCTCAGTTGTGATGGGTATTCAGGGTCTCAGCCAATTATTTTTTTTTTTTTAGTAATTTTTGAAGTTGGGGCAGATTATAGGTATTTTGAATGGGAAGTTGAGGCTTTATGGGTGAAACAGTATGCATAGATAAGGTAGTGACCAGTATTTTAAAAGGTGGAATGTTTTGAATTTTATTAAGGGCCACCTTAAAATTGTTTTTTTGAAGAATAGCAAGACAGTTAGAGGTTAGCTCCTTGAGGTCAGAGGGTTTAGGGCTTTTTAGAATTACATACAAGAATTTTAGGTGTGCATACAGGGGAGAGAGAGGGAGGGAGGGAGGAGAAAGCAGGAAGAGAAAGGTTTGGCTTAGGTCACATAAAAACGAGAACGAGAAGAATTAGGCAACAAAAGAAAAGCGTCCTTTTCTTCTGTTGCAGATTTGAGCTAAATTTCCAAACCCCAGGGCAGCGTCCTGCAATCACTGGGGAGGGGAAATACGAGCGTGTGTTGTGTGTGCCCCGCCAGTGAACACAGCATCCTGTAATCAAAGGCAGGGCAGAACCTCCCACACACCGGTGTGCTTTTGAGCTAATAAAATGAGAGGTTCTGTAATGTGGTGCGTGACCAGCCAGTAGATAGAGCCATAGTACAAAGAAATGAGGTAGTGGGCCCGGAGGCCAAGATGGACCTGGAGAGTAGGGGGAAGCAGGAAAGCAGGGTTTGTAAACCTGGCTCCGTTTAGTTTGGCAGCCAGGATCTGGGTCTGGAAGAGTTTATTATTATTATTATTATTATTATTATTATTATTATTAATTATTTTGTACAGGGGAGGGGTAGAGGGAGCCTGGAACGGGTTAGTCTGAGAGTCTACCTGAGTAGGGCCCTTGCAGGGCCAAGGGGCACTCCCAAAAGGATTGAGGGAGGGGTAGATTATTTTTTGAGGACTTTGTACAGGGGAGGGGCAGAGGGAACCCGGAACGGGTTAGTCTGAGAGTCTGCCTGAGTGGGGCCCTTGCAGGGCCAAGGGGCACTCCCAAAAGGATTGAGGGAGGGGTAGAGGGGCTCAGGATGGTCCGGTGGATCCATATGGCCTGGGGGCCTAGGATCAGGCTTTGGGCTCGGTGGCATCTCCAGGACTGGGTCAGCGGCCTTGGCCAGGGCTGGAGTCTGGGCCTCTGCCACCTTTGTTCTCAGAGGGCATGGGGGAAAGCAGCCTTTTAAGGCAGATACTGTGGGGAGCATCCCCAGACGCAGGGGATCTCTCCCTTTTCTATCTGGGTCCTTCTGATTAACTTCTCAACTCTATCCCAAGTATCCCAGTCAAAGAGATTGCTCTCCAGGAGCCAGGGTGAAATCTTTAGCAGGCACCCCCACGCTTGGAGAGCTTGATTATCTGAAGGGCATGGGGGAAAGCAGCCCTTTAAGGCAGATACCGTGGGGAGCGTCCCCAGAGGGGGGATCTCTCCCTTTGCTATCTGGGCCCTTCGGATTAACTTCTCAACTCTATCCCAAGTATCTTAGTCAAAGAGATTGCTCTCCCGGAGCCAGGGTGCAATCTTTAGTAGGCACCCCCAGCTTGGAGAGCTTGGTTATCTGATAGGTCCAGGCCTCTGCTTTTGAGCAGGACCCTGAGGGAATCTAAAGAGGGATCAGGTTTAGAATTAGACTTTCCTATAATTTATGGGAGTACACTCACACGCAGACTGATTGGCCTGTCAGCGAACTTCATGGTAGGCAGCTCCTCACATGGGGCACCAACCTGTCAGATCGCTCTCCCACAGGTACAGCACAGGGAGAGAGGCCAGGACCAGCCTGTGTTCCTCTCTTAGAGGCTGAGCGGGATGGTGAGTGTCGGCTACTCAAAAACCACACCGAGTCAGGAGTCTTGTCGAGGCAGGAACTCAGTTTATTTAGAGCAGACGCAGATATTTAAAGGCAGGCTCATAAGGCAGGAAGTTCCCACCCATGATTGACAGGTATCTCCTGAGTTGTTAACCTATTAAGGGGTCACTCCTACTGGGCGCCAAGAATGAGGACAGAGCAGGTGGAGCCAATCCTATACTGACGATGGGTCTCTTTGTCCCTCCCCTCTGACCTGTGCCGGGTGCCATCTTGGCGAGAATTGAAAGTGACCAGACAGGTGGGCCAACTCTAGGTCAGGATGCGGAAGGTCTCAGAATTCATAGGCCCGAGATGCCACTTTACCAAGCAGCCTCAACATTAAAATTGTCTCTCTTTGGAATAAAAAGTAAATTTAAAAACTGATGAACATCTTTGGGCCAAATTTGGAAAGAATGATTAGCCCAAAATGATTATATTGGAGGATAAATTAGTGGAAATGCCAAAGTGTATACAAGAGAGTAGAAGGGACACGATTGCCAGCAAACTATCTCACCCCTCCTTCCCATGCTTGTCAGGTCAGTTACCCCTCCCACCCAATCAGTTGATCTTAGCTGCGTGTAGAGGAGGGGCTAAGGCTATATAAGCCGAGAATGCCTTGAGGCACCTCTCTCACCATTTTCTGCAGCTGTCAGGAAATCACAGGATCCATATTTGAGTGCAGACTTTCCAGTGCAGCCGTACATGGGGGGATGCCCACTCTTCTGTAAATACCCCCCCACACTACCTCACCCTATGATCTGTTAGCAAACCCAATAAACTTGCTATGATTTTTCCAAAAAAAAGAAAAGGAAAAAAAGAACAGTGCTAATGGAAAGCATCATTATTCCACCAAAGTTGACCCTATGCACCTATGTACGCAAATCCTTTGGTCTCTGAATTCTTATTCCTATTTTTCCCCCTTTAAACTTCATTGTGTATATTTTTATGTAATCTGCTTCAAGTTATTTCTGGAAAATGTGTTAAAAATTGCTTCTCTTTGGAATAAAATAATAAATAATAAGTAAATAAATAAATAAAAGCACTCATTTATAACAATGTGCTTAGACGTGGAAGTCAGTAATCCAAGGGAAACAAGCCAAATGCAAAAATAAGAACTCTGAGTGTTCTCATTTACATGTAGAATCTAAAATAGTTTAATATGTAGAAAAATAAAGTAAATTGAAATTTACCAGGGACAAGGAATTAAGGAGGAACCAGAGGTACCGGCTAGAGAATACCAAGTTAACATAGGTAAGACTTTAAAAGTCCAGAGACCAAATGTCCTGCATGGTGACTATGTTTAATAGCAATATATACTTGAAACATAGCAAGAGTATTTCAGGTGCTTACAATACATGTCTAGAAATTGGTAGGCATAGGAAGAGATGGATGTTTTTGTTTGCTTGACTGAAGTATTTTCAGTATGCACACAGATAAGGGTAGAGTTTTACAAACATATAATAAACTTCTGAATACACAGAGAAGAAAGGAATCTCACCCAGGGTTCTCATCATATCACTCACTCCTTGGGTACCTCACCAGTCCCCTGAGCACAGATAATGCAATCAGCACTCTTCTTGATACTATGAATGAGTTTAGTGAGTTTCACCAAAACCAGAAAGCACTTCCCTTGTGCACTTTATATTATTTTATCCTGAGACTTATCTTAGTTTTTCCCATCTACAAACATTTTTGCAAGGTCCTGCTAAGGAGAGGACTTCAATATCTCTGATATATATACATCTCACCAAAACACAGAAACTGTGCTTCAACAAAGAGTTTAGAGTTCTTTGTATGTGTGTGACAGAAGTCTAAGACATTGGAGACATAAAAACTGGCCTGGTGCCCTCACAGAGCTCACAGTCTAGAAACAAGCTGCCACCAGGGGACTTGCTAGCACTGGCCCAAGCTCATAAATTTCCTGACATCCCTTTGGCAGATGCTAGGTATTATATTAATGAAATTTTTGAATGAGGTACTGTTTATTACTTCTCATTTTACTTATGAGAAATATGAAGATTGGAGTTCAAAAATGACTTGCTTGATGTTACGTTGTAGGCAAGTAGAAGCAGAAGTTGGTGAACCATACCTGACCACAATACTCTACAGCTTGCCTTCTCTTCAATACTTATTCATACATCCCATTCTTAAATGCTGCAATACACACAAAGTACCATTTCTTTCTCTTTCTCAGTAACATTTACCATCTTTTCTGAATTTTGTATCTAATGCTAATGCTATAAACAACAAAACCTATACAAATGGGAGGGACAAGCTACTAAATAAGAAAGTCAATATTCTGGATATAATACAAAAGTTAATGTAAGATCCAGGGAGATGACTCAGCAGGGCAAAATGTGCATGATTCCAAGCTTGAAAGTCCAAGTTTGTCACTGGATCCATGTGATAATAAGGAGAGAACCAACTCCTTTAAAAATGTCGTCTGAATCCCACACTCACACCAGAGCATATTGGTGAAACACACACACACTTTTAAAAAGTAAATGTTGGGGCTGAAGAGAAGGCTCTGCTGTTAAGCACACTGACTGCTCTTGCAGAGGACCCGGGTTCAATTCCCAGCACCCACATGGTGGCTAACAACCATCTGTAACTCCAGTTCGGGGGTAATCTGATACCTTCTTCTGACCTCCAGGGGCATTGTATGACACAGGTACACTTACACACATTCAGGCAATATACTCATACACATAAAATAAAAATAATAAAATATTTTTTTAAAAAAGGTAAATGGCAACACCTTTAAAAGAGGGGCTCCATTCCTGGCATTTGGCCTTTACTTAGCCAGCCTGTGGTGTCTAGTACAATGAATATTCTTCCTATTCTGGGGTAACTCCTTTTAATCTCTTTTTATATTGTTTATGTATGTACTTAAGAAGCTTCTATAGTGGTAGGTTTCCATATGACTTTTTCTAAAAGCCTTTAGTGTTAGTTATCCCTCCTCATACTCCCTCTTTTTCCCTGCCCTCTCATTCCCCACTCCATTTAACCCTTCCTACTCCTTTATTCTCCTTTCCCCTTTTATATCACCACATTCTATCTATCCTCCAATGAAGCGCCCACATGACCATTTACTAGTTTCCTGACCTCTATGGATTTTCCAGATGAAACATGAATATCTAAGAATTCAAAGCTAGCATCCAGCTATGAGAGGAAACATGCAACTTTTGCCTTTCTGGATCTGCGTTACCTCCCTCAGGATAATTGTTTCCAGTTCCACCCATTTACCTGTGAATTTCATAATTTCATTTTTTCTTAACAGCTGAATAATATTCTATTGTGTATATCATACTTTCATTATCTATCTGGGTTGTTTGCATTTCCTCAGTATTGTGAAGAGAGCAACAACAAACATTGATGAACAGTATCTTGGTAGTAAGATATTAAGTCCTTTTGTTATATACCCAAGAGTGGTACGGCTGGATCATGCATTAGCTCCATTTCTAGCTATTTGAGGAAACTCCACACCAATTTCCATAGTGGAGGCACCACTTTTCACTACGACAAGCAGTGAATAAGAGTTCCCCTTTCTCCACATCCTCCACAGAATTTGCCGCTGTTTTATGGATCTTAGCCATTCTGAGTGGGATAAAATGAAATATAAAAGTGATTTTAATTTATATTTCCCTGATGACTAAAGATGTTGAGCAATTTAAAAAATATTTCTCAGTCATTTACATTTCATCTTTTGAAAACTCCCTGTTAGTTCCTTGCCCCAACTTTTAATTGGATTGTTTGAATTATTAATGTATAGTTTTTGGAGCTCTTTATATATTCTAAATTCTAATGTTCTTTCAAGGATATAGCTGGTAAAGATTTTTTGCCAATTTTTAGGTTGCCTCTTCATTCAAATGACAATATATCTTGCTGTACTGAATCATAGTTCATTTCATGAGGTCCCATTTTTCAATTGTTGAACTTAATGTCTTCCTCCTATAGGAGTCCAATTCAAAAGTCCTTTCCTGTGCTTATAAGTGCCAATAATATTCTGTATTTTCTCCTGTCAGATCCAAGGTATCATGGATACCTTATGTTGAAGTCCTGGTCCATTTGGAGTTGAGTTTCACGCATTTTGAAGCTACTGACTAGGGATCCCATTGGCCTTCAAACAATACTGGGCACTGCCCCTGCTCTTGATTACCCACAAGAACTTGACAATAAGACCCTATTGTTGAAGACACTACATACATGAGTTGTAGATCAAACAAGGAGTAATGAAGTTGTTACTGACTTCAAAGTTTTATCTCTACTGAGTAGCTTTCATAGTGATGGAAGGTGCTACACATGCCACTGGTAAAGACAGATGATCATCAACTTTGTAAAGCTGTGAATCCTGAAAGCTACACAGCAACTGGTCTAGAAGATATGTCCACTGGTACAATGGTGGTGAGAATGTTATGGGAGTAACCAACCACTTTATGATTGGCTTTGAGGTCTACTTCACAAGATGGAGTCCATAGCTGACACTGATATCAGGCCTAGGAACTGTAACTAGACAGGTCCACAGGCCACGGGGGAGATGTCCAGTAATATTATTCTGCTAAATAGATGTGGTTTTAAACTGACGCCTGAAGAGTATAACAATAGTTGTACTCAAAGATTAATAAATCTCTCGTCTCTCACCAGAGAAGCTTCCTCATGCAGCAGATGACCCACAACTGCCCAGCATGCAGAGAATAAGAAGCTGCAGAGTGCTTATCTCTGAATAGTAGACCAATATCAAACTTCTGCCTCCCAAGGCTCAGGGTTCATTGAAGAAGAAACAGAAAGATTGTAAGAGCCAAATGAGGTAGATGACTACAAGGAAACAGAGTTCTCCAGACAGCTAGACAGTAACTCATATGAACTCCCAGCCATGGTGGCACCATGTACAAGTATCTCATAACCTCAAGTCAAGCAAAACCCCAGCATAAGAGTGGAGAAATTTATATAAAATCCTAAACCTAGCTAAGGAATTATTGACAATCAATAGCTGCTGGAGAGGGAGAGGGAGTATTATTTAAAGGTGTGACTCTGGTTATGTTAATAAGGCTCCAGTGAATGGAGCCACATCAAAGGACAGGTGGGGACACAAGTTTGACTATATAGTATGGAAGTGGAGAGATGGCTCAGCAGTTCAGAGCACTGGCTGCTCTCACTGAGGACCTGAGTTCATTTCTCAGGACCCACATGGCAGCTAACAACCATCTTTAACTCCAGTTCCAGGGGATCTGATGCCCTCTTCTGACATCTGTGGGCATTGCACAACACAAGTGAAATTAAATATATGCAGACAATACACTCATACACATAAAATAAAAATAAGAAAATATTAAAAAATATATACACACATATATATGTATATACATATATAATGAGGTACATAAAATCAGGCAGGGGTACTAAGGGGGGTACAAATAGGGAAAGAGATCTAAATATGATCAAAACATATTGTTTGAAATTCACAAAAATTCAATTAAAAAGTGAATGTAATTATCAGTATACAATTCAAACTCTAATTGCTTAATTTATTTTCTAACTGTCAAATGGTACTAATAAAACATTAACTTAGAAATGGGCTTGTGAGGGGGCTGGAGAGATGGCTCAGCAGTTAAGAACACTGGTTGTTTTGCAGAAGACCTGGGTTTGAATCCCAGTACCCACATGGCAGCTAACAATTGTCCATAACTCCAGTCCCAGGGGATCTGAAACCCTCTTCTGGCCTCTGCGGGCATTGCATGCCATGGGTGTACTTACCTGCATGCAGGCAATACGCGTGTACACATGAAATAAAAATAACAAATAAAATATTTTTTAAAAAAGAAATGGGTTGTGAGACAGAGGTCTAGGCCAGCCTGGTATATGGAGATTCTAAGCCAAACAGGCATCCATAGGAAAACCTTGCCTCTAGCAAAAACAAACAACAGCAAAAACTCACAGTAACTTAATTGTGGCAAAGCCACACACACACACACACACACACACACACACACACATTAATATAAAAACAACACTTGTCTGGGGAGATTGCTCAGTAGGTAAAGTGCTTGCTGAGGAGGACCTGCATTTGATCCCAAAAATGCACACTAAAATAGCATAGCTTTTTTTGGCACTGTTTCTAATTCCAAAGCTGGGGACAAGCGATAGGCAATTTACTGGGGCTTCGTGATCATCCACTCTACTTAACTAGCTAACTCCAGGGCCCACTGAGAAGCTCTGTCTGAAAAGAGAGTAGAAAAAAAAATACAATGGCAGGGTCCTGAGGAAGGACACTAGATGTTGATGTCTAGCCTCCAAACACACATACATGCACTAACAGGAAAACGCACACACACACACACACACACACACACACACACACACAAAGAGCAAAGCTAATTAATAAACATAGATTCAAATTTGTTGTCTCCTTTAAACAGAAAAATCTACCATTATTCTATTGATTCTGAACGCGGACTGCACAAGAAAAATGGTGAGGGGAGGGAGTCTAAATAGGATCAAAACAAATTGTTTGAAATTCACAAAGCTTCGATTTAAAAATTTAATGTAATTATCAGTATACAGTTCAAACTTTAATTGCTTAGTTTATTTTCTAACAATCAAATAGTACTGACAAGAAAAAGCTGTACCTAAGGCCCACCTCTAAATAATTGAATGAAAATCCCTAGTGCATGGGGTTCAGGCAGAGATTTTTGCATTGAATATGGACTGAATGCAGAACAACTCTAAAAACAAAAAAGAAAAATATTGGATACTGCATGTACTTTAACCTGGTGTGCCAGGCACTGTGCCAGACCTGAATAGGAAATGCTCCAGCAGAAACCGGGATAGCAAACATTATCCAGTTCTGCTAGTGTTTTTCCACATGATCTTCCCTGCATCCCAACTCTACAGGCTTTAATCTTTATTAAGTATTATATATGTATTTAATATATTAATGTATATTAAGAAATTTGGCAGGGTGGTAATAACAGGGATGTAGATACAGGAGGGGACCTAAATATGTTCAAAATATATTGTATGAAATTCGCAAAAATTCAGTAAAAAATTTTAAAGGGTGGGAGGCCTGGCAGACAATGAATAGTTAACAGAGTACTTAAACTTCAACTTCATTTTGGGCTCAAGAGCCAGTTTCTACATCTGTGCAGTGGATGCATTTCAGCTTGGCTCTTATGGGGCTGTGTGTGAACTCTGGGCCATGTCTCCTGTGTACATCTATATTATACCTGCTGGTTTGTATTTCAAAGCTATTGTGTCTAAGAAAGTAATTACAACATGAGGAATAAATCTGCAGCTCCCCATTGTGCACTGCCACAGGTTATCATGTGGGTAGCAGGAGTGGCGAGTGTGCTTCTGAAAGTCTGCATTACTTCACTGAAGAGACAAACTCGATTTCTGGCCATGGCTATCTCCCCAGCCTGGTGACACGCTTTGAATGTTCTTGGAGAACTTGAGACAGAATAAATCTTCTATGTCCTAGAGTATTAGCATTAACCCTTGAAATCTCTCCAATTGCATTGTCTTCCTCCCAGAAGTGAGATACAGGTTTCATCTTTATAACACTTTGTTGCTTCTTGTGCCGGGTACCAGTGTTAGTCACTTTTCTTGATGCTGAGACGAAATTCCTGATAAACACAAATTCAGGAAGGAAAGGTTTATTTGGGCTCAGTTCATGGTGGCAGGAGCTTGAGGTGTCTGGTCACACTGCATCTACAGTGAAGAAACTGAGATAAATGAATGCTAGTTGTTAGACTGCTTTCTTCTTTCTAGTCAGTGCAGGAGACCGCTTCATGGAATGGTGCTTCCTACCTTTAGGATGGGTTTTAATACCTCAAAAGTCAGTCCAGAACCTCCCTCATAGATAATGCCCAGAGGCTTTTCTCTTAGGCAACTGTATATTTTTTCCAGTTAAAACAGCTATTAACGATAACAGTAGTTCACAATGGTTCTGTATAAATTCTAGGACAGAGTTCTTGTCCATTAGTGAAGAAGGACATCCTGAGGCTGGAGAGATAGCTCTGTGGTTAAGAGCACTGGCTGCTCCTGCAGAGGACCCAGGTTCGATTCCCAGCACCACATGGCAGCTAACAACCATCTGGAGCTCCAATTCCAGGGGACTCTGATGCCCTCTTCAGACCTCCATGGGCACTGCATCACATAAGTGCACTTATATACATGCAAAGAATACACTAACACACATAAAATAAAAATAATAAAAATTTTGGGAAGAAGGACATGCCACTGTTTTAGTTTGCTTTTTGTATTCCATCCATTGGCCACTGTACATGAATGTTCACTTATAACAGTATTTTATCAGTGCAACACAGGCACAAGTACTTATGAGTTTAAAATGTTCCTCTTGTCCTTACATACAGGCACACATACACAGAACACTTCTGTGGAAGTAAAGAGGAATTAATGTGACATCTGCCAGAAGTAGGTTGTGACCTGTGCTCCATCTGACAGCACTTCCCTCTCTCTGACCACCCATCCTTCCAGTGTCCACTTCTATGTGCCATGCCTTAAGGCCTCACATTTGTGTCATTGTGGGGCTTTGTGCTGCAGTCACTCATCACCTTAAGCACATAATTTTCCACAAAGATTATGTTTTTTTCTACGATTCTGCCTTCTGTTTGTCCATTAAATATCAGCATTCTTGAGTTTTCTGAGCAAACTATCTGTATCTCCGGGAAAAATGATACACTTCTTCATGGGCCATTGGTCTCATGAAATGTTGCATTTGTTCTTGGTCCTTTACAAATCTCTTCTGCATCCTCCTATCGCTGTCTATGAAGGACAGTGATTACAAGAGGAGAGGAGGCTCTTTAGTAACCTACAGTGAGCCTTCTCAAGGACAACCCAGCTGACTGAGCACAAGTTCTGGCTGAGAAATTCTGCCCTACAAGAAGGCAGAATTAACAATGGACACTGTTTCTATTCAGCTTGGATTTAATTGAGATTTTCTTTTAGTGAAGTAGATGTGTAAATGGGTAAACATACTTATTCATTATTCAGAAAAAGGTTTTCTATTTCATGCGCACTTCTCCACAAGAAGATCAGCTCATTCTGCCCAGATGACACACTGAAGTTCTACCACATCCAAAAAAAGTTCCAGTGTACAATTTTAAAATCAACATTTTATTCTGGGATGATTTTAACCTTTTGGTCCTTGTCTTAGGGTGACAACACACCACCAAATCTGTATTTGAAGTGAGGCCAATATACGCTTTACTGGAACATTAAGAAAGATTGGAATCCTACAATGTGTTCTGTGAAGACGACTGTATTAAGTAACATTGTACAAACTTCCAAAAATATATGAAAATTAAATCTGAAAATTTCTACATAGGCTACAGGTAAAGGCAGAGATCAAAAAAAGGTTAGGAAATATTTTGAATTGAATGAAAACATAGCATTAAAATCTATGAGAGAGAAGAGACACTGGTCTGTTAAAAAAACAATGCAAACAATTTTTACAATGATGTATTTATTTTATTTTATTTATATGTCATGTGCATGTACATGTGTACAAGAGTGCAAATGACTGTGGAGGCCAGATGGGGACATTGGATCACCTGGATTTAGAGTTCCAAGTGGTTGTGAGCCCCCCCAATGTGGATGCTGAGAACTGAAGAGTGAGCACTCTTAACACTGGACCTTCTGTTCAGTCCCAATGCCATCATTCCTAAATGAATACATTGTAAGAGTAAAATAGTTGTGAATCAAGGCTTTCACAGTCCAGTTTTTAAAGCTAAGTACAAAATAAACAATAAAAAAAGCAGGAAAAACTGTGGGTGAGTTTAAGATAGAACCATTAGAGAAATCTATAAACTAGAAAACAGGTAAAGCATTCAAATAAAAACCTGGCTCCATAAAATGCTAAAAGAAAAAAATCAATAGATTAAAAGTATACAAGCTACTAAAATCTAAGAAGACCCTCCCTGATTCAAAATGTTATTGTGATGTCTCCACGTGATTTGGCCAAGGAAAATCAGGACAAGGTGTAGCAGCTCGGTACATAATGGTGCACAAGGAGCTAGGGCTGGAGCTCACCCGTGAAACTTACAGATTTCAGACCCCAACACCCCCACTGTGCTACAATGGGTAAGACCCATCCTCCATGTGATCAACCCTGTTGGGGAAAAAAATTCTTAAACTTTCCATCATAACTATTTCATATGTTCAATTTTACAATATGAAGTCATTTTAAATTTTAAATTTTAAAAAACTGGTTTATCCCACTTAGTCTAATGCTGTCTATACTTATATCTATAGAGACTGATGCACAGCTTTCCACAGACTGGGATATGCAACCAGAAAGGGGATTTCGGGATCACATGGAAGTTCCATTTTTATTTTTGCAGGGACCGCCATACTCTTTTCCACAGTATCTTTGCTAATTCACAGACTCACTCTCAGCTCTAAACATTTCCAATTCATTTACATGATCTCCAACATGTAATTTCTGTGATGGTGACAGTAGTCATTAAAATGTGTGTGAAGTGGCCTTGAAGAGTACTAGTAAGTTACATTATTCTGGTGATTAGTGACTGACCAACTTCAAAAAATTTTTTGACACAGGGACTCCCCATAGCCCCAGGTGACCTAGAACTCACTATATAGTACAGGCTGGCTTCAAACTCACAAAGATATGCCTCTGCCTCCTGTGTCCTGAGATTAAAGGCGTGTTCCACCACGGTGAGTTACCTTTTAATATTTTTAAAAGTATTTTATTTATTATTTTTATTTTATGTGTATGAGAGCATTGCCTGCACGTATGTAAGGGCACCCATGTCATGCAATACCCACAGAAGTCAGAAGAGGGTGTTGGAGTCCCCTGGAACTGGAGTTATGGACAGTCGTTAGCTGCCATGTGGGTGCTGGTCTTCTGCAAGAACAGTCAGTGTTCTTAACCGCTGAGCCATCTCTCCAGCCCCTATTATCACTACATAATTTAGTAAGAATTTCAAAAGTAGGAATAATTCCTTATAACAGAAATTACCCCACCTTTACCATGCTGTTCTCTACTTTATGTCCTCTTTCCTTTAAAGCCCAGTGAGTCTAATTTGTGTTCCCCAAATAATCTTGGGTGATGGGTCCATGCCTTGGAACTTGTTCAACATACCAGTAGCCACACCCCTAGAGGAAACTGACTCTCTCCCCCAGAACTTTTCAGCTAGATGTGTGGTTTCATGCCCAATTCTCTCTCCTTGCTGGAGTTGTGTCTGGCTTGAGTTTGTGTGGGTCTTGTCCATTTAGTTACAACTGCTGTGAGTTCATAAGTGAAACTGGTCTGTTGAGTCCACAAAACCCTGTTTCTTTGTAGTTGTCTACTGCTTCTGGCATTTACAATTCTTCTCTCTCCTCCTCCATGAAAATCTCCGGGCCTTTTGGGGAGATGTGTGATATCGATATCCCTTTTGGGGACACTGAGTACTCCACAGTTTCTTATTTTCTACAAGGTTACCAGTGCTGGGTCTCTGTGTTAATCACCATCTACTGCAAAAAGAAGCTTCTCTGATGAGAGTTGAGAGATGCACTAATCTATGGATATAACAACAGGTGATCAGGTGGCCATTTTTAGCAGAATAATAGTAGTAGGATCTCCCCTGGGTTTTATGACATATCTAACCACATGTTTATAGCTCAGATAATGGGGCCAGGTGTAGAGTGTATCTTGTGGAGTATGTCCTAAATATAATCAGACAGTGTTTAATTATTCCCAGAATATTTGTGCCACTATTGAACCAGAGAGCTTATCTTGCCAGGCCAGTAGTCACTGTACCTCACAGGGTTCACAGTTGAGTAAGATTGAAGATTATTTTTTTCTGGTAGCATGCATATAAATAACTCCTTCCAGCACTACAAAAGCTAGCCAGAAGGGACGAATCTTTAAGGTCAGTATCAGCTAGATTTCACCATACTCTGTGACTCAAGTATGTAGTATCTTCAGCAATAGGTTCTTACCATCAACTTCTGGTGGGTAATCTAGGGGAAGAGCAATTGCCTATAATGTTTGCTTGTCTATGGGACTACACTGACCAACAATTCCAAAAGGTTAAGCCCATTTCTAACACTTGACATTTTGTTTTCTAGACTGTGGTGCCTGGTAGGAACATTGCCCCCCCTCGTATACAGTAACTCCATTTAAACTATTTTTGTATATGTATATATTTTAGGAAACTTCTCCTGGAGTACACTTCCATGTGCCTGTGACTTTTTCAAAAGGCCTTCAGCGTTTGTTATCCTTACACATACTCACTCCTCTATCCTGCCTTCCCATCCCCCACCCCATTTAACGTCTTTTGTAACATATTCTCCTTTCCTCCTTATGTCATTACATTATTTCTACCCTCCTTGAAACTCCCTCCACATAAACCCTTACTATCTACCTGAACTCTGTGGGGTTTCCAAAGGAAACCCACATAGCTGAAGATTCAAAACTAGCATCCAATAATGAGAAAAACACCAAACACCCCACCTGTCCCAATGCCCTGAATTTGGTGTAGTGTCTTCTGCCCAGGCTCCTAGGAGCATTACTCATTCCCGCTGTGGCCCTCAACCCTTGCCACCCAAAGACAACCAGTGGAACCCAGTGTGCCTTCCACCTACTTCTGAAGAACTGCAGCTAAAATCTTCTAATCTGGCCAAAGATTTAACCCTAACTGAGAAGTGCACGTATCCCCAGATATACTGAGAACACTTTTAATATCCCACAAGCACATCAATGCAGAGTTTCTCAGGACTGAACTCCATGCACAATTTAGCTGTTTCACAATCTGAAAAGTTGGGGAAACAGTAAATCATGGTCCACACACTCACTCAGCAAAGGTAAGATCAGACATCCGTGCCAGGAAACACCAAACACACACCAAAGTCCTAACTCCAGATGCCTAGGTTTCATTGCGAATAGAAAAACAACATGAATAACCAAGACAAAGTGTCTCCTCCAGAAATTAGTGCCCTCATCACAACATTCTTTGAGAAAAGCAACTTAATTGGTACACAAGACAATGAGTTCAAAATGGCAATTTTAAATGTGCTCAGAGAACTCAAAGAGGATATGCATGAATTCCAGGTTGAAGACTGCAAAATCAGAAACAAACAGCCTATGCAACTGAGACAAGGATGCAAACAAAAATAAATAAATAAATAAATAAATAAATAAATAAACACTGGGGCTCTCTTCTGTTCTTCCTAATCTCTAGCTTCACTGTTATAATGAGCTCTCCTTTCTAAGTAGGAGGGAAATCTGATATATCTCAAGTCATGCAGTGATATTATGCTAAGTCTTCTGGAAGTCCTAGACTCCTCTTACTGAGGGAAATTTCTACCACCCCCTAGAGCCAGCACACAGTGCTGATCATGCTGAGGTGTGCCAGGGGAAAGGATAGGACAAGCACTTAGAATCATGTTTTCAAACAATTCCATCATAAGTAAGGATCATATTTCCTCAATTCTGGAATACTGTTGATCTTCTGGTCCTTCACTTGTATATTGAGTACTCTGAAATAGAAATTTATCTTTTGTACTTTCAGTATATCCTTGAAGTCTTTCTTGGTTCATTCAAACCAGTCAGGTTTTCTTTCCTTTATTTGGTTATGATTGGAATATTTTTAAATGCGTATTTTTATTTATATGTATATGTCTGTGCCTATGTTAGTGTATGCCCCATGTATGCTGGCCTACAAAAGAATGTGTCAGATACCCTTCCACTGAAGTAACAGGTGGCTGTGAGATGTTTGGTACTGATTCATTTTTGCATCATACAGATGGCTTTGCCTCTGCTTGATATCCTAGTTATCCTAAATAGTCAAAAGGAGAGGTCAGCAGAAACCTTTGGCCTACTAGTTAGTATTAGATGGTAGAGGATTCTGGACCCTTCATAAGTTGACAAAGGTTGATGATAGAGACACTAAGTCTAAAAGCATGACTATAAATCCAGAAGGTCCGAGGAAGGGCAGTCAATATATCTCCCTCTGTGTGTACCTTTCCACATCTGCAACAGTTGGGGCACAGTGGATCTGCCTTGAATGCCAGCTCATTTAGGGGACTGGATTAGCTCTCAAGGATTGGTGAATATGTACTTTTTATGTGTATTTTATTGAATTTTTGTGCATCTCATAGAAAACACCTTAAAAATCTTTATTACTCCCTCCCACATCCAAACTTCTTCATACTCCCCCACCAGATTTCAGGCATTCTGTTATATATGTTAAAGCATATAGAGTCAAGTTAGTGTACCCAGACGTGTCTCAGTGCAAGTTCATCCAGTGGAGTCTTGTCAGTCTATCCAGAGTTCATTAAAGAAGATCAACTCTCCCTCACCCAGCAGTAACCAGTTTCCAGTACTTCTTTAGCTAAGGTTGGGTCTGCTGACCATTTCTCCAGTTCTATGCTGGGTTTTTGTCGGCTTGAGTTTGCATAGGCCTTGTGCATGCTGACACCATTGTTGTAGGTTCATATGAGCATGGTCCCAGGACCCTGAAAGACTCCGTTTTCATACAACCATATACCTCCTCCCCTAGCTCTTACAATGTTTCTGCCCCTTCTTCTGCAATGGTCCCTGAGCCCTGGGTGGATGAAATTTAATATAGGAGCTCTGTCCAAGGACCCACACTCTGTAGACTCTTATCCTATAAGAGTGTGTTTGAACATTTGTGGCCTTTTGTATTAATTGCCCCCTGTTGCATAAGGAAGCTTCACTGATGAGAGTTGAGAGATGCAGTATGTAGCATGCAGAGATGTAGTATTCGCTCTACCCCTTGTTCCACTATGTTCCATGAACCTTAGGTGTAGAGGCTCCATTGTAGATGTGTCACTTAGGGCTAGGCATCTCACAGACACTTATTTTTTGTGTGTTACCAACTGTGGAACTCTGTAATAGTTAGGTACTTTTTCCTCTCTGGAATTCTCTGTTGTCAAACCTTATTCTTCCCATCACTGAGGGGATCCACATTGTCTCGTTTGATGGCTTCAATAATTAAATAATCTCTTGGAACTGAGAAAGACAAAGTATATTGTTCTCAAAGACATGCAGATGCACAGTTGTAAGTTTTCTATGGGTAATCTCCCTTGTAGTGTCACTAAGTCTTCCCCCTTAGCTGTTCACAGCACAGACAAATTCTATTTCTTAGTACCACAGTACCATTTGACAGTTAAGCTTGCCTCAGAAAGACTTCTGTCCAATGATGTAGGTATTGAACTCAGAGTAATTCTGAAAGTTCAAAGAAAAAAATGACAAGAAAGCCTACTGCCTGTACTTTAACCTGGTGTTCCAGGCACAGTGTCTCTCCTGAACACGAAATGCTTCAGCAGAAAACTAGACAGAAAGTACTATATTGCTAGTGTTTTTCCACAGGGCTTCCCTCCAGCCTCAAGAATGGGAGACTTGCATCAGGCCTGGGACACAAGAATTAGGTAGCCTAGTGCTTAAACTCCAAATTCAGTATGACCTTTAAGAGCCAGTTTCTGCATCCACATCAAGCATCCACTTCAGATTGGCTCTTGTGAGAAAGTTTATGAACTCTAGGCCATGTCTCCTGGGTACCACAATACTGTACTTTCCTGCTTGCTTTCCAAAGATGTTATGTCTAAAAAGTAATTACTACGTGAAAAATAAATGAGCACCTCTCCATTGTGCACTTCCCCAGGTTACCATGTGGGTGGAAGTGGTGGCATGTGTGCTTCTAAAAGTCTGCTTTGCTTCACTGAAGAGACACACAGACTTCATATATGGTCATGGTACTCCCCTGGCATGTGGACACATTTGCCATCATTTGAATGTGTGTCATCATTCTTGGGGAACTTGAGAAAGAGAGATTGTCTATGTTCTCCAGTCTTAGTCTAGCCCTGGGACCCTCTCCAAATACAACAGTTGCATCTTCTTGCACAGCAGTTAGACACTCACTTCATTTTTACACCTCTTTGTTGCTTCTTTTACTATGGTGCTGTCATTCATCATGGCATGGAAGTCATGGTGGTCAGAACTTGAGACACCTGGTCACATTTCAGCCACAAAGAAGAGAAGGAGGGAGAGAGAGAGAGAGAGAGAGAGAGAGAGAGAGAGAGAGAGAGGCTGGAATGCTGATTGTCATATTACTTTCTTTTTATTCAGTGCAGGACCCCATGTTAACCATCACAGTCGTTAACAGGGTTCTGTATAAACCATAGGACACAGCTCTGGTTAAAAGTGAAGAAGCACCTTGTGCTGTGTTAGTTTTCATTTGTGCCCCATTCTTACCCACAGTTTATGAGCGTTCACATATAAGTAGCATTTTATGTGCACAATACAGGTACAGTTTCTGATAGGTAAAGAATGTTCACTTTGTCCTTACATGCAGGCACACATGCAATGGAGAACTAGTTAGTGAAACAGAGCTAGAATTAGTGTGATGTCTGAGATTTAACCATTCCCTGTGTGCATGCCAGAAGTCACGTGGGTCCTGTGCTCCACCAGACAGTGTCTCCCACCTTTTGAACACTCATCCTTCCAATGTCCACTCATAGATGCCATGCTTTTGAGGAATGATATAATCATTCATGGGTCATTGGTCTCATGAAATGCTGTTTCATTTACTCTTGATCCATTTCAAACTTCTTCTGTGTCCTGCTGTCTTTGTCTATGAAGGACAGAGATTAGAAGAGAATAAAAGTCTTTTTTAGCATACGTTTCCAAAGATGGCTGTGTGAACCTTTTCATGGGAAAAACTGAACAAACATCTATTCACCCCACAAAGGGAACCAACGACAAACGAAAGTAATGATTCTAAAATCTCCAACTTAACAAACCAATGACTTTACTGTCGTTAATTTCAGTAGTATGGGTGGCAGATTATTTTCAGGAACAGGAATGACTCAAAGACAACTGCATCACCTAGAAGCCTACCCCAAAACAGGTGAGCAACTCATAAAATTTGCAATGCAGGCACTC
Organism: Nannospalax galili; assembly: GCF_000622305.1. NCBI lineage: Eukaryota > Metazoa > Chordata > Mammalia > Rodentia > Spalacidae > Nannospalax > Nannospalax galili. The sequence goes on from NW_008357686.1 coordinate 50,712, forward strand.
TGCACAAAGTGCAGTCAGCTCATCTGCTCAGAGTTCCCTCTACCCAGCAACTCCTATTGCTTCTATAACCTTGGGCAGGGACTTTGTGAATCTCCTAATTTTCCACTTTTCCAGACATATGAGATTGTTTACTTCCTGACTCTCATGAATCTCCAGTAGAGAATATTTCAATTCAGAGGGAATTACTAAAGAACCAAGATCTATGTCAGGATATCTTTTGTGCCCTAAGAACTAGAGTGTGGAGCACCCCCTCTGTGGGCCCAGTTTATTTCCTTATATTGAAGGCCACTGTACAATCAATAATAAATAGAGTGTCTTCTCTAGGGCCAATCCAGATGAATTTGGTCGCAAGGAGTGGCTGATAATTTCTGCCCTCAAAGAAGGTGGTATTAATTTTGGATCTTATTTCGACTCAGCTGAGATTTAACTGAGATTTTGTTTTCATGTACTAGATATATAAATCAATAAAAAGTCATTTTCATAATTCTGAAAAAGGTTTTATATTTCATGTGTGTTTCTCCACAAAGAGAACAGCAGCTTGTTCTGCACAGTTAACATACTCCAATTCTACCACAGCCAGTTAGTCAAGAATTACCCATTGTGAACATTTTAAAATCAATCTTTTACTCCAGAATGATTTTCAACTTTTTAACCTTGTCTTAGGGTGACAGACCACCAGCAAACATGTATTTGAACTGTATTCAATATGACTTTAGCTTTAAATGAACATTTAGAAATATTGAAATCCCACAACACGTTCTGGGTCCATGACTAACTTAAGTGACAATGTATGAATTTCTAAAACTCTTTGGACATTAAACTTGAAAATAGGTCAAGTCAGAGATTAATGAAGGAATTAGGGATGCATTCATATCTCTTATTTCAAGTTATACTGTAGAGATATAGTAATAAAACAGCATGGTACTGGAATAAAAACAGACACATTGATCCGTGGAATAAAATTGAGAACACGGATTAAAATCCACACATTTATAGACACCTGGTTTTTTATATAGGGTCCAAAAAGGCACACTGAAGAAAAGACGTCAATAAATGGTGCTGGTCAAACTGGACAGCTGCATGTAGAAGAAGGAAACTAGATCTCTATCTCTCACCATGCACAAAACCCAACTCCAAATAGATCAAGAACCTCATCATAAGACCTGGTACTCTGAATCTGAGTGAGGAGAAGGTAAGGAATATGATGAAATGTATAAGCACAGGAAAGGACTTCCTGAAAGAAATGCTATAGCACAGTCACTAAGACCAACATTTGACAAATGGGACTTCATGACGCTTAAAAGCTTCTGTGCAGTAAAGAACGCCATCATTTGAGTGAAGAAGCAACCTACAGAACCGAAAAAAATCTTTATCGGCTGTATCTCTGACTGAGGTTTATATCGAGAATACACAAAGAACTCAAAAACTAAACAGCAAAAACGATTAAAATGAGGTAAAGGCCTGAGCATTGAGTCCTCAAAAGATTAAACACAAATGGCTGAGAATTCATTTTAAAGTGTTCGGCATCTTTATTCATCGGGGAAACCACTTTGAAATTTCATTTCATCCCACTCAGAGTGGCTAAGATCCAATAAAACAAGCAACAATGCTGATAAGGATGTAGAGGAAGGGGAACTCTTATTCACTGCTGGTGGCAGTGCAAACTGGTGCAGCCACTACGGAAATCAGTGTGTATATTGCGCAAAATGCTAGAAATAGATCTACCATATGACAAAGCCATACCACTCTTGGCCATATAGCCAATAGACTCTGCACCCTAACAATGGAGATACTCCTTCATCCATGTACAATGTTGCCCTTTTCCCACTAGCCGCTTAAATCTTTTAAACATGGAAACCAGTTTTGAGTAAGGTAGCAGTTCTGGGTGAGCAAATAATCAATTAGAAAAAACATGATTAATAAAAGGAAATAACACCATCATTTATAACTTAATTCAAACCAAAAACAGAATTATTTTATCATTTAGGAATACACCAAATGAAATATTAAATATCAGAAACCATTAAAAATCTAGTTATAAAAGTGTTTAAGTAACTAAAAATAATGGAAATGTTCAATTACTTGGGGTATGGTATTGTCAGTGGAGTTGAAGATGAGTCTCATTCAGCATCTCTGAAGTCCACATGGAATTTCAAAGTTTATCTCCTTGAATATTGTAGTACAGGAGCAGGCTAGAAATACCTGGACACAGTCTTTTTCCTAAAGTTGAATGGAGTGTTTGATGTGCTATCTCTTCTTTCAGTTAATGAAATAATCTGTTTTTAATCCTTCAAGGAAGGCTTTACAACTAATTCTGAATTTTATTAATTGTATTTATGTCCTTATTTTTCTAAACAAGTTAACACTTAATAAAACCTTTCTTCTTGTTGTAAACAGAGAATCAAGCAGTTATTTTTACCTCAGGATATTGAATTTTGACCTTAAAATTTTAATAACCTTCATATTATAATCAACCTATCCATAATCTTATCTACTTTCCTTAAATTGAAACTTCTTAATTTTTCTACAACATATCTTAATCTTCTAACATTATATTTATCCATTTCCATTATGGAACAATCTTTATCTTACCATACAAAGTTCCTTTTAATCCAAAAGCTTTTTTAACTTGACTTTCCTAAAAACATATCTCACAACTATATCATTTTAATCTCTGTTTTCTTTGCCTTGGTTGTTGTTTTTATAAAATTTATAAAGCATTTTAATAAGAAAATCCAGGAGGCTAAAACATACACACATATATATATAATACATATACATATATATTTACGTATATATATATAGTGTGTATGTGTGTATTCTTAAATATCTAACAGTAATAAATACAAGTAAAACATTAACAGTCTTATTTTTCCTTACCCAATTTAAGAAAAATTTTTGTTAAAGATATGTCGTTATAACAGGTATTTTGAAATTATTTTTGTTAAAAATCATTCACCTTTCATTATGGTTTGAGACATCTAGAGATAAAATTTTGGCATTTTGAATTTTTTTGACCCACCTGCTTACCTTTGTAACAAGTATGTCAATTGTTTAACAAGTATTTACCTAAACTATGTTTTATTTCATTTAGATTTATTTCAATTTTTTGAGTATTTTGATTGCATGTATGTAAGTGCACATCTGTCATGCAATGCTCACATATGCCAGAAGAGGGCATCAGATTCCCTGCAACTGGAGTTGAGGATGGGTGTTAGTAGCCATGTGGAAACTGGAAACCAAATCTGGGTCCTCTGCAAAAGCAGTGTTCTTTACTGCCAAGTCATCTCTCCAACCCATTAAGTTCTTTTTTAAATTAAAGGCACAGATATGAATAATTGCCCCAACTCTATTATAACATATTAAGATTATTTATAAACTTTAAGATGTCTTTGTCTTGAAGCAGGTTTTTTTAAATTACCAATTTTCCTTTTCTTTTCTTTTATTTTACTTATTATTTAATTTTATGTGTATGAGTGTTTTGCCTGCATATGTATAGGTGCAACTGTGTTGTGCAGTGCCCAGGGAGGACACAAGAGGGCATCAGATCCCCTGGAAGTGGAGTTATAGATGGTTGTTGGGCACCATGTGGGTGCTGGGATTCAAACCCAGGTCTTCTGCAAGAACAGCCAGTACTCTTAACTGCCGAGTCATCTCTCCAGCTCCATCCAATTTTCTTTTTAAATGTTTACAGTTTTTTTTGCACAGAATTGGTAAAGTTAGGAACCTTGACAAACCTGTTTATTGGTTTTAAAAAGTCAGTACTGGTCAAAAAATGACCTTTAAAAATCTTTAAAATAATTATATTTTTATATATAACACACACATAAAACATATCTAAAAGCACAGAAATAAATTATCTTCTTAATATTTGGAATAAAGTGTTTATCATTTCAGGAGAGCAATTATCCATTGGAAAAAATTGTACCCTGGAACAGGAGTAATCGTCCCTTAAAATGAACTTATCCTCAAGCAATAAGAACCATGTTGTGGAACCAGAATTAAGACAAGGATCAAGGAGATAAGATCTTGACCAGGACTGTATAATTACTGTACATTTTGTCTTAAAAATACATAGCAAGCTGGTCGTGGTGGCACATGCCTTTAATCCCAGCACTCGGGAAGCAGAGGCAGGCAGATCTCTGTGAGTTTGAGGCCAGCCTGGACTACATAGTGAGTTCCAGGACAGCTGGGGCTACAGGGAGACCCTGTCCAAAAAAGACCAAAAAAAAAAAAAGGCTAAACAAATGATGGCATATTTACACAATAGAAAATGATTCCGAAGTTAAAATGGGTGAACACAAATGACATACATCAACATGAATAAATCTCAAGAAAAAACATTCAAAAGGTATTTAACAGACATACGTTGAGGCCTATAATAATTTGGTCAGAGGGACATAAAGGACAGTTTTTGCTCCTTGCCCTCCTAGGTTGACTAGTTCCAGGGGACTATGAGCATCTCTCAAAATGTCCTGTAATGGTGGTGGGTCACCTATCCTCTTGATCAAGGAGGCCGAGGAGGCCCCATCAGATGGACTTGAACCAGTGTCCAGTCTACAAAGAAGAGGGTCAACACACAGGAATCATTTCCTCCATGCTTCCAAGCGAAGCCAACCATGGTCGAGCAGGACCTTTGACTTATCTTCTCGTAGGCAGAACTAGTTAAAGAAAGGAGCCAGGGGCTCCTCCCAAGCCCATGTGACTCCTGAGGAACAGACCCTCAAACGACCTGAAGAGTAAAAATAAATTGGTTTATCTGGGCCAACTGTATGGCCTTCAACACCCAAAAGGAAAGTATAACCAAAGATTAAACTCTCACAGCACACAGTAGCAGGGATATCAGAGTATAAGGGCTCTAGTGGGAGGAGGGAGGCTATGGATGAATCTAGGGGATTGTTAAAGGGGTCTCTGACCTGAAAAACAAAAGCAAAAGAAAATGAAGTAACATGCAAGCAATGCTTAGCTAGGTAGATCCTACAAGAGACAAACGGGAGACTCACTAACAATGCTTCAAGATGAATATCAGGAGAAATGTTCAGAAAGTTCAGGAGATATAGCTGCCATGTAGTCATCCTTAGAAGCCTGAGGAATTCTCCTAAGTTTTAGGATCTCAACTCAAGCTAAACCACGATTTGGGGCTTCAATTGCTGAAAGAAATTTTAGGACTAACTAGTATAATAAAGACATTTTAATGCAGGTTTAAGCATGAAAGTTAAGAGTAAAAGAGTTACTCAAGGGGCAGAAAAAAGTGAGATATATCCAGGTGAGTAGAGCTTAGCAAAGGACAGTGGCCTTTACAAATGAAATTTTTGATATATCATAGAAACTCTCCTTTTTTTCTTACCGCTTTTATCTTAAAATAAGTCATAATCTGTTTGCATACAGAACTTGCCTGTTAGGAAATAAAGAATGAAGGGTCAGATCAGAAAAAGATGAGAGAAGAAAGCTAGTCTTAGAAATTATATTTAGTTCTGATATAACCTCTAACAATTTTAAAATTAGTTCCTTAATTTTAATATCTCCTTTTAACTCATATGTAGTTTTTCTGAAGAGCTCTTATTATTGTAAATTACCAATTTTATAATTTCTTTTGCTTTTTCACATGATTTTACATTTCAATTAAATCAGACTGCCAATTTGTGATATTTTAAAATTTCATTGCCTATGACTTAGTCTAATTAAATGTGCAAAATAAGCCAATTTTCAGCTAGTAAATAAATGTTCCCCATTGTGGGGAACTTTAGTCACATTTTTATATTTTTTGACATTTGTAAGTTGAATTAACATACTAATCAAACTTACAATCAGCTGAAGTTTGGTTTTCTCAAAACATTTCTCCATTTCTTAGATGAGATATAGAAGAAGGTACACAGAAAAAGGAAAAGAAAAAAAATTACTGCTAGCAAGTTTTAACAGTCAGAATCAAACATGCCTTCAGAGGTCTGACAGCAAACAAAAACCAAACCAAATGTCAAAACCAAAATACTTTCAAAGCAAACAAACAAAATAGATAACTTAAACAAGCACTTTAAAAGCAAATTAAAATTTAAAAAGGTATCTAACAAATAGGAACCTTAAACAACCAGTTCAGAATAAACAAATGGACCACTGACCAAACCAAGGGAGGTCTGAAAGACCCCTCAGAAAGAACTCACCACAATCCACCTGAGGAGACACCAGAAGACTGGACTCAGTGGGTCCATACTGGTACCTTGCTTCCATCCAAGTGACTCTTCTGATGAAAAATGAATCATTCTTGGGGTCCCACATTGTCACCTTATAACTGATGATTAAAAACCACAACTCTCACCTCAAACGGAGTAAGAGTTTATTCTGAAGTCAAATACAAGTGATCATGACCCGGGAACACAGATTCAGGTTACTCCAAGTTCCATCTTCTAGTGTGGAAGCATTTCATGAAGTTTTTATAGTAACAGAACAAAGTCATAAATCATTGGTGGAAACATTACATAGGCAAATGCAACAAAAGAGAAATCTCAGCTACAGGCCTCAGATGCTACCTGCCTGCATTCTTAGCCTTTTGGTTGGTGGGAGCTAGTCAATACATTCCTAAAGGGTTTTTATATCTGCTAGTCACAAGATGCTAAGTCAGAAACAGGTGGGAAAGGAATGGCTATTTAGGAGCTAAAGGTGGACCAAGATAAACTTGTAAATAGTCTCTGAATCTGCAACATTCCAAATTCCAGTCATTGAAATACTAATCAGTTGGTCAGCCTCGCCAGAAGTTCAGTCCAAGATGCAGGATATTTCTGGGAACCTTCATTCATACATGGTGGTTGCGAAATGTGTAGATTTCCCAGTGAACTATGACTCTCCTATATGTGGTGGCTTCACATCAGGCTTTAAAGAGAAAAGAACATCCATCCCTGCTTTTATTTTCTTTTTTTGTGGGGAGCACAAACACTTAAGTGAAAAAAGACATTACCTCCAAGGTTATGATAAACTCAAGACACTGCTAGGACAAGACTCGGGGGAAGGAATGGGTGTGATTGAATAAGTAAATTAAAACGAGTCTACATCAGCAGAGATGTGGGACATTGTTTCTGCTGCATCAGTATCAGACAAATTTGAATGCCAGGCAAGACTGAGTTTCCTGTAGACTCCAGGATGCCAGGACATGTTTTCATATATTGACACTAAAGGAAGAGGCAACAGACAGGAGTTGCCAGAGGAGGAGAGAAAGAAAATTTCCAGTCAGGGTACAGAGATCTTCTAGTAGGAGGGAAGAAAAGACTGCATCACTTCTTTTTTTTCTTTTTCTTTTTCTTTTTTTAAACTTCTGAATAAACTGTTTCTGTGACTGGTGTCACAAAATGGAATTAGAAAATATTTTGAATTGAATGAAAATACAGGCACAGCATCAACTCTATGAGAGGGAATTCAAACCAGTCTAAATATTAACAAATGTAAGCATTCCTTTTCTTCTTTTTAAAAAAATATTTTATTTATCATTTTTATTTTGTGTGTATTGCCTGCATGTATGTAAGTGCACCCACGTTGTGCAGTGCCCACAGAAGTCAGAAGAGGGTATCAGATTCCCCTGGAACTGGAGGCTATGAAAGTTTATTAGCCACCATATAGGTGCTGGGAATCAAACCCAGGTCCTCTGCAAGAGCAGCCAGTGCTCTTAGCTGCTGATCCATCTCTCTAGCCCCAAGCATTCTTTTTCTTTATTACAATAAATTATTTACATAAACACTTGGTGCCATGAAATGGTAAGAAGAAAAATCAGTAGATTAAGTGGTATATGGGCTAATAAAATAGGAAGAAGACAAACCCTGTATCAAAAATGTTATTATGATAGCCACACATGACTGCAGGTTCTTCAGCCATTGCTCTGATGGGGTAATCTCCGCTACTGCCCCACAGAGAGGGAGATGATGTGGAGCTGGAGCTATGGTGGGCCAGAGCATGAACGAGCTGCTGGCCAAGGCAGATCAGAACAAGGTATAAAAGCTCAGCTATCACCATGTACAAGAAGCTAGAGCTGTAATTTGACCTGTACAATTCAACAGCTTCAGACACGAACTGTCTCACTATGCTGCAGTGGGGTGGGACCCATGCCCCAGGTCACCAGCCCTGCTGGGGAAATTTTTCTTAATCTTTCTATCATAACTATTTTGATGTGTTCAATTTTGTAATATGAAGTAGATTTACACTGATGTGAAACAGATTTCCAAAGCTTTTAAATTTTCAATCCTAAAACTACATACTCGTGGCAACAATCTCCTCTTCCCCTCTCTCTGCCCATCATAACCACCATTATACTGAGTCTGTGAAATTGGCTTTTCTGGATAACTCATATAAATGGAATCCTACTGTATTTGTCTTTCTTAAAAATCTAGTTTATTTTACTTCATCTAAGGTTGTCTGTTTTGACATCTGTACTCACAAAAGCTTGATGAAAGCTTGATACACTGCCTTCTATTGAGTGGGATATGCAACCAGAAGGGGGATTTCAGAATCACGTGGCAGTTCCATTTTTAATTTTGGAAGGCCTTCCCTACTCTTTTCAAAAATGTCTGTGCTAATTCACATACTCACCCTCAACTCCAAACGTTTCTAATTTATCTGCATTCTCTCCAACATGTGATTTCTGTGATTTTTTTGAGAGTCCATCCTAATGCCTTTGAGGTGGCTTGCACTGTAGTATTAATTTACATTATTCTGGTGACTAGTGACTGATATTGAGCACCTTCTAATATTTTAACAGTACTTTTCATTAATTCTTTGAGAATTTCATGCACATTTTAATCATATTCAGTCCCCCTCCCCCAACTCCACTCAGATCTACCCTCACCTCCATACATCTCCCTCACTTTGTGTCCTTTTTATCTTAAAGCCCATTGAGTCTAATTTGTTTTCCCCACATACTCTTAAAGGTAAGTCCATTCCCTACAGATTAGTCAACCCACCAGGTGTTATACCCTTAGAGAAAACTGACTCTCCCTCTTCCAGCAGCTATTAATTACCAATAGCTTCTCAGCTAGGTGTTTGACTTTATTCCTAACTCTCACCTTGCTGGATTTGTGTCTGGCTTGAGCTTGTGCAGATCGTGTGCATTCAGTCACAACTGCTATGGGTCCATATGTGCAACAGCCCTATATTTTCCTGAAAACACTGTTTCCTTGGAGTCTTCCACTCACTCTGGCTGTTGTAATGTTTCCACCTCCTCTATCTACTACGATGATCATTGCATCTTTCAGGGAGGGGTGTGATACAAATGTTCCATTTAGGACTGAGTACTCCACAGCCTCTTACTTCCGCAAGTTACCAGTTGTATGTAGGAATAAATTTTACAAAATGGACAGAATTTGGACTAATGACTTTTACATGACCTTGCAACCCAAAGGTATTGTTTATAATGCAAACAAGCTCACTGAGCCATGTGCTGTTGTGTCCTGGGCACCTGACCCTGATCCCTTAATCTCACTTTGTCCTCCACTGCAGATGGTGAATGAATGTGGGTGTGCTTGAACTAACATATCAAAGTGCTGAACCCAACATGTTCATATTTGTACCCTCACTGAAGGAAGTAAGAATTGATAAGAATGCTTACCATTGTGTGTATGAGATATCTTAGGCCTCGGCATCAGAGGCAAGATGGTCTGAGATTAGAGTGGATTCAGGCTTGTAGTTCCCACTTAATGCTGGAGAAATGGTTTTGAATAGAAGTATGGGGGAAGCACAGGAGACAGCTGAGTTTGGGTTCACTCTTAAAACTAAAGTTAAGAGTCAGGCCGTTTATTCCGCTATAACTGTAATGTGGTTTAGTAAAACCGCAGTCATGGGTCTCTGTGTTAATCAACAAGTACTGCAAAAAGAAGCTTAAGAGAACTGAGAGATGCTTTAATATATGTGTATAAAAATAAGCCATTAGTTTTCAGTTTTAGCTGAATCATAGTAGTTGGATATGATTTATGACATATCTAGCTATATGTCCTTGGTGCCGCTAATGATGCCAGGTATGGACTCTGTCTTGTGGAGTGGGTCCTAAATACAATCAGAAAGTATTTGGTTATTTCCATAGCATTTGTATCACTACTGAACAAATGGACATATCTTGCTAGGCCAGTAGTCCCTGTAGCTCAAAAGGATCACAGATGAGTAAGGCTGAAGACTACTTTTCTCTGCTAGAAGCGTGTATAGACTCTTCCAACACTATGGAAGCTATCCAGCAAGGATGATGCTTCCAGATCAGTACCAGCTTGTTCTCCATTTTCTATGACTGAAATATATAGTATCTTCAGCAAAAGGTTCTTCCAAGTTCTGGTTGGTAAAAAAGACCAATGGCAATTGCATATCTATGGGACCCCACTGGGCAACAATTCCAAAAGAGTAAGACCATTCATAGCACTTGGCATTCTAATTGCTAACCTGTGTTGTCTGGTAAGGACATTGTCAACCCTTTGTAGGGTAACTCCATTTAAACTCTTCATAAATGTATATGTATATATTTTAGGAAACTTCTATAAGAGTAGGCTTCTGTGTGACTTATTCAAAAGACCTTTAGTTTTTGTTATCCCTACACATTCTCACTCCTTCATCCTGTCCTCCTATTCTCCACCTCATTTAAACCTTCTTGTGCCATTACTCCTCTTTCCCCCCTTTCATCACATCATTACCTTCAAAGCGTATACTCTCCATATGGACCTTTCCTGTTTACCTGAACTTTCCAAATAAAAGTCACATTCTCAAGATTCAAAACCACCATCCACTAACAAGAGAAAATGTGATCTGTGTTCCTGGGTCTGGGTTTCCTCCCTTTAGGAGGACTATTTCCAGTTCAATCCATTTTAATTGTGAATTTCATAATTTTGTTTTTCTTACCATCTGAATAATATTCTGTTGTGCAAATGAACAATGTTTTAATTGTCCATTCATCAGTTGATGGACATCTGAATTGTTTCCATTTCTTGACTACTGTGAATAGAACACTAACAAACATGGATGAAAAAATATCTGAATATTAGAATATATGTGACTCCCAACCTCAGGTAGGCACCCCCAGAGCCCATCCCCATGCCTACCAGCATCCTATTCCTGCATCACCAGGTGGGCCATGTGGCTTTGCAAACCGTGACCTAGTTAGGAACCGCAGACTCTGTCCCCCCACCAACACCACACATACCATGCTACATGGGAACCCTGGAACTCCTTCAACCCCAACCCCAAGTAGTAAGTATTCCCAAAGCTCATCCACCCCTACCCACTAAACATGCTACTGACCAGAACACCCTGAAATCAGTGTTCTGTTTGCTGCCAGGCTCCAGGGAGCACAGTGCTACTCACTCTTGCTATGACCATAGCCCAAGCCATCCAAAACTGGGGATTGAGTCTTCCAATGACTTCTGAAGACCTGTAGGGAGAATTTTCTAACCCTAAAAAAAGTTTATCCCTGGGCTCAGAATTTCATATATCCCTAGCTATGTTGGGAAGTATTCTGATACCAGACAAACATGTCAACACAGAGTTGCCCAAGGACTGAATTCCATGCACCATATAGCTGCTGCACAACCTGACAAATTGGGGATAACATCATACAAGGATCCAGATATCCACTCAACTAAAGTGAGATCAGATATCCATAAGAAGGCTCACTACCAGGGACCTAACTATGTATACCTAGGTCCCATTGCAAACATACAAACAATATAAATAACCAAGATAATACATCTCCTCCAGAAATTAGTATCCCCATAGTAATATTCCCCAAGAAAAAGCAACTTAGTTTATGCATAAGGGAATGAATTCAAAATAATAATTATAAATATTTTCAAGGAACTTGTCCGAGTAAGTTTCGGTTGTCAATTGGACACATCTGGAAAGAGGGAGCCTCAATTGAGAAATGGCCTCCATCAGCTGAGCCTATGGGTCTGTCTGTTGAATATTTTCTTAATTGCTAGTTGATATGGGAGAGCCAGCCTACTGTGAGCTAAGCATTTTGATGACACTCCTAAAATGTCATGCTGTCGGGTAAGGGGGAGTGGGATCCTTGTCAGGACACCTAAAAGAAAACTGTGAGCTTGGAACCTAGAAAGTCAGGTCTGTGCAAATCTGCTCTCTGATCCAGGGCTTGTGAGTGGTCATCTTGTAGACAAGGGGCAAAGTCTGAACCTGAACCCAGGAATGCTGGCTTCCCATGCTCTGAAATGACTCAGCTTGCACACAATTACTCAACATTAATCAATCAAGTGAAAAATAGAAGTGGCCAACTCAGAGACAGCAGGTCTTAGCAAAAGCTGGGGTGGAGCCTCTGGATCTCAGAAATTGCCCTCTGTTGGAGCATGGCTGCTAGGCTGGCCTTTCATCATTGCAGGTGAGAAGGAGCCAGGCTCTCCTTACACAGTGATAGGAGTCTTGTCTCCTTTCCTCTTTTCACATCCCAATCATTCTACTGAAGAGTCTTAACTGATTCTTACTAATTTATTTTATTTAAAATACTTCATTTATTATTTTTATGTGTATGCATGTATTTCCCGCATGCTGATAAGTGAACCCGTGTTGTGCAATGCCCGCAGAGGACAGAAAGGCTGTCAGATCCCCTGGAACTGGAGCTATGGACAGTTGTTAGCTGCCATGTGGGTGCTGGGTTTTGAACCCAGGTCTTCTGAAAGAACAACCAGTGTTCTTAGCTGCTGAGCCACCTCCCCAGCCTCGATTCTTACTAATTTTTATTTTACATACAAATTCCTTTTATTTATTGTTGATGTCAGCCTTAAAGTATTAGTTACGCATGTTTTGATTTATTTTTAAGTGAATGAATCGAACACGAATTATTCATTTGTAAACTTTGCTTGGTTCTGTGATACTTATTAAATCACATCCCCATAGGTTCTTCATACCAGAGATATGGACTAATCTTACCTGGACATTCTCTCAGTAGTTTAACTTCTGATGACAACTTGGGACAGCATCCGGGATCCAGAGTCCTCTAGCCACAGTTATAATTTCATTGAAATGCCTCTGCCTGTGTCCACTCTCTGTGATCCCTCCTCACTATTCCTCCATGACTTCAAAAGTTTTCATCCAGGACTCCGTTGACCTCTGACCTCTCTATCACCAAAACAAGGCTCAATGAGTAATTAAAGGAAGCACTTCATCTTCCTCAGAGTCATCGTCAACTTCCTATTGTCCTCTCTTTAGGGCTCTCTATATGTTGAGATAGAAACACACCCTGGAAAAACTCCGGGTTAAGAAGCAAAAAATAAGTATGTTTTAGTTTCAAATTTCTCATTTCGTAGCCAAAAAATATGTATGTATCTAATTACTACTGGATGAGAATTTCCTTTTCCTCACTATCCCTGAGCTACTGTCTGAAACTCAGTGCCAACCCGTCTCTGCTGCTGTTAGTCTTAAGATTTTCTGTATTCCTGTGCCTTTCCAGACTTCAGGTCCTCTTCCACTCACACTCTGCAAAACATCCCATTTTCTTCTCCCTCAGGAGCTCCTGGGGTGGGTGACCTGTACCTTATAGATTACACATTTTGTAGCTCCCTGATCCTCATCACTGTGTCTTCAGTCAGAGTCTCCCAACAGCTCTTTTCCACACTGGAAAATGGCATTTTAAAAAAGGGAATGGGAAGACAGAGAGGCATGGATGTTGTAGAGAATGCTAGAGCCACGAAGAGCTGAAAGGGACTTGGAGTCAGATGGACTGAACTGGTTCTGGTCTCTCTTCCACCAAGGCTGGGGAAGATGGTGGGCATCTTTGTGTGTGATGGCCAGGACCTCAACAGGTTGGAAATGTGACAGGGGCCATGACTCAAAAACTACCCTCCAAAGATTCCTTCCAGAAACCTCCTGTTGACTGAACTGATTCTTTGCTGCTTATAGATATAACACAGTATGTCTAATGGTCTAAGGCCAAGAGAGGAGATGGACACTTGGACAGGTGAAAAGGTCACTTGAGAGGGACATCAGCTTCACCCCCTACAAGTGCACTTAGAAATCTCACTATCCTGAACACATTTCCTTTCTATGTCACTCATAGTACAACTCTGAACCTATGAAACAAAATCTGTAACTCCTGTTATTTGCTTCCCATGGAGCTTACCTGACCTTTGATGACTGGCTTTAGGGAGATATATTTTCTCCTCCTTGTGGGCAAGAAATTCTTCACAATTCCCTACGATGTGCTTTGGGTTCACCATAACCTTGGATGGTCTGTGAGGAGGCAAGCCAAGTTTGTGATGTGAGCAGCCTGCTCACTGGCCAGCATTTGATCTCCCGACAGGCAGATGCTGGCATGGCCCCATCCTTTCATTCCAGGCAGAGTGAATTCAGCAACCAGAGGTTCCAGGGGTGGGTCTAAATCACCTGTGACACAATTGGGCATGGACCACTCTCAACTCTGTTGGTGTACTAGCTTGTCCCATGTTATTAGAAAACTGTTTAGGTGAACAAAACTCTACTATTCTAATCCCTGCTTTGCACAACGATGAAACAAGAACCACAGGAGTTAAGTTGTCCAGTGTCCTTTTTCTGTTCCCTGTTATAACAAAATATCTGAGACTAGGAGCTTTATAAAGAATAGAATTTTGTTGGATCATGCTTGTAGAAACAGTGGAGTATAAGAGCCTGGCACTAACATCTTCTTATCTTAGGTTGAGAGATATCTCCCTGCACTATAAATGGAAAAGGTACAGAGCCCAGTAAGTGTCTCAGAGGAAGTTCATGTCAATAACCAAACCACTACCTCAGTAACCAATTAATCCATTCATCTGTGACACAATGACATACCCAAATGTTCACCTCAAAATACTATTAACATGTAACATCATGTATAATATTTCTAATACATTAATTTTGTGGAACAAATATTCAAAAACATAGCCTATACCCATGGATTCACAATATTTAAAGTATTAATGTCCAAGCTCTAGAACAAATAGTACTGAGAGAAGGATTCCCACAGAGCTCTACACATTAATTCAACCTAAAGTGCATAGGCACGTACTAAAACACATCCCCTACAAACAATTGTTCCTGTCCTACATGTATGCTGTTCTTTTTCTGGCTTCTCCATTCTTCCTGCAATTAGTTAGCATGTAGGCCACACATCTACCTCTTTGCTCTGCACAAAAAAACAAAAAGAAACCATACAGAGCTGGGCATTGGAACACATCTATAATCCCAGCAATTGGGTGGTTGACGCTAGAGAATCTAGAGTTCAAGATCACCTTTTGCTGCATAGTGAGTTAGAGGCCAGTCTAGGCCATATGAGATCCAAATCAAGAAAGAAAAGAAGTAATGAAAGGAAGGGAGGGAGGGAGGGAGGAAGGAAAGAAGGAAGGGGAATAAAAAAAAACAGTATAAAAGTTACTATGTTAGGCCAAATTTATACTAACTCTCTTTCTTGAGTACTAAACATGTTCACAAAGTGCCCACTCCTGTTGGAGTCCCCTCGTGCTCCTTTGCCTCCAGCTATGTAAGTCAAAGTTGTGTATAGAATCAAAGTAGTCCCTTGGCTAGTCTGTGACCTTGGGCCCAAATCTAAAACAGCATATAAGCCAATTCATTCATCTCTTAAGAACACAAACAGCAGGAAGAAAAAGAACTAACCAGCTTTTGGGTCCAGGAGTCAATGCTAAAAAGATGTTCTGAGTACTGTAAAGGCCATATGGGTTGTGAGAAACCACAGGATTCCAGTGAGTTACACCATTGCAAGTAGTTGATCTATCTCTTATGTCACCTTTACACATTTCCTCCTCCCTCTTTCAATTGTTTTCCTTCTATCTGACAATGGAAATCATTCTTGGCAGAAAGTGAGAGAATGAGAATATTCCTTCTGTTAGTCTATCAGGCTGTCTCCATTTTCACCTTTTATTCCATGTGTGCCCCAAGCATTTGGGATGTGTGATGGTTTGAATGATAATGTCCCCCAATAGGCTCCAAGTATTTGGAAATTCTGTCCCCAGATGGTGGCGCTGTTTGGGGAGGTTTTAGAAGGTGTGGTTATCCTGGAGGAAGCACATCACTGGGGGTGGGCTTAGAGAGTTCTTAAGCCTGGCCATATTGGCAGTCAATCTCTTGTTTCCTATGCCTGCTGGAAGACAAAGAGCTTAGCTTCAGCTCTTCTCCAGCCACCTCTGCCACCATGCCTCCCGACCAAGACGGACTGTAATTCCCCTGGAACCGTAAGCTCAAATAAACTCTTCTTTCTATAAGTTTCTCGAATCAGTGTTTCTATCACAGCAACAGAAAAGTGACTAATACAGGATGTTGTTACTCACATGCAGAGTGGAAATTCTAGTTTGTGTCTCCATTGCTGTGACAAAACACTCTAACCAATACCAACTTCAGGAGGAGAGGGTTTCTTTGGCTTACATCCCCTGAGTCTCCCTCCGCCCTCCCCCTCCCCTTCCCCCTCCCACATCACCCAACAATCAGAAAACACCTCACAGGCCCCTGTGGTAGCGCACGCCTTTAATGTCAGCACTCCAGAGGCAGAGGCAGGCAGATCTCTGTGAGTTCAAGGCCAGTCTGGACTATATTAGCGAGTTCCAGGCCAGCTGGGGCTACAGGGAA
The DNA here is from genome assembly GCF_000622305.1 of Nannospalax galili. NCBI lineage: Eukaryota > Metazoa > Chordata > Mammalia > Rodentia > Spalacidae > Nannospalax > Nannospalax galili. The sequence continues at coordinate 67,266 of NW_008357686.1, forward strand.
ACCCCATCTCAAAAAGACCAAAAAAAAAAGTGCTCGCTTCAGCAGCACATATACTAAAATTGGAACGATACAGAGAAGATTAGCATGGCCCATGCGCAAGGATGACACGCAAATTCGTGAAGCGTTCCATATTTTTAAAGAAATAACCTGAAGGAGAATAGTAGGCAACAGACCTTAAGAAGGGAGATATGGATAAAAATTGGGTTAGATTAAGGGAGTGGGGAGGGAAGGGTATATGAGGAACCTAGGGGATAAGGAGAAAGAAGCAGTTCAACAGAGGTAGGATCATAGGAG
>NW_008357686.1:68828-69898 GCF_000622305.1 Nannospalax galili
TCTCTTTAGATACTTAAGTGACAATTGAATTTATTTTTATAATTGTTTTAATAGCTTTTGTATAATCTTCATTGCTATTATGAGATATAAAATGTATTTATCAAATCTGTAATCATTATGCCAAAAAAATCTGAATTACTGTAATATTTTGTATATTGTTAAAACTGTAACTTTAATTGTAAAAAAAAATTTTAAATAAAAAAAATAAAAAAAGAAGAAAAGAAAGAAAAAAAAGAAAAAGAAAGAAAATGGAGGCAGTTCCCCCAATTGAGGCGCCCTTTACACAAGAGTGTCAAGTTGACAACCAAAGCTATCCAGCACAGTGGGTCCCCCCCCATGTAGTTAATATTCTCTGTCAATAGCCTCCTAGGAACACCCAGAGAGGAGCTATACTATTCTAGTTGCTTCTCACTCCAATCCATAGAGAAGATGCTCCAGACATACATATGAATGAACAGTGCTGCAACAAACATGGTGAGGGGAATGATTTCAATGTACAGATTTTGTTGCCTTTCAAATTCCTTTAATTCTCAGTACTGGGATTTCCTGATCACGTGGTTGATCTAATATATGTGTAGATATGTATATGCATATAATTTTAATTAATTTCTTATGTTAGCACTTAAAATCATGGGTTTCACTGTGGTCTCTTCACACATATATACCACTATACTTTGTTTTCATAATTTCCCTCTCCATCCAACTTGTTCTTTTTCTTGTCACAATTAGTCCCCCCTTTCTGCTTTTCTGTGTCATATATTCAATTACCTTCTCTGTTCCCCCACCTCCTTTAAGCTTTCTTCCTCCCGTCTTGTGATCTTGTACCTAGTTTTGTGTCATAGTCCTGGTTTGTTTCTTCATTGCTGTGACAGAACACTCTGACCACTACCAACTTGGGGAGGAAAGGGTTTGTTTAGCTTACATCTCCCAGGTCGCAGTCATCAGGGAGCCCAAGGTAGGAACTCAGGGCAGGAACCAGGAGGCAGGAGCTGGAGCACAGGCCATGGTGGAACGCTGCTTACTGGCTTGCTCCCCTGGCCCCTGCTCAGCCTGCTTTCTTATGCAACACA
>NW_008357686.1:70436-102922 GCF_000622305.1 Nannospalax galili
AACTCCTGAAATCCTTCAGCACTGGATGGCGGCTGCTGAGATATCCAGCCTCAGACTGAGCAGCTACTGAATTCTCAGCCTCTTCAGTGTGGTGCAGCCATTGTTGGACTACTCGGACTCTATCCTGTGAGCTAAGCTGATAAACCTCTATACATATATATTCATTCTACCTGTTCTGTTTCTTTGGAGAACCCTAATACGGACCCCTTCATGCTTTCAATACCAGAACCATGTAGGAGACTCTTACACATTACCAAGTCCTGCTTCCAGCTAGAGCTGGAGACTTGGGATCCCTCTTGACCATAGCTTCTCTGTGTGAACCATGAGGAAATACCTCCCAGAAGATTTCACCACAGTGATGCTGGTCTCCTGTTACTTAAAGCTGAGTTTTCAGCCCCAGCTAACCAGCATCAATTGTCCCAGTAAAGCAAAGTTTGAACTTCAGGTTCTGGTCCCTTTTTAATCACAGCTGATTCTTCAGCCCCAGCCAACCAGAACCCACAGATTCTCAATTCAAAATATCACACAAACAGCCCTGATAGTCTTTGTTTCCCTTTGAAGCTTCACAAGTCAGGCCTCCATTGTCTACAACTCTTTCAGCATAACTGTTCCAAGCTCCATTGCAACAAACTCTGAGTACATAATGGCTTTTCCAGCCCAAAGTTCCAAACACTTCCACAGTCCTCCCAAAAACACCAAGGTCAGGTCTGTCACAGCAATACCCCACTCTCTGGTACATATAAATACACATATTGGAGAATTTGTCTTTTTGAGTCAGGCTTTATTTTGCTTAGCATAATGAATTTATTTTTTTCCTCAATGTATATATTTATTGAATTTTGTACATTTCATACATCTTAATCACATTTAGACCCCCTCCCCTATCTACATCCCTATAGCACCCCGTACTATGACTTTCATGCATTTTGTCATATATGTTAATGCTTAACATAATGAATTTTATTCTCTGTTCCTACAAATGTAATTATCTTATTTTTATTGATGATTGTAAAAATTCCCTCATGTAAATATACCACATTTCCTTTATCTCTGCTATTACTGTTTTCCTGAACTACTCATTCACCTTCTCACCAGTGTTAATGGAGGCTCTCTTTTCCCGACTTTCCCTCCAGCATTTATCTCTCTTCTTTTGAGAAATGGCCATTGTAACAGAGAGCAGGTGGTAGCTGACTGTGTTAATTTGTATTTCTCTGGTAGTTGTTGTGATAATCAGGGTTCATTGTCAAGCTCTCGGGGCCCATGAGATAATTTCCAGAAAGGAGTAACTGGGGATTGGGGGGCAGATGAAGGCCCTCTGGGAGGTGGCACCTTAGATGGGTGGCTAAGATATAAAATAAGGTTTATGGAGAAAGCACTGAAACTGCTGGCCTTCCCTTCTGCCTGAGCAAGTGTGTGTACAGGTCCTGCTGCTTCTGCAGCCTCCACTGACATCAGACTCCAGCTTCTTCAGCACTTTGGTGTGGACTGAATGCCAGGGCTCTCAAGGAATCTTCCAGTACCTCAGCACCAGACTAGGACTGCTCAGTCAGCCAGCTCAATAAATGAGCAGAGACCACATTTCAGCCTCTCCATGGGACAATCTAATGAATCCCATTTTATTACACACACAGACACACATTACACACACTTATTACACACACACAAACACACAGACACACACTCACATATCGGTTCTGTTCCTCTAGAGAACATGGCCTTATATAGTCTGTGATGTTTAATTTTCATTCTATACATATTGGCTTTTGCCAGTTTTCCAATTAGGTGTTTTCACATTATATATTGGTTTCAATTACAGATACATTTTAGATATTAGCCCTTATAGGATATATAGTCTGAAAATATTCTTTTCTAGAAGATGCCATTACATGTGGTTAATTTTTTCTTTACTCACAGTAATATAGGCCTTTTCCAGTTTCAAATGAAAAATCTTCCAACCTCTAAGTATCACTGAGATCCAAAGCAATACCCACGTTTTCACGTATTATTGTAATAACAATGTTGCCTCTCAGTGTCTACCTTCATCTGTTTTCTGAAACCAGAACTGAATGTCTAAAATTGAGTAATTTGTGAACTAAAGACATTCTAAAGACCGGTTTATGGTACAGAGGCCTGGGAAGGCCAAGCTTGGATGGTGACCACTGGTGAGGGCCTAGTGCTGCTTTCAACATGCTGGGGGTTGCAAGGACCAAAGGGCAGAGGCAGAAGTGACAAAGCAAGAGAGTCATGCTCACTTCCTAGCAACCCACTCTGGATAGCTTTTCCATGGTTCTTTTTTCTCCATCAGAGGGAAAAATTCAAGAATCCTGAGTGCTCAGGGCCTAAGAAGCAAAAGGAATTGCATGATTGGATGTCATCATTATTGGCCATGTGTGTCTAAGACTATAGAGTCTGGGAAGAAAGAGGAAGGCAGCACAGGAAGGATACTCACTTAGGGGCCTCCAATGGAGCCTGATGTTGGCATTGTGGGAATCTCTGGTTCTTCATTTCTTAAGAACATATCAGGGGACTGACCAAGGCATGTAGGTAAGAGAAATCTGATTGGTAGTCCCTGCATCCTCCCCAGGTTCCCTGGTGCATCCTTGGCAAGAGTAGCACACTTTACCCTAGAGAAGCATGTCACTGGGACCTGATGCCACCCAGATACACTGCAGGTGCTCCTCACAGTACCCACACACTCCAGTTTACTGGCTTGTCCTCTGTTCCTGCAGCCTCTACACCAGGGACTTGGCAATGGCACCTTTGGCAGCTGAAGCTAGTATATTTGAAGTACATGTGTCAATGAAGTTTGCCAAAGCTGCATCTTACTATATGACTATAACACTGCTTGGTTGTGATGAAGCTGCAAGAACCATGGCTGAAACCATGATCCCCTTTGTGCCTCCATGAGATTAAATATTGTAGGTCAGGATGATTTTGATGATGCCGAATAGCTGACACTAGGAAATGGTGGGAATTTTGTGTTCTGTCATGGCATTCCTTCATAGTTGAATTTGGTTTCCCATGTCTTTTGCCTGATCACATCAGCTACAGGAAGATGTGGGGCCATGTCAGGATCTAGTCTTTCTTTAATCAGGTGGATATTGATGGCCAAGATTTCCACCTGTTTCTCTGGATACTTTTATAGTCAGTACTGGCTCAAGTGGGTGTTCTCGATTTTAGACTTTGTTGTTTCTCAGATATTTTTATCAAATATTCAAAACTTCAAAAGATACCAGAACCTTTCTGAAATTTCCACAGGACTAGCTTTTTCTTTCATTCGTTGAATCAAAATTCAGAACCCAGAGGAATAATCACATTCTTAAAAAAGTAAAATACTGGGCTAGTGAGATGGTTCAGTAGTTAAGAGCACTGGCTGCTCATGCAGACTACCTATATTCAAGTCCAAGAATCCAAATGTCAGCTGATAACCACCTGTAAATCCAGTTCAAGGGGATCCACTGTGCTTTTCTGCCCTCCCTGGGATCACAGACACACGGTGTACTTACATACATGCAGGTAAAACACTCATACACATAAAATCTATAAAATCTTACAAACCTAAAACACTGTTGAAAATTATCATTTCTCTATTTATACCTAGAGTTTTGATTTTAAAGATTAATACAGAGTTCTATAATGATTGAGCTGTAGGTTACTGATTAATATTTGAAAATGATCTTGCAGTCCAGTCTTTGATGTATTAATGGATTGTGCCTTATATATTTTTGTAGTCACTTCAAGCAACATGAACTACCTGCCTATAGTCAGGAGAAGGCAATCTTGTTTTATTCATCCTCCATCTCAAAGAAAATTTGGAATTAAAGATATTAGTGTATGTTATGCTAGCTATTTCACAGTTTTCTTCAGTTGTTAGAAGTTTTGTTATGCTGCATTTTTGTACATAACCCATATTTCCTTTTAAAATTAATGTCAAGGTATATTAATTTTTCCTGTGTGTAAACACATGATCCAGCCATACCACACATGACCATATACACAAAAGTCTGTATTTCCTACTACAGAGATAAGTATTCATTCATGTTCATTGATGCTTTATTTGCAATAGCCAGGAAATGAAAACAATCTACATATCTATCAAATAATTAATAGATAATGAAAATATGGTGCATTTACACAGTGTAATATTATTTGCCTATTAAGAAAAATGAAATTATAAAATTCATAGGTAAATGGATGGAATGGGAAACAATCATCCTGGATGAAAAAATCAGAATCCCAAAAGACAAATATCACATGTTCTCTCTCATAAGTGGAACTACATTTAAATCCTTAGATGTGCATTTTTAGTTGGGAAATCCATTGAGGTTAAGAAAGTAATAAATGGTCATGTGGAGGAGTCTTCCTGGGATAGGAGATAGAATCAGTGATATAAAGGGGTAAAGTGGTATAATGGAGTAGTAAGGGTTAAATGGGGTGGGTATGGGATGGTAGGGCAGTAGAGGGAATATGGAGAAGGATAACTAATAGTAAAGGCCTTTAGAAAAATGTCACATGGAAACCTACCACTATAGATGCTTCTTAAAGTATATGCATATATAATATGAAAAAACTTAAAAAGAGTTACCCTATAACAAGGGGACACCATCCCTAATAGACAACATATGCAACCAAAAAAAAAGCCCAATGATAGGAATGGACTCCCTTTTTCTATGCTGCTGACCAGGGGTTTCATAGACCCTGGCCATTGCCTCCACTCTTTGTTACTCACAAGTACTTAATGGTAAGACCCTAATGCTAAAGACACTACATACACAAGCTGTTGAACAAACAGGGAATAATCAAGTTGGTACTGACCTCGAAGCTTCATCTCTACTGGCTAGCTTTCATAGTGCTGAAAGGTGCTATGCATGCTACCTGAAGAGAAAAGTAATCATAAACCTTGCCCAGATGTGTGTCCTGAAAGCAACAACAACAACTACCCTGGTAAGACATAACCACTGGTACAACAGTGGCATGAATGTTATGGAAATAACAAATTATTTTCTAATTAGATTTAAGATCTACTTCACAAGATGGAGCCCATAACTGACACTTATATCAGGCCTAGGGAGCTGTGATTAGACAGATCCTAGGACTTAGGGAGGGGAACCTAAAACCATAATACTGCTAATTGAACATACTATTAAACCAACTACTAAAGACTTATTATTATATTCATAGATTAATGCATCTCTCAACTCTAACCAGAGAAGCTTTCTCATGCAGCAGACAGTAACTAACACAAAAATCTACAACCAGTCAAGGTGCAGAGAATAAGAGACTGCAGAGTGCTTGTCCCCGAATAGGACACCTATATTAAACCTCTTCCTCCCAAGACTTGGGAATCATTGCAGAAGAAGGGGCAGAAAGACTGAAGAGCCAGAGGTGGAGGATGACCTTGAGGAAACAGTTTTCCAGACAGCTTAGCAGTTACTCATATGAACTCACAACAATGGTAACAGTATGCACAAAACCCGTATGAGCTCAAGCCAGAGAAAATCCCAGCATAGAAATGGGTAAGTAGGTAAGAAGCCCCAACCCTAGTTGAGGAACTATTGGCAACTGAAGCTACTGGGAGACAGCAAGTCAGTTTTCTCTAAAGATGTGACATTGAGTAGATTAACTAGTCTCCAGTATATGGACCCTCAGTGAAGTGTATTTGGGGACATAAATTTGAATATATATAATCCAAACATTGTATGAATTCTCAAAACTCAATTAAAAACATCTTGCTCAGAAAAAGAAGCAGCTCCTGAAGTACAGCCTGTGATGTATTAATATACTGTACCTTGCATAATGTTGTAGTCATTTCAAGTAGCATGAATCACCTGTCTATAGTCAGAAGTAGGCAATCTTGTTTTATTCATCTTCCATCTCCAAGCAAATTTGGAATTAAAGACTTTAATATAAGATATGCAAAAGTGCTAGCAGCTTTACAGGGTTTCTCAGCAACTACGTTTTGTTATGCTGCATTTCTGCACCTAATCCATATTTCTCTTAAAATTAATCTAGGAGTCTATTAAACTGTACTAGATGTGAAAACATGGAAGCAAACCCATAGTGTCAAAATACATTTAGGTTGTCGTCAAAAATTTTAGTTTGTACTCAAAATTTGCAGAATTTTCATTTGTTGGTATGGACCAAGGAATTCCAAAAGTACAGTAAGTATATAGATTGAAAGGACAATTAGAAATGCACATTGAGTACAGCAATGCAGTTCTTGACACTGTATGATCAGAGTCCCAGGGGATGAGGTACTGGGAGCAAAGGAAGGGTTAGCTAGGAACATTTGAGATGAACCCTGGCACACTGCACTATTGGTTTTTGCAGTGTTACCAGAAATCTATGTATTAAGAGGCAGAATGATATGTTTTCTACCTAAGCTGTAATTCACTCTGATTGCTATGTTATTCCTGAAATTCCACAGAAGAGTGAAAAATTTTAAAGCTGCTTCAGATGGTTTAGTACATGTGCTTTACATGTGCTTACAATGGTAAGCAGATCAGGAGACTACACTTTTGAACAAGCCTTCTGCCTGACGTCTGCTGTTCCTGGTGCCTTAGAGTAAATAATAAATTTTATCTAATTCAGTGTCTGAGAAACAGAAGACAGTCTTCCAATTGTATGGCTTATATTTTTTTAACAGTCATCCCATACTCGTCAGTACTTTGCCACAGTGAAACTTGATCAATGTTGACATACACAATCCTAGACACGTGAAATATTCTGACATGGTGACACATAGGGATTCCCAGTTGTGCAAATCATCACAACTGGCCAACTGGCGTAAAAAAACCATTCAGAACCTCACCAACCCACAGTTCATAATACACTGCACAGTGCAGATTTTTATGGCAAAGGAATATGGGATGGAGGTTGAAGAATATGTAACTGCAATTAAGTAATTTCCTTACATCACAGAAAGCATCAGGAAACCCATAAAACAACTAAAGGCTTTAAAAACAAGAATTTTGGAAAGGAACCACACTATGAATTTTAGAAACAAAGAAATCAAAACAGGCAGTGCTTGGCAAGCATTTCTCTTCAGCTCTCTAAGTGGCAGAGGGAGGTGCAATCCAAATGTTCAGTATGCAGTGAACCAGACTGGGTTGACTGAGGTGGCAGAGAGGTTGGACATCTACAGTCCTCTCTCTCCAGCAGGACCTGCAGACAGAAAGACAAAGGCCAAACCAGATCACAAACATGTCACTGCCAGGCTCTCCTATCAAAATGTTGCTTTCCACACGGTCACAGATTTGTCACCGACTCCAGTGAACAGACCTATGCCCATTTGAATTCCTCATCTCTGATCTTGGCTCTGGCATCCCCTAGTTATAGGCAGCTTCAATCCTGAGGTTTCTCAATATGATCCTTGCTCTAACAGTGAAATTCTGCATCACTTCATCCCCCAGAGTTGCTAGCCTAGCTCAAAGTGCCCACCCTGTCAGACCTCTGTGACCAGCAAGCTCTGCAGCTTCATTCAGTGCCATTTCTTCCAACATTTCCTCCCAGAATGATTTCCCCCTCATGTGCCTGTCTCCATTAGTCTTTTTGTTGAGAAGTGCCCAGCCTTCCATTTCCCCAGTGTTAAAAATCTCCTCTGATTCATGATGCCATTCCTGTCTGAGTGGGGCATTGAAATTCACTGTCTAATATAGCCTGGGAAGGTGGCCAGGATCTGTATCTACACTGAAATTACCCTGAAGTCAACATCATGATATCCGTCCTTTCAATACCATTAGCACCTGAATATGCCCTTCCAGGCCACCTCAGGTTGCAGTGAACATGGAGCCAGCTACCTGGTGTGCTACAGGTCTGGTATCGGGTCTGAGCAGAGGTACGCAGAGTCAGCAGTGCTTCCGCAGCATCCAGTTCCTTCTGCTTCACTAAGTCAGTAGAGCTGGGAACCTGGTTGGAGATGTCAGGAGCTTCAGTGCAAATCTCAGGGACCTGAATGGAGATGTCAGAGACCTGTGTAGAGACTACGGGAACCTGGTTGGAGATGTCAGGAGCCTCCGTGAAGATCTCAGGGACCTGAATGGAGACATCAGAGACCTGCGCAGGAAACTTTTTGGAGATTTTAGGGACCTTGGTGCACACATCAGAAACCTGGGTATGGATGTGAGAGACCTTGGTGGAGATGCTGGAGACCTGCAAAGGAAAATGTGTGAGAAAATGAAGTCTAACGAAATATACTTCCTCCCCCATGGCAAGTGACTCTTCAGCCTCCAGTTCATGCCAGCAGACACTCATTCACAAAAGGCTCTTCTCCTTCATCCAAGAAACCCATCTCTTCAAAAGACCTGGATCCCGCTTATTTACCAGGACCTGTGGTTGCAGTAGAGGAGCGACAGTGTTGGCACCGGGCTGAAGAATAACGTTCGGGTACCTGGAAACAAGGAGAGGAGAGACCAGGAGGTTAAACACTCTGTTTAAAACCTCCTAGTGGTATACACAGAGAACCAAGGGTTTGGCAGGGGAAATTCAAATAACTGTGGACACAGTAGTCCTTCTGACCTGGGCTGGTCCCTGCCTCTTCTTGGTTTGTTTTCCTTTCCAACCTCCCTTATTTGGACCCTAATTTATACCAGCTTTTTCCTCCCTGGGTACAATGAAGATAATGAGGAGTCAGGCATCTGCATTTAATCTGTAAAGCACATGGAGAGATGGAAGTATAATTCCTTTTCAGAGAATGGCTCTTGCCTAGATTCTGCTCACTTCCCCCTCATTGTGAAGAACAAACTGGGCTCATCTCTCAGATGCTTCCTCAACTGCCCTGCAGTATTCCCTTTCACTTATGTGACCCTCCAGCAGAATGACTCCCAATTTCAACAGGATATGCTCTCATGTCCACACACTTCAATATTGATGAACAGTCTCAATGTTCTGAATGCCACTATGCAGGAAACCTTGTGGGTGTTCTCTTTAATGCTTGGTGTAGGTTATTTTCTAAGCATGCCCACTAGAAAGGAAGGCTCAGAAAAACACCTTTCCAAGTAGGCCCAAGAGGAATCATCAAGTATGGGAGGGCCCTGAACTCACCAGTTAAAGAGAAATGTTGCCTTTTCCTCCTCCTATCACTTTTTGTCCCCATTCCCTCATCTTTCTCCTCCTTCTCCTAGTCTTTCTCTTCCTCCTCCTTTTTTGTTGTTCCCACTAATCACATTTGACACAAAGCACAACACACAGCTGGCTCCATGGTATTTATTGTACTCACAAGCATGGCACAGCGACAGGCCAGCAGGTCTCCCGTGAAAAGCTAATGTTCACTTGAGGCCTCAAAGTTGCTGGAGTACAGGGCATAAGTGCAAATGCTGGGGCCCAGTGGAGCAGTAGATGCCCATAGGCATTCTCCTGCAAGGGCAGACATAAGAGTTGAAGATCAGGAAGCAGTCTGACCACAAAGAGAAGAGGATGGGCATGTTTTCAGTGGAGACAGTACTGCAGAATGTCAGCATTCTGAAGAACTTGAAAATAACCCAGTCTTACTTTTCCTTTTGCAAATGGGCATACTGAGGCGCAAGGAGAAGTGATTTCTCCCAAGTTCCCAGGGAAAGTTATTGATAGAGTTAGAGATGGAAGTCTTGACTTTTCGACACACATGACTGGTAGGGAGCCTCCCCTTTCTGGTAACAGATTCTCCTTACCTGCTTGTGAATTATGCAAGGCTGGATTTCAGGATGGCACACAGCATTGCCTTGTCCAACTATAAAAGAACACGCAGAGCTTGGCTGAACCTCCATTCCCACATCCTCATCTGATAATACCCATCCCCATTTTGGGAGCTCATATCACCATCACCCTTTTCAATGCCCAACCACAAAATTACTCTTCTGTAAACACTTGACAAAGTTAATATGATGTAAGATATCTGATGAACCCACTCAAGTCTAGGAAGTACTTGCCAACTGACAAATCTGTGACAGGACTGGTAACAGAATTACTTAGGATTTTTCCACTCAAATTCAGACCCTCTCTATGACCAGAGACACTCATGGAGGACTCCTGATGTGGTGGAACACTGCATACCATTCATGTGGGAGTTGGGGCATCGGCAATAGCCTTTCATGGGCTTCAAATGAGGTACCTCTTTAGCTGTGCACAGTGTTCCATCTTTCCAGATCTTATACCAGACAAGGCCCCACTGTATTCCCTTAAATATGGAATTGACTCATGTTATTCACCCATATAGGAGGCCTGACCTCTCCCCTTTAAACACCAAACTCATGAGATGGTGGCACAACTGTGACACTTTCAGGTCTGCAAGGTCCAGAAATGTGCTTCACCAAATTTGAGTCCTGATGCCATGGATGTGGCCACTGGAAGAGCTAACTGTAAGTTACCTGGGACCAAGTTCTTCCCATACCTTGTGTTACATTATAGTCAGGGTTCCAGTAGGAAATAGAAGGTATGTCTGCATGTTCCATGCTTCTAGGGTCAGGGTGGGCAACCAGAATGGTCACAGGAATTCCTATCCTGCAATGTACTTACACTATGACTGGAAAATACTATCTCCAAAGAAAAGAATCTTCTATTCTCCATTCTGTTCACTCAACACACTTGTTTTTCTATGGCTTTTAATTTTAATCTTGATCTCACCTCCTTAGTCATACAGTCTCCTTGCCAGAAGTGCCTATCATGCAACACTTCTTCCCAGCAATCTGTTCTCAAAAGCCCCATAGATGTTCAACCTGATCATGATTTCTGTGCTTACCTTCACTCTGAACATCCCATTTTCAGGCTCTGACAGGCACTTCTGCTTCTTCAATAATAAATACTCTATGTTCTGTTGCATCATTTTATTCACTGCCAAACCCAGCTACTATTACTGCGATTCATATCAGTATTTAAATGTCTACCTAAAATTCTGCATTCATTGCCTACATACAGAAGTTAATGAAGTTGGTTGGTATTCTCATGAATGCCATGTATTCCTTTCACCCTCTATTAGCTTATCCTCGATCCCCATTTTAATCTTAATTATTCCTTTTAACCCCCTTTAAAATGACTATGCAAGATATTTTTTGACCTGCCATGGAACACATGCCCTATTCAAGCCAAGAAACTCTACAAGCTAACTCTTCTGTCAGGACAACATCCCTTCCCCAATTTCATGCAAACTCCCTCATGCGTAGCCTCCCTCTGATCTTCCAGACTCTTCTCCACACTTCAACAATTGTGCCTGAGCAGTGTTTTTCCTTCCCTGATCCCCTTCCCTGACAATCCATCCCTGGGTCAGGTAATCTCCAGAAGTTCAAAAAGTGCATGGTCTCCTCAGGAAGCCCATTTCTAGTCCTCATTAGAGTCAAAGTTAGGGGCATGAGCCTTCCACAAGGTCCTGAAGCTTTACATAAGGGGTCAAAGTAGGTGGTGGCAGGTGGTGTGTTTTCAATCTCCTGGCTTGTCTGTGTAGTTTTGCCTGAGAAGGCAGAAAGTTGAAAGAATTGGGTGTCTAGGTATGAAGGAGGGAGGAGGGAAAAGAGACGTGGAATATGGTTATCTATTCTTGATGCCTGAGTCTGGTTACCTCAGAATCCAGCCAAGCAGAATCAAGGAGCTGAGTCAAGAAGGGAAGAGCAGTTCCTTCCCCTACTATGCCTTCGATTTGGTTTGCTGCCAGTGAGTGGCCAGCAATTTTTTCTATCTCTCCCTTACTGTGTTACCACCTGGTGGCTCCTTTGAGAGACATTGCAGTTCAAAGAATGCTGGTGACATCTGATCTCTAGTAGCGGATGGTGCTCACTTAACTAAGCATCCAGCTGCTCTGGGGAAACCTTGTGAAGGTAGAGATTGTGGTTTCTAGAAGTATTTAGCTTCCCATTGGGTATGAAATATGTGAGATATATGCATTTTGGGCCCATTTATTTGCGAAGCTCAAATTTATCTTTCCAAAATTCATCATGTGGGGTCTGAGAAGATAGCTCAGTCTGTGAAGTGTTTGCCACATTAACCATTAAGACCTACTTTGAACCCCAGAAACAACTTTAAAGTGCTGGATTTATAGGAATTGTTTCTGGTGACTGTTAAAGCATTCTTCCCTTTACCTAATCAACCCTTCTTTTCAAGTGTATGTGTTCAGTGTCTCTGAAACAATACTTGGAACATTTTCCTCTCAGGACTACAGTGAAGATGATGATGAGCCACAGGTATTTGTGCTTCAGTCTGCAAAGCAGATGTGGGTACCATCCCTTTTCAGTGCCTGGCTCTTGCCTCAATTTTGCCCTAACCCCTCTGGCCATAAATTCAGGCTTATTTCTAGGATGCTTTATCTGCTGTCCTCTGGACGTTCCCCTGATCTTTGTGGCCTTCCCATCATGCCCTCAGCTTTTAATAGGACCATCTATATCATGTATCTGTCTCAACCATTTGAAGGCCTTTGGACCTTACATTAGTTCTCTTTTCAATGCTCTAGGTATAGAATATATTCTCCAGCATGCTTGCTGTGAAATGGAGGCTTAGAAGAATTGCCACTTGTTCAAACTCTCATGGGTAGATATTGTCAAAGCTGAAAGTGTCTTGTCCTTGCTGCTTAGACTGAGGTGCTGACCTCACCTTCTCCTGTTCCTTTACCTCCTTCTTTCTAACTTCATCTTCCTGATTCTACCTCCACAGCACTAAGCACAAAGCTGGAAATCCAATAATCCAAGACTCCATGTTTCTTGTTGTACTAACATGTTCAGCATGGCATAAGGCACACAGGGCTTCGCAGAAAGGTGACCCACCAAATGCTGCCCCACAATCTCTGAACTATATGGCACAGGTTATGGTTCTGGAAACTGGCTCATCAGCACAGGTGCCTGGAACTTCTCCTGAAGGGGCATTTTTCAAAGATGAGAATCAGGGAACCGAATGTTCATGCAGAAATGGATGATGAGTGTGTCTTAGGGTGAAGATAGGAATCCAGAATTCAGAGCTCTGAAGACCTTGAAGACCATGTAATCTTAATTTTCACTTTGCATTTGAGGAAACTGAGACCCATGGCAAAGTAATTTTATTCTAGGGTCACAAGAAACTTGAATGATAAGGTTGGAAATGGAAGCTATGTCTCTGGGACACAGTGGAAAATATCTGGGCAGTGGCTGATAGGAACATACCCCATGGGCAACAGACTCTCCTTAATGCTTGGATTATTGTGTCTGCCTGGGCCTGGAACTGCTGCCCAGCGTTATTCCTAAATGTTAAAGAACAGTCAAACTTGGTTGAGCTTTCTGCCCCAACCACTCCATTTTAAATTAACCTACATTTGCCTGATCACTCTTCCCTATAAACATTTAGTACCTAACACGGACAAGATATTTCTTTACACCAATCTGCCAAGATCCAGAAAGTTCTTGCCCATGGTCACACTGTAATTCAATGATGGGAATGGTGATAGAACTAGTCATGCTTCTTCTACCAAACTTGGGCAGCCCACCTAGTGGAATACTTACTGTGGGATCCTTCCATAGTCAACTTATGGACAGGCGTGTAGGATTTGGGGACAGCAGCTAAAATCTTTCTCTGTCTTCTAGCCAGTTTCCTCTTTTCCTGTGTACCCTGCTCCTTTTTTGAGGCTCTCACAGCAGGCAAGACCTTCCATGGTTCCCTAAAGTAGGGGATTGAATACCTAATGTTTGTAACATATACAAGAAGTCATACTATTTGCCATCCCAAACACTACACTCAGGAAAAGAAGACAAAATTTTGACATTTCCAAGACTTGAAGATACAGAAATGCTTTTAGCCGCTGATTTGGATGGTGATGTCATGGCTGTAACAGCTGTCAGAGCAACCTGTTGCTCTGTTTGCACCAAGATGTATCTTCCAAGATACACCAGTCACCATACCCTTGCCTCATTGAAATGCTATAGTTCATTCAGCGGCTCAGCACATGCCTCAAACATAACTGGTATTTAGTATATACAAACACATTCTATTTCAATATGTTAGAAACAAAGAATTGGAGGCTGAAAGTCTTAAATGGCATTCCAAATAAAAGCACAACTATGTGAATTATCCATTGAGAAATTTAACATAATGAAAGGACTATTCAGAGTAAACTACAAAATCTTTCTGAGGGAAATTAAATCCTAAATAAGTGGAATAAACCATGCTTATTGATCAGAAAACTCAAAAGATTAAGATTTTCAGTCATTATGACTGTTATCAAAAGGATAAGATATTTCTCAGAGTTCCCTGGGAAAGGATCTAGAATAGATAAACACATTTGGAAAAGGACAAACATGGAGGATTTCATTCCCCCAAACACATGACTGTCATACAACATGGTGGTAATCACCTTGGGTCAGGGCATTTACATCAGTGAACACATTGCAAAGGTCATAAAACTACAAAGGCTCTAAGATAATTACATTAGGAACTGACACAGGAGAAATGTAGATGCCCTTAAGGAAAAAGGAGAACAAACTAGTTAACTCAAAATGAATCTTAGATCTAAGTATAAAATGATAAACTTGGAAAGCTATGGAAATACTTCTGGATCCTTGACCACTATCCCACAAATACTAGAAGCCCTCCAGTCCCTGAAACACTTTTCCACCATCCACCAGATGCTGATGGACACACAGGTACAGACAATTCCCCTAATCTGTGGAGAGCAAAACTCGGAGAGAAAAATACTCAGAGGGGAAAACGAACGTCCACCTTGACTAGAGAAGCTTTGCTCAAATTGCTTTCCTGGCTTTTTAGAACTGTATGGACTCTCCCTCCCAGGGGCCATGAGAGATGTCATAGCCCTAAATAAATGGGGAGGCAGAGGGAAGGCTCATGAGGACTGTATGGAAACTCACCTGCCTGAAGGCCTCTGCCCTTTTTGTTCAGCCATGAGAATGTGCCTTTGGGCTGCTGGAGTGTCCAGACTGAAGAGGAAAAACGAAGGAAAGAAATAAGAAAGTTCAGAGGGGTGGGAGTAAGAACACAAGCTATGCACCAGAAATGTATCCACTGGTCAAGCAGATTGTACTGGGCTGTAGAAGGGAGGAACAGAAAAGATGGGCAGGGCAGAGGCGGCTGTGGGGGAGGGGTGGGTCTTGGTCTTTGCACACCCAGCAGACTGAGGAGCTCAACAGATCTCTTCAAGGAAGTCCTGAGAGTCACTCCTGGCTCATTGCACAGCCCTGGAAGCATGATCTTCCCTCCCTTCTTTCCACCTTCTGGGCCAATGAGTCTCATTTCCCTCCTTGTGTAGGCCACCTTCCAGGTGGCTGGGGTTTGGTCAGCACAGGTCACCCCACCTCTGCATCCTCAGCACCTCAACTGGCAGTGGGGATAGAGGCCTATCACGGTAGCCTAATTAGATAATGGATCCCAGCTGCTTCCCTTCCTCTCCCCCTGTGATCACCCCAGTCCCGTGTCTCAATTCCCCCAGGGCCTCAAAGGATCCATTTTCCCTCTGTTTCTTTCTCAGGAAAGGATACTGGACATTCCAAAGCTGAGACCATGGGTGCCACAGACACAAGGCCTTGTACACTGACCAAGAAGTTCTGCTGCCAGGCCCATGCTCACCCAAATGTCTTGTACAATAAGCCTGAAATAAATGCTGGCATGTGTGATTAATGCGGCTTTGTGATATTTGCTTCTGTTTGCACACTGACACCAATCTCAGATGCCCTGGGGGTGTCATCTTGGATGCTGGTCAAGGATTATGGAGGGTGAAGCTTGCATTGCCCATAATCCTGAAAGGCCATTCACCTTCTTTCTACAGGCTATACTGCTTGCTGCAGGAAAAGGTGAGGGAAGGAAGGCCTTATGCAATGCACAGAGACCAGACCAGTCTACAGTGGATTTTCCACAATTTGCTTCTCTGACCCGTAGGGGGCACTTCCATGCAGTCTTGAGGAGGGACTATCACGATCCTCATCCCTGAAGGACGTGCAGACTTTATATCTGAGACATCTTGCTCAGTGTTTATGAACGGGTATGAGAGTCATATGTGCAAAAATTTGTGGATCTTATGAAAAAGCTGTAGACTTCAGTGCTCACATACAACTCCAGGCACCCACTTCTCAGGAAGCAGCCACTCTAGAAACAACTTTGACTCCAACAATAGATGGTTTCTCTCCCTGTGATAAGGGCTTCTTGCCTTCCTGTGGTGACCTTGAGAGGTACAGCAACATAGTTTCCTCAGGTCAATGCTCTAAGGGAGATTGGAACACAGTGGATGCTAAGACAATGTGAAGGAAGCTCTGTTAGAAACTGCAACACTAAATCTAGAGGGCATTTCACCATAGAATGAGATGTATTTTCACTGCTGAAGAATCTAACCAGGATATAGGAACATAAGGATACCTTTTCTCTTTTAAGTAATGTAGTCTCCTCTACCAAATTAATGTACTGAAAAATCCTTTACCCAGGACAGCAGTGAGAAATCATTGCTTCTTCTTGCTGAGAGAACCAGTATCCTCTCAGAGGTGCAGGTGGAGTTCAGGCAGACAGCAGGATCTCGAGTTCCAAACCATTTCTCTATTCCCGTAGGACAGCTAAGGTGGTACTCACAGGTAGAAAACAGGTAGCACTTACATTTGTTACATTTCTCATTAGTCAGACAAAATACTATCAAAAAGCAACTTAAGGGAGGAAAGAGTTATTTTGGCTCACAGTTTAAGAGGGCACTGCCCATCATGGAAGGACTGCATGGCAGGGTTCATGGTGGCAGGAGCATGCAGCTAGGAATCCTCACAACTGGGGAAAACTACAGCAAAGATCAGGATGTTCTCAGACTTATTTTTGCCTTTTTGTTCAGTCCTGGACCCCAGCACACACGATGTGGTAGTCCACATTGAGGGTAGATCATCCCTCTCAGATTCACCTTTCTAGAAACACCCTCCTAGACATGAGCAGATGTGTGTCTCTCACATGTTTTCAAATTCAGTCAGACTGACAGAGAAGATAAACTATCTCAAAGCTGTTAACCCCAGTGTGATGAATTGCTTTAGATGTATTATTTTTATAGCCTGAGCATCATCTATCCTCACTGGTCCTCTGTCTCCTAATTTGGGCCCTAATTCAGTGGGGAGGATTGACTCCATGTCACTGCTCTGTGGAAACTGGTAGGGACACTACATCCAGGGCACAGCCATGTCAAAAAGAGAATAGGCATTCCAACTCCCAGAAGCTAGGCATTCTATTGAGTAGTTACGCCTTCATAGCTTGTAAACACATCCTTGTACATGTGAACATGTTAGTGTGTATGTGTGTGCATGTTTGCATGCAAATACGTGTGTATGTAAAATGTGATATGTGTTGACATATTTGGTAGAATTTAATCTAAATCAACATCTGCCCTTGAAACCCAGAGGCAGAGGTGGGATTACTGCAGATGGCCTGGCCTGTGAGGAGCCGTCACATCTGCTCCTCTCACCAGGACCCTTCTTCCCAGCACTCTCCAATTTCACTCTAATCATGTTCAATGACAACTCTCTGCCATTGCCCACCAGTCCTGACTGGTACTACCCAGCCCTACATTTTGTCCCCCAAAAGGTATATCTCTGTTGCTGATCTGACCTCCTGTTTTAGTCACCTACCACTTATCCTTATCTTTGATGGGCATGCTTCTGCCTCCCACTGTATATGGGCCCATGAACTCCCATGAACTCACAGCCTCTTAGAGGAAGATGCTTTCCTTTACTGCCACCCGCTGTCGGGACTGGGGTTTGCTTTGCTGAGCGGGGACCTACTAGCTTCAGGGCAGAGAGACTTGATCGGCGACAGAGTCTTGGACCCTGGGACCTGTGTCTTTTCAACAAGCCGTTTATTTTAAAATTCTGATGGTTTTTATACATTGCAAGGAACTAGCAGTCATGTGGGATATGGCTGTCACATACAAAGATTTAGGGTACAAAGAAACAGGATATTTAGTCTGTTAGTTGGTGCCAGAAGGATGCTTAAGCTTTTACTAAAAGTTATCAATGCCAACCTGGTAATTTATTGGCCACAATGTGTTCTTTCTTAGAGTTAAAAGCATGGTAAACTTTTAGCTTTTAGCTCAGGAGTAAACCTTTAACCAGGCCTAATCTCTTAGCCAAGGATAGCTGAATTATTGTTCAGGACAAGGAGATGAGCTAAGGGTGGTTGACCAAGACACTTTCCCACAGAGCAGGGAGCCTGCACTTACGACCAGGCTGCTTTCTCCTGCCAGTCTGACAGTGTTCTGCAAGACAGGGATTATCAGAGCTACTGTTTTCAGTGCCCCTCCCTTTAGCTGAGAATTCAGCCTGGACTTAAAAGTTTTAGGCTCATCTCACCCTAGGGCCTGGCATCTTGGTTTCCTACGTAGTGACAGATATTTGACTGTGTGGAATGCGCAGTTATAAGAGGAGAGCCATGGGGTGGCATGTTTGTTATCCTGCTTGGGCCTCTGCCTTTCTAGCTTCGGGTCCTGCTGGAGAAAGTTCAGACTCTCTCTCTCTCTGAAACCTCAGCCTCCTTAGTCTATTTTCACTGCATCAGAAATGCCCTACCCTCTGCCCTTTAAAGAGCCGAAGAGAAAGCCTCCCCAAGCATTGTCTGCTTGATTTCTGTTTCTGAAATTGCAGTGTGGCTCCTGCCCAAAATGTTTATTGTTTTTTAAGCCTTTAAGTGTTTTTGGGGTATTCAGATACCTTGTGTGATATAGACAAATTACTTAATTGCCATTAGAGATTCTTGAACCTCCATCCTATATTCCTTTGGAAGAAAAAGCTGCCCTATTCAATGAATTATGAACTGTTTGTTGGTGACCTTTTGAGTGGGTTCCTATGCCAGGGTTTTCCTTTGTCTCTTGAACCTTTGCAAACCTGGGAATTCCTGCACGTCACCTTGTATATAGAAATGTGAAGATGTTTCACTTGTGCCTAGGATTGTGTATGTCAACACTAATCATTTTTCACTGTGGCAAAGCACTGAAATATATTTGAGGCTTGTTAAAACAGTATAAGCCACCCATTTGGGATAGCTGTCGTCCGTTTTTCAGGCACTGAGTTAGGTAATCTTCTTATTTACTATAAGGCACCAGGAGCAGCAAACATCTGGCAGAAGGCCTTTTCAAAAGTGTATATCCTCCTAATATAATCACAAAAGTAATGACATGAAGTATAAACCATCAGAAGAGGCTTTAAAATTTTTCACTCTTCTGTGGCATTTCAAGTTTAATATGGCAACCAGAGTGAATCAGGACTTGGGAAAAAAGCATATCATTTTATTCATAATGCATAGATTTCTGGAACATTGTAAAAGCCAGCAGTACAGTGTCAGGGTTCATCTCAAATGTTCACAGCTAATGCTTCCCAGCACCTCATCCCCTGGACTCTGATCATACAGTGTCAAGAACTGTACTGCTGTACTCAAGCTATGTTTCTCATTGTCTTTTCAGTCTATACACTAACTGTACTTTTAGAATTCCTTGGTCCACATCATCAAACAAAAATAGTTCTGGGAGATTATAAACAATAATTTTTGACCATTGCTTACAGGTATTTAAACAGTAAAGATTTTCTCCCATCTCAGTCACCACTCATCAAAGAAGCTCATTTCGCACCATTCAGAGACTTTTTCAAACTACCACAAAATTGGTCACACACAGACATTGTCTATGAATTTCCCTGGCCTAAGGAACACATCTACAATGCAACCTCTACATCTAAGGCTCATGGAACATAGAACAGGGATAAAGAAGATGACACTAATGAATCTCGCTGTTCTCAATAATGAAGCTCCCTTTTCCAACATATGGCTAGGAACAAAAAAGGTCACTAATGGCCAAAGTGTAGAGATCAAGAGTCTGCTGAATGATGGTTCTTGGAAAGGATCCCTTTATTAAACTTCACTTACCCAAGGCTCAGGGACCAGCATGGAAGAGGGGGCAGAAAGATTGTAAAGGCCAGGGAGGAGGTACATGACCATATGGAAACAGAGTCCTACAAGTTCCTGGGAACCTGCTCATATGATTCCATGACAATGCTGTCAGCATACACAAGTCCCACGCAAACTCAGACAGATAATAACCCAGCATAGAACTGGGAAAATGAACAGCAGACCCCAATCTTATCTGAAGGAATGTTGGCAACTGATTGCTACTAGATGCAGAAAAGCTGATCTTCTTAAAACAAGGGACTCTAGATAAGCTGATTAGACTCAGTGGATGGACTTTCACTGGGGAATGGCTGGGGACACTGACAACACAGTGGGCCTTCACAGGGATGACAGAGTTTATGGACTCCAGTGGAGGGGGGTGGTTATGGGAGGGTACCAGTGGGGACGGGGATATAAAGATGATCAAGATTGTTTGAGATGTTCTCTATAAAATGCTTTGTAAATTCAGTCTTCCCAAAGCAATTTATTCATTTCCTTATAAACTGCTTTATCCTACAATTTAACTTTTTGTATCCTGAATTCTGTACTATGTTTCAAATTTGCTTTTCAACTATATTAAAACCATCCCTTAGAAAAAGATATAGGTTAACACATTTCAATTCATGTAATGTCTTCAAATATATCTTTTAAACAAAACTTTGAGCTTGTTAATTTTGGAAAATAGAGAATCAGATTCAAAGAATTTAATAGTTTATGCCAGCGATGTTGATTGAGAAAAATTACAGATTTCCTGGTTTTGACCACAGAGTTTCTAGGACAACTTTTGTATAAACTGGATCAAAGATTTCATAGTTCTATAGCATAGAATTGATATTATAATTGTACACTGGGAAGATGACTTGTGAAACTAAAGATCTTAAAATCATGTGTTTGTACTTTATAAATTTCTAAATTTCACAATCCTACAATTTTCTATCAATAAGAAAATCAGTTTGCTCAAACAACAAAAAATCAGAATGATAGAACTGATCAAACCCTCTGAACTCTATATCTCCTCTATTTTCAGTTCATATAGTTGAGTAAACTACATTAGTATCTCAGGAAACATAATGTGGATTTTTAGCTAATTCCTATGAAAAAACTTCAAATTTATGTATTATCCCTTTCTATTCTCAAAAAAGAATTTATTGAATGGCTAATGTAAATACAAAGTTCTGTATGATATGTTTTAGTGAATATACATAATTAAAAATTTCATATACTAAGTTCATATAGTTGAGTAAACTACATTAGTATCTCAGGAAACATAATGTGGATTTTTAGCTAATTCCTATGAAAAAACTTCAAATTTATGTATTATCCCTTTCTATTCTCAAAAAAGAATTTATTGAATGGCTAATGTAAATACAAAGTTCTGTATGATATGTTTTAGTGAATATACATAATTAAAAATTTCATATACTATATATATTTTACATATATACATATATTTCATATATTTTACATATATTAAAATAATAAAAATGTTTTAATACATTATTCAATAGTTAAAATAAAAATATAGTATGGTAGTTGTTTTGTATATACATTTATATTAAACTTTATAGTGTTAACAAAAAAGATTTTCTTCCATTTTTCACACCCAGTACAAAGGAATATACGCCCAGATTAACTTTATTTTGAAATATGGATTATTTGCAGAAATGCAGGTATAACAAAACTTTTAAATGTGAGAAAGCCCTGTAAAATAGCTTATGCTCAAATCTAAAATTCCAAATTTGCTTTGAGATGGATGATGAACAAAAACATGAGCCTCATTCTGACTGCAGGCAGGTGGTTCATGCTCTTTTAAATGACTACAAAAATATATAAGACAAAATATTTTAGTATATCGCAGTCTGGATTGCATGAGCTTTTTCAAACATGGACAAGTAACCAGTAACTCAATCATTACAGAATTCTGTATTGGTATTTAAAATGGAAAATCTAGGTATCTATAGATGAACTTTTTCAACTGTATTTTAGATTTTTTAAAAAAAGAATTGGTTATTTATGCTTTATGTATATGAGTGATTTGTTTGCATGTATGTGAGTATGCATGTGTGCAATGTCCACAGAGGCCAAAAGAAAGTAACAGATCCCCTGGAATTGGAGTTGCAGATGGTTTTCAGCATCTGTATGGTGCTAGCAACTAAACCTGTGTCCTCTGCAGGAGCAGGAAGTCCTCTTAACTGCTGAACCATTTCTCCAGTCCTGTATTTCATTTATAAAAATCTCGTAATGAGAACATTGGAGAAGTTTTTTGGCATGTTCTGAACTTTTGAAAACTGATAAAACCCCGAAGAAACAAGAGAAAGCCTAAAATTGAGAAGACCCAGTCAAGCCAGGACTGAGCATGAAAATATCCAGAGAAAGAGGTGAAAATCCTGGCCATCCAGATCCATGTACTTAGAGAATGACCAGATCCTAATGTGGCCACATGCGAGGGTTCCTCCTTGTGGGGGAGCCTTGCTCCATGAGGTGATACCGATGGCTCAGGACCTAGCCCTAGGATTTGAGTCTCTTTGCAGCAAGTCAACTTTTTAAGAAATTCAATAAGATTTTATACAATACAAGGAACTGGCAATCACATGCAGTATGGCAGTTATATACAAAGTTTTAGGGCACAATTAGATGAGAAAGAGGACATTCAGCTTTTAGCTCAGTATCACCCATGACACATTTGTGCCAGGGCCTGCTCACAACTCTGTTCACGCATTATCTTATTCCATGTTATTAGAAAACTGTTTAGGGAGAAAAAAAACACAAGAATCTATTCTAATCCCCATTTTACACAATGATGAAAGCAAGGACCACAAGAGTTAAGTTGTCCAGTGCCTTTGACTGTTTTCTGTTGTTAAAAGAAAATACCTGAGACTAGGAACTTTATAACGAATAGAATTTTGTTGGATCATGGTGGTGGAGGCTGTGAAGTGCAAGAGCCTGGCACTGGCATCTGATTAGTCTCTGCTGACGGGCTGCTCCCTGCACCATAACTGGAAAAGACGTGGGGCACAGTAAGTGTCTCAGAGAAAGTTCACTTTAAGAACCAAATCACTATGTCAATACCAACTAACCCATTAAATCATGTCTCAATCAACCCCTCAATTCCCACCTCAAAATATCCCTATTGTCTGATTTCATGGATAATGTTTCCAAAACAGGAATTCTGTGGGACAAATATTCAAAGATATGGCCTATGGCCATGAATGATCAGTATGTAAAGAGAAAAATTAATGTGCAAATTCCAGAATATATTGTACCACACTAGGAGGACATCCAGAGAACTCTACACACTCATTTAACATGAAAACCCTGAAATGCACATCCACATGCCATTCACACTGTCCTTTTCTTTTATGCTATTTATTTTGCCTCTCCGTCCTCCCTGAAATTACTGACCATGTGGGCTTAGGCATCCAGGTCATTTCTCTGCACACTTAAGCTATGTATAACATAGAGAGCTGGGTATGGTGGTGCATACTTATAATCCAAGAATTTGCGTGATGGAGGCAGGAAGATCGAGAATTCAAGATCATCTTTTGCTACACAGAGACTTTTAGAACAGTTTAGGCTCTGTGAGAACCAGTTCAAGAAAAGAAAGAATGAATGAAGAAAGAAGGAAGGAAGGAAGGAAGGAAGGAAGGAAGGAAAGAAGGAGAGAGGGAGGGAGGAAGGAAGGAAGGAAGGAAGGAAGGAAGGAAGGGATGAAGGGAGGGAGAGACAGAAATAGAATGAATAAAAGAAAAAGAAGAAAGAAAAAAGAAAGGGAAAAACAGAAAAATTCAATATGTTAGGACAAATGTGTATTAACTCTGTATTGTTTGTTAAACCTGTGGACACAACACCAATTCCTATTGGGGGTTCTGTCCCCTCCCCCATGCTACTGTCCCACCAGGTAAGTAAGTCAAATGTGTGTATACAATCAAACAAGGCACTCCCTTGACCAGCCTGTGACTTTTGGCCCCCAAATAAAACAAGACTTGGGTCAATCCATTCATCTATTCAAAATGCAAACAGGAGGGAGAGAGGGAACTAGCCAGCCATGGGCTCTGGGAGCTAAAGCTAAGAAAGGTGCTCTGAGTACTATAAAGGCTATGAGAACTACGACAAGCCAAAGATTCCAGTGAGTTCCGCCAATGCAATTAGTTGATATACCTCTTACGTCTTTCATATCACTTATAAAAATTTTCCCTTACATTCTCACTTTTTGTTTCCTTCCATCTGAAGAAGAAATTCATTTTGCCGAACAGAGAGAGAGAGAGAGAGAGAGAGAGAGAGAGAGAGAGAGAGAGAGACTGAGTAGTTGATTAGTCTATCAGGCTTTCTCCATTTTTCTCTATTATTTCATGTGTGCCCCTATAGCATATGTGAAAAAATATAGCTTATACTCAAAAAAATTGCAGCTTAAATGCAGCAATATAATTTTTTATTTTGTTTGATTAGAGTCCCAGAAAACAAGGTATTGTGAGCAAAGGAAAGACTAGCTGGGAACTTCTGAGATGAACCCTGACATACTGCACTACTGGCTTTTAAAATGTGTTATCAAAAAATGTGTGCATTATGGGCAGAATGATATGCTTTCTATGCAAGTCATGATTCACTCGGGTTGCCGTGTTGAACCTCAAATTCTGCCAAATGGTAAAAATTTTAAAAAGCCTCTTCTGATGATTTACTACTTGCGGTTACATTACTGAGCATATCAGAGGGCTGTATACTCTTGAAAGAGCCTTTTGTCTGATGTCTGCTGCTCTTGGTGCCTTAGAGTAAATAATAAAGGATTAAACTTGGTGCCTGAGAAACAAAGACCATCTTCCCAAATGTGTAGTTTCTATTATTTTAACAAGAAGCCCATATTGCTCAGTTCTTTGCCACAGTGAAACTCGATTAGTGTTGACATGTGTAGCAATCCTAGACACAAGTGAAGCATCCTCCCATTTCTACATGCATAGCGACACACAGGAATTCCCAGGTGTGCAAACCATCACAAGGGAAAGGAATCCCCTGGCGTGGGAACCTACACTGCACAGTACAGCTTTTTCTGTCAAAGGAATAAAGGGATGGAGGTTGAAGAATATACAGCCACAATTTAGTGGTTTCCTTATATCACACAAAGTATCTAAAAGCCCCCAAACACCTAAAGGGTTAGAAAGCACTAAATGTTTTGGACAGGAACCATACTGCAATATCAGAGTCATCAAACATGGTGTGCTTGATGAAGCTTTCTCTTCAGTTCTCTTAGGAGCACAGGGAGGTACAGTCCAGATGTCCTATATGTAGTGAACCAGAATTGGTAAGCTGAGGTGACAGAGACAGGCTGGACAGCTACAGTCCTCCTTCTCCAGCAGAACCTATAGACGGAAAGACAAAGGGCAAACCAGATCACAAACGTGTCACCATCTGGCTTTCCTGTCAGAACTTTGCTTTCCACATAATCACAGATTTGTCGCTGAGTCCAGTGAACAAACCTGTTCCCATCTGATCTTGTCTCTAATATCCCTCTGTCATAGCCAGCAATCCTTTTCAGTCAAGCCTGGCATCTCTGAATATGATCCTTACCATGAAAGGGAAATTATTCTTCCATTCATCCCCCCAGAGTTGCTGGCCTAGCTTAAGGTGCCCACCCTGCCCAACCTCTGTGAGCCAAAAGCTCTGCAGCTTCATTCATTGCCTTTTGTTCCAGCAGCTGCACCCAGCGTGGCTTCCCCCTCACTCAACTGCGTCCATTAGCATTTTTGCTGAAAATTGTCCACCCGACCTTGTCTTCCCATTGCTATAATTCTCCTCTGAGCTCATGACGCCCTTCCAGTCTGGATGGGCCTTTGAGATTCATTTACAAGTATAGCCTAGAAAGGCAACCAGGCTCTACATCTACCCAGAAGATGCCCTGAAGTCAACATCAAGATGTCCTTCTGTTTCAGATGCTTATCACCTGACTATGCCCTCCCAGGCTACCTCAGGCTGCAGTGGACTGGGGGGACTTCCCTGGGCTGGAAGTCATTATAGCCAGTTTTACTCCTTACATGTGATATGCTACCTGCCCTCCCACAAAACCCTGCAACCTTAGGGACCTCAGTCTACTGTTTTCTTGAGATCAGGATAAGGCCACGTGATGTTGAGCAAAACACTTGATAGCAGAAGATTCACTGAGCAGCATGCAGGGACTATGTCTCAAGTGAGAATGAGGAACTTGAGAGACTGATCTTAAAGTTCCTCAAACCAGGATCTCTAGCTACCAACAGCTCACCAAAGCCTTCCAAATTCTGAACAATATCCATGCATGTTCTGAGTTCAAGGAGCCATCTACTTAGTGTGCTATGGGTCTAATGGCAAGTCTGAGAAGAAGCATGCAGAGTCAGCAGTGCCTCTGTAGCATCCAGTTTCCTCTGCCTAAGTCAGCAGAAAGAGGGACCTGGTTGGAAATGTCAGGGACTTGAATGGACGTGTCAGAGACCTGATGGAGACTAGAGGGTCCTGGATGGAGGGGTCAGGAGCCTGCGTGATGTCAGAAACACAGATGTAGATGTCAGGAGACACTGGAAACCTGCAAAGAAAAATGAGTGACAATGAATTCTGACAAAATACATTTTCTCCACCATGGCAAGTGACCCTTCAGCCTCCAGTTCTTTCCAGTGGACACTCACCCACAAGAAGTTCTTCTCTTATATCCACTAAGATTATATCTTCCAAGGCCCTGGACCTCACTTACCGGGTCCCCCACCAGGACCTGTAGCTGCAGTAGAGGGGCAACTGTATTGGCAATAGGCTGGAGGATCATATTACAGTACCTGGAGTCAAGGATAGGAGAGGCCAGGAGGTTAAATGCTCTGGTTGAAACCTAGTACCACTACACATATAGAGTCAGGGGTTTGCCAAGGGGAATCCAAATGACTATGGGCACATTAATCCTTTTGGCCTGGGTTTGTCCCTGGCCTTTCTTGTTCTGTTTCCCTTTCCAACCTCCTTCATTCAGACCCTAATTTATAGCAGCTTTTTCTTCCCTAGGTATAGTGAAGACAAAGAGGAAGCACAGGTGTCTGTGTTTCAATCTGCAAAGCACCTGTAGAGATGGAGGTACCATTCCTTTTCAGAGACTGGATCTTGCCTAGATTTTGCCCACTTCCCCCTGGTTGTAAAGGACAAACATCTCATCAGTCAGACACTTTCTCTGCTGTCCTTATGTATTCCCCTGGGCCTCTGTGGCCATGCCCATCATGACTCCCAATTTCAACAGGATCTTCTCTTACATCCATATACTCCAATATGGCTTAACAGTGTCAATATTCCAAATGTAACTGGGTGGCTAGCCTTATGCTTGTCCTCTTTAGTTGTTTTAGTGTAGATTAATCTCCAAACTTGACCATTTTGAGTGAAAGAGCCTGAAGTTAATTACTTTTCCGAGTATGCTCAACAGGAAACATCTAGTCTCAGAGGACCCTATTCTTGTGATTGAAATTGAATTGCTGCCTTTTCCTTCCCCTTTTCATTTTGTCCCAATTAGCACCCCATCCTGATCCTCCTCCTCCTTCCTTTATTTCTCATCTTCATCTTCAGGCTCCCACCAAGCACAAGGCTGGACACACAGCAGCACAAGACACAGCTGGCTCCATGGTCTTTATTGTGCTCACAAACAACGCATTGCAATGGGCTGGCAGGGCTCACATGAAAAAGTAATTGTCAATTGAGGCCTCAAAGTCGCTGGAGTACAGGGTATAGGTGTGAATGTTGTGGTCCAGAAGTGCCTGTCATACAGCACTGCTCCCTAAAACCTGTTCTCATCAGCCCCATAGAAGTTCAACCTGACCATGACTTTTTGTGCTTACCTTCACTTCACACATCCCATTTCAGACTCAGACAGGCACTCCTGCTTCTCCTTCAACAATCAATACTTTTTCTTTATTGCATCATTGTGTGCTCTGCCAAACTCAGCTCCTGTTAATGGCATGAAGGTCAATACTTACTTGTCTTCCTAAAGCCCTTCATTCATTCAGTCCCCACATAGAGGTGAATGAAATCTGTCAGTAGTCTCATGAATGACATGTATTCCCTTCACCCTCTATTAGTTTATCCACAGCCCCACTTTGATCTTAATTATTCCTTTGATCCCTCTATAGAATGCCTGCCCATTTGATCCCCCATGAAATCCTATTATTCTCCTGAGCTGGGATAGGTGACTCACTTCTCAAATCCCAGTACTTGAGAGACTGAGACAGGAGAATTGTGAGTTTGATGCTACCCTATTACAATAGGGATATCTTTTTCCAACAACAACAATAATTTAAAAAAAAAACAAATTATTCTCCCAGAGAAGTAGGGAATCTCATTTTGTGCAGCCAACACATTTACATTCTCCCTAACCCTACTTACCTGGTAAGGTCCAATATGTATAATATGTATAACTTTTTAATTATTTATTTAATAACCACATACTTAGAAGAAGCATTTCATTACATCAGCATTGACATATTCAATAACAATTTTCTGAGCTAGGCTGCATCTCTTACAAAATTGGCTATACATTTTTAGGTTTACAGTTGAATTGTTACAGTTATACAATATTGTACTCAGTATTAACCCTATAAGTCATCAGGTAGATTTCAATAATAATGTTTTTCACATCTACTAATTATTATGAAGTAAATTTTTATGCTTCCTCCTCAAATATGTCTTTTTTTAAAAAAATTGTTTATTTTTCTGTGTATATCATACAGAATATCCCACACAATCTTATTCATCTATATACCCCAGTTGAATTAGTATAGTTATGTATTATTGAAGTCAGTATAAGCCCTGTAAGACATAAAATTGGATGAGTTTTATATGTATAACTTTATGGTTATATTTTAATTTTTCTTCTTTATTTTTTATTTTATTTTTGAGAATTTCAAACATGAGTATTGTATTTGCATTTTCTACCCCTCCCAGTTCCTCTCCAACTCCTCCCATGTGCTCCATCCTTCAAAATTTCTTGTCTTCTTCTTTGATTATTATTTTTATATACGCATATACTTATAAATAGACATATATATTTATTTAGCAGTTCATTTAGCAGTGCTATTGTGTACCTGTGTTTAGGGTTGCCCATTTGTGATTACCTCTGAAGTGGCTAGACCCTATAGAAAACTGATTTTCCCTCCCTCAGCATCCATTAATTGCCTATAGATCTTCATCTTGAGGTGGGACCCTGTGAAATTCCCCCATCCACCTTGACATGTCAAATGGTTTTATCATTATTCAGGTTTCATTAGACTACCATACTATGGAGATTTCATTTGGTGTAGCTTCCATATCATGTCTTAAATGCATTAACTAACAACAGGTGTCTTGCCCCTTTGATTCTTATGTTCTTTCTGCCCCATATTCAGTGATGTCTCCTGAGCCTTAGGTGTAAAGGTTGCAAGATAGATGTATTACTTAGCACTGGGCATCTCACAGTCACTCATTTGGACAGTTAGAGAACTTTGTAATAGTCTCAGTCTGTTGGAAAAAGAAGCTTCTTTGATGAGTGGTGAGAGATACACTTGTCTATAAATATAATGATATGTACTTAGAATATAGTAAGAAGTTGGTCTAGGAAAGAGACAGAAGTAGTTTCTTCTCTAGGGTCTATGATCTTTCCAACTATGTGTACTTGTCTATGTTTACAGTACCATGTATGAATTCCCTCCCATTGACTGTGCCTTAAGTCTAATTAGACAGCTGTTGTTTACCCCAAGATAAAAGTGCTATGACTGCACCAAAAGAGATAATTTGCTGGGGTAGTCATTATGGTTCACAGCTTTTACAGATGGATAGGACTATTATTGGTTTTCTTCCTTGACAGCCTGCAAAGTTTCTTCTGATACTATGAGAGGTAGTCTTCAGGAGGCTTCCATGTCAGCTTCAGCTCAATTGCTCTAAGTTTTGTATCTGAAGCGTATCCTGTATTCAGCAATAGGGCCTTAATGTCAAGTTCAGGGAGGCAATCAAGGGCTATGGCAATAGCCTGCAATATTTTAGAAGCTTTTTGGACTAATCTGACCAACAACTTTAATAGAGGTTTCTCTTGCCCAGCACTGTGATTTTTGTTATATAGCCTTCAGCTGTACATACACACTCGTGTCTATACATTTTAATTAGACTTATTAAATACTACATTTCCATTTAGTATTGCACACCACCTAACCATTATTTATCTTTCTTTCCTCGCTCTACTCCTGTATAAACCCCCATCTCCTTCCCCAGTTAAAGTATCCTCCATTTTCCTCATTTCCCCCTTGATAGCACCTATCTCCTACTACCCCCTCTCTTGAGCTCCTTCTTTCGCTCTCCCCCTCCCCATAGTTCCTTTCCATTTTCCTGGTTCCTGAAGTTATATCATGATAAATAGTTACATCGAAGAATTTGTAACTAAGACCCACAAATGAGAGAGAAAATGCATCACTTTTTTCTCTGAGTTTGTATTATCTTACACATATAGAAACTGTGTTATAACAGTTTCTAGTTCCATTCATTTGCTTTCAAGTTTACAAACAATCCAGAAACATATGACCCAATTGAAAAAAGGGCTACAGATCTAAACAGAGTTCTAAAAATGCGAAATAAAAATAACGAAGAAATACCTTAAAAAGTGTTTAACATTCATAATAATCACAGAAATGCAAATTAAAACTACTTTAAGATTTCACCTTACCCCAGTCAAAATGGCTAAGATGAAGGAAATAAATGTTGGTCAGGATGCAAGGGAAGGGAAACTCTCACTGCCGGTGTGATTACAAACTGGTGCAGCTACTATGGAAATCATTGTGGAGAACTATTTTAAAACTAAAAATAGATCTACCATATGATCCAGGTATACCACTCCTTGGCATATACCCAAAGAACTTGATAGCCTACTACAGAGATACTTGCCCAGCCATGTTTATTGTTGCTCTTTTCATAATCATTAAGAAATGTATCTTGAGAGCACCTGGATCTGGCCTCCACATGGTGTAGGTGGAATCCCATTGAAATGGGCCAACAGCCCATGGAAAACTGATGGTGTAGAGACCCAAAAATTCAGTGCCTTGCCACAACAGGAGGAAGATCATCCCACACTTACCACCCCCTCCAAGGCTCAGAGACTTTTGCAGAAGAGGTTCGCGGAAACAATGTAAGAGTCAGAGGAAGGGGTGGAGTGTTAACTGGAAGTGTACTCTGACCCCTGTGCCAGCAAGCTATAGTCACACCTCCTTCCCGTGCTTATCAAGGAGTCGAGGGGTAGTCAGTTACCCCTTCCACCCAATCAGTCAACCTTAGCTGCATGTGAGGGGAGGGGCTAAGGATATATAAGCCAAGAATGCCAGGAGGCACCTCTCACTATTTTCTGTGGCTGTCAGGAAGTCACAGGATCTATATTTGAGCATGGACTTTCCAGTGTGACCATAAATGGGGGCTGCCCACTCCTCTGGAAATAAACCCCCACCCCATACTTTGTTAAAAAAGAAAATGATAGGTGTTTGGATAGATAGAAGAGAGGGATCTAACTAAACCACAAGGGGATGAACTTGCACTGGGAAATGTCTGAGGACACTGACTTGACACAGTGGGCCTTAGTTCCCAGGACAGAGTATATAGGTTCCAGTGGAGGGCTATGGGAGGGTGCTGGTGGGGATGGGGCTATAAAGATGATTCAGATTGTTTGAGATATTCTGTATGAAATACAACAAAATTTAATAAAAACAAATTTTAAAAAATGAAATTTAAACAACTTAATTGTTCAGCTCAATAATATTTTTTAAGAGATTACTTTCAGAAGCAACAATCTACTGAAGTATCACATATCTTAATCAATTGCCGTGTAATTTCAAAAATCATGCTAAAATATATTTCTTGTTAAAGGAAAAGTGAGTGGAATTATCACTAGTAGAACATCCCCACAGGAAATACTAGAAGGAAATCTCAGAAGACAATAAACAGCAACCCAAATCCCAATGAAACTATTAGAGTACTACTAAAGGTGACAAACCATACCAGCACTAAGAAAAGACCGAATATATTGTAATCTGATCTATTTTCTGTTGATTTTTATTGAGTTTAAGGACAACTAATGCCTAATGAAGTCCTTATAAGTCTATCTTTATGAGCTTTAACAGTATGAAGAAGTAATTTGTTGATGGTTAAATCACCAATAATGAAGATTTGAAACTCCATAAGCTTCAAGTTTTTGTATAATGTTAAAATTAGACTGTAGTTAATCTGAGATAAATACCTTAAGTTAAGATGGTTTTATCTGTGGGGCAACCACAAAGAAAAGTAACTCAAAACATTTTGCTAAGAACATTTTGCTCAAGAACATTTTGTTTCTGTTCTTTGCCCTCTAAGGCTGGAAAGATGGCTTGGGTAAAGGTACCTGCTGCCAAGCCTGATGACCTGAATTCCATCTCTGGGACTCACACAGTAGCAGGAGAGAACTGACTTCTGCAAGAGTTCTGGTCATGAACTCTACATGTCCAATGTGGCATACACACACACACACACACACACACACACACACACGTACACAATAAATAAAACATAGATAGATAGATGATTGATGGATGATAGATAGATAGATAGATAGAAGATAGATAGATAGATAGATAGATAGATAGATGATAGATAGATAGATAGAAGATAGATAGATAGATAGATAGATAGAT
>NW_008357686.1:102993-106048 GCF_000622305.1 Nannospalax galili
ATAATATGAAAAGTTAGTGATTGGACTTTGAATGTTCCCCCCAAATGTCCTATGCTGAATGTTTGGTCCCCACTGCACCAGGAATCAGAAGCAGGGCATTTGGGAGGTGATTGGAGGATGATTGCTTTGCCCCCATGAATGGGTTGATCCACTTATGGACTCATCACTCAATGAGCTATTGGGAATTGTTGGAGTATATAGTAGGTCGGAACTAATTGGAGGAAGTAGGCCAATGGGGGCAAGACTTTGAAGGCACTTTCTCATTTTCTCTCTCTCTCATTTCCCCTTTCCTCTTTCTCATCTCACCCTTCTGTTCCTTCATCTCTTTCCCAGCCACTGTAAAGTAAACAACTTCCCGCTACTGGGCTCCCCACTATGATGTTCTGCCTCACCAAAAGTGCAGAAATAAAGTATTTTGACAAGTGACTATGTACTGAAAACTTTGAAAATTGTGAATCAAATTTAATATTTCCTTCTTTAGTTGATTTCTCAGGGTTTGGATCACAGGAACAAAGGAGAAATCAGGGAACACCTAATAGCCCAGAAACAAAAAGCTAAAATAGAGAAATTACAGGGAACCTAATTGCTAATTATATTAAATGTAAACTTACTGAGCACTGCATTATAAATAGATTTTTAAACAGTCACTTAACTATGTCTTATCCACAACAGGCACATTTTAGAAACAGTGATACCAGTAGTTTGAATGTTGGAGGATGGAGCAATATACCAATTCAACTATTGTGGTGTTTTGTATGAGACGACCCCATTGGATCAAGTATCTGAACATTTGGTCAGTTGGTGGTTCTGTTTCAGAGGTCATGGAATCTGTAGGAGGTGTAGCCTTGCTGGAGGAAGCACATCAGTGTAGCTGTGCTTTGAGAATTCATATCCTCTTCTGACTTGCAGTTTTCTGTCTCTTTACTTCCTGGTTGCCTATGGAGATGTGAGTTCTCAGCTTTCTACTCTGATTGCCTCCTGCCATGTCTCACCCACCATAATAGACTCTTATCCCTCTGAGCTGTAAGCTGAATAAACTCTTCCTTCTGTGAGTTGACTTAGTCATGGTATTTTTATCACAGAAGCATCATATTTGATATAAGCTGAGAAAAACTGAAGTCACAGAAACAAAATGGTAAAAGATCACTGCCAGGGGATGAGATTTTTGGATAATGAACAATGCTTGATCTAAAGTTACAAGCACTCAGGTTTAACTCCAGTAAGATACATTGATCTATGGGGTGGAGTACACATCTTGTTCTGTAGACCAGCCAAACCCCTGAGGCAGGGGAGAATACAGGCCCCTAACTCTGCAATTGCTTTGTTAGATGGAAATGATGCACCTGCTAAAGTACCAACCAAGTATTTGTGTTTACACCCATAGGTTATTATAGCAGTCACTGTTTAGATGTTATTGCTTATTGCTGTATGTGTTTTTATAGTAGATGGAATCCCACTGAACTGGCCAATAACCCATGGAAAACAGATGATGCAGAGACCAGAAAGTTCAGTGCCTTGCCATAATGGGAGGAAGATAACCCACACCTACCACCCCCCTCTAAGGCTCAGAGACTTTTGCAGAAGAGGTTGGTGGAAAAAATGTAAGAGCTGGAGGAAGGGGTGGAGTATTAACTGGAAATGCCCTCAGACCACTATACCAGCAAGCTATAGTCACACCTCCTTCCCACGCTCATCAAGGAGTCAAGGGAGGAGTCAGTTACCCCTCCCACCCAATCAGTCGAATTTAGCTGCATGTGGGGAGAGGGGCAAAGGATATATATATATACCAAGAACACCAAGGGACACCTCTCTGATCATTTCGTGGAGCTGTCGGGAGGTCACAGGATCTGTATTTGAGTGTGGAATTTACGGCACAGCCTTAAAAGTAGGGTGGCCACTCTTCTATAAATAAACACCCTAAGCTCTGTTAAAAAATAATAATAAATAAAATATTTAAAAAAATAAAAAGATACATTGATACCAGTGATGATCTTAAGATACTAAGACACAGAAGAATACTTATGGTTCCTTCTGGAGGTAGACCAGAATGTGGGCCCTGAGGGAAGATATGATACATGTTGAAAATATATTTATATTAATATATTGCATAAGAGTAAATAGATGCAGACTATTTTAAAATATGTTATCTGATAGGTGTCATATCTTAAGGCATAAATTATACATGTTCTCATTTACATATAAATGATACAAATTATACATACATATAACATAATAGTGTTATTAATAGACACTGTTTATTGAAATTGAGGAGTATGTGAAAGAGTTGGTCCTTCTTAAGAAGTGAAATCATATTTTTGACAATATGCATAGACCCACCCAAGAATATTATGTAAAAAGAAACAGTCCAAAGGAAGATATAAAAGTACTACATGGTCATATTTTAGTCAACTATTTTAAGGAACAAAACATATGTCTAGTCAGGGTTTATCTGAGAACTTTTGGGTTTTGCCTAAGCTTTATCTACATAGCAAATGGTAATTAAAAGTACCAGACTGGTGGAACTAACCTTCTTGGATGTTTAACAGCCATACTTTGAGGCCTTTACTAATCTGGCCAGAGGGACTTAAAGGGCAGTTTTTGCTCCTTGCCCTCCAAGGTCGACTAAGTTCCAGGGGACTATGGAGCATCGCCCAAAATGTTCTGTAACTGTGGTGAGTCACCTGTCCTCTTGATCAGGGAGGCCATGGAGACCCCACCAGATGGACTTGAACCAGTGTCCAGTCTACAAATAGGATGGTCAACACAAAGGAAACATTTCCTCCACGCTTCCAAGTGAAGCCAGCCATGGTCAAGGAGGACCTTTGACTGATCTTCACATAGACGGAATTGGTAAAAGAAAAGAGCCAGGGTTCCTCCCAAGCCCATGTGACCCCTGAGGAACAGATCCTCAAATGACCTTAAGAGTAAAAATAAATGGGTTTAGGCACTACTATCCTCAGGCCTCTTGGGGTAAGTATATAGCGCAGCTCTCCGCACGGGAACTCCCTAAGCCTCATTCACCCTTCCATCCCCCCCCCCCCCCCCCCCCCCCCCC
>NW_008357686.1:112274-139552 GCF_000622305.1 Nannospalax galili
CCCAAGCCCATGTGACCCCTGAGGAACAGATCCTCAACAACTTTAAGAGTAAAAATAAATTGGTTTATTTGGGCCAACTGTATGGTCTTAAACACCCAAAAGGAAAGTATAACCAAAGATTAAAATGATCAGTATATTTCTTTAAGAGTTCAAGGTGTTACACATCTCAGACATTAGACCCAAGTCTATATAAAATGTTATTTAGAAAATTATTTCTCATTGACAATTTTGTTTCTTGTTATGGGTTTTCCTCAGGCCAGCTGTGAAGACCCCGACCTGGATCGGGTCCCCTGCTGATTAGGGCGGGCAAGTGGTGCAGAGTCAACACACAGACCCCAGGAGTAAGGTAGAAGCAAGCACTAGGCGAGGTGCTGCAGGCTCCTTTAATGCAGGAGGGGGCAGGCCTTATATTTCCCTTTTCTCCACCCCCAAGTCCCTTTAGTCAGCGTATCGTTTTCTGATTGGTCCGTGCCACGCAGTCTGTCAGCAGTCACTGAGCTCAAGAGCAGGGTACGGAGGCGTGGGCTCCTTTTGGCGGGCTATTTGCAGACCAAGAAGTGAAGTGAATTGTCGCTGAATCCCAGGGCTCTGGGTCTGCACCATCTTTGGAGGCCTCCTGCTACAGTTTCTAATCACAAAATGCTGTTTGGATGTAAGACTTCAAATCTTGGTCTGAAATACTGTAGTGCCCACCTATAACTAAGGGAAGCAACCCACTATTGTCTTAAAATGATGGCTAAATTTGTTTTCTCCCCCATCAAGAAGACTTTGTGAGGGAACTAACACTGATTCTAGCCACTCCAACAACTATCAAAGTGCCTCAAAACAAATCCTGAGTCCATCACTCTCAAGTCCAGCCTTGGCAGACAACAGAAAAATGAGGAGGAACCCAATAGAAGGATGCTTCTGGAAGCTCTTGTCAAGAAATTCCAATGAACTTCTATATGAACATTTGAAATTTGCCGTTTTGACTTTTTCCTGGTTCCCTGTCTAGAACTTGTAATGCTCACTATTCTTCCCTTTACTTCTCCTTCACATCCCCTAAGCACCAGACACGGATTTTCTTTTCTCCCTACAGTTAAGATTTATGCAATTTGGGAGTCTTTTAGATAGACCCACTGAAGGGGTACCCTGATTGCCTCACCCTGCATCCCTGTTCAGCATGGAAGAAGCCAGAGCAGGCTGCATCCCGATTCCCTGTTGGCGATTTGGGTAACCTCTTCAGGTGATGGTGTAATAAGAATAGGAGGTTGAAATTGACTAGGCAGTTAAGGTAAAAGGACCCCAAAGAAAAGTAGCCAGTTTCTTGGCTAAAAGTCAAAATGTCCTTGGGCCTCTTAGCAACATACTCTGTTCCAAAGGCCAAATATGTCAAAAGTATTCATGAGCTCTTATCTAATCCCTAAAAGATTTTAGGGCTACCTCTTCAGAGGGGGGAATGTTAGAGAAACAAAAAACCCCATAAAATAAAGAATACACAAAGTTGTTCAGGAAAAAGTGATGGGGAGATATGGGAGGAATTGGAGGGGAAGGAGTGGAAGTGGATTTGATCAAAACATCTTACATGCATGTATGAAATTCTCAATAATTTTTTTTAATTTTTACAAAAACTTTATTGAGAATTTCGTACATGTATATAAGGTGTTTTGATCAAACCCATGCCCACTCCCTCCCTTCCAACATTCCCCCCTCTGAAGAGGTAACCCTAAAATCTTTTAAGGATTAAATACAAGCTCCAAAATACTTTTGATATTTTGGGCCTTTTTAAAAGAGTATGTTGCTAACAGGCCCAAGGACATTTTGACTTTTAGCCAAGAAACTGGCTACATTTCTTTGGGGTCTTTTTACCCTAACTGCCTAGCCAATTCCTACCTCCTATTCTTATCATAGTATCCTCTAAAGAGGTTACCCAAATTGCCAATAGGGAATCGGGATGCAGACCGCTCTAGCTTCTTCCATCCTGAACAGGGATGCAGGGTGAGGCAGTTGAAGTACCCCTTCAGTGGGTCTATCCAAAAGACTCCCAAATTGTATAACTCTTATCTCTAGGGGGAAAAGAACATCCTTGAATCATGAATAGGAGATATGAAGGAGAAGTAAAGGCAAGAGTAATTAGCATTACATGTTCTAGACAGAGAACTAGAAAAAAGTCAGAACAGGGCAATTTTCAAATGTTCATATGAAAGTCCACTGGAATTTCTTGACAAGGGAAGGAGACCCTGTATCAAAAAGACAAAAAAAAGTACTATATGATCTTGCTTATGTGTGGATTTAAAATGGTCAAAAATGTAGAAAGCAGAAAGTTGGTCATTCCTCAGGACAGGGCGGTAGGGGGTAAAAGAAGGTGCTCATCAAAGCATAACAAGTTTCAGTTATTTAAGGTTAATAATTCTGGGGACCTAATGCCTAGCATGACAACTTTAGATATTATTCATATGTCCTTGACACATACAAAGAGAATAATTTCAGGTATTTATATCACACATATATCAAATGGTAGCCATGTGAAGACACTGGTATGTTACTTGCTTAAATGAACTAATAATTTAATCATACCTATCTGTAACAAGATTTTTATATACCTTAAATGCACACAATTTGCTTATGAAAATATCCTAAGGTTCCGGATGGTCTCTCTCTCTCTCTCTCTCTCTCTCTCTCTCTCTCTCTCTCTCTCTGACATCCTGACTAGAGTTCTAACCACATCATTGATTCATTGAGTACTTCCACATGGCCAAAGAACACAGATTATTTATGAAACACTCTTCTAATTAGCATGTATGTAAAAGCTTCTGAACAAACAGAAAGTAAACCCAGTCCATCCCTTGCCTTGTATAGTTTATATTGTGTGAGGGTATTTCTCTAGCATTTCCTATCCAGAATAACTGTTTACTAGGTCCTGGTAAGGGCAGAACTCTAACATAGGTGCTACACACTGATCTCATCAAAGCACTAGCTGCGTTTGCAAAGAACCCTGATTCAATTTCCAGAACCCACATGGCAGCTAACAACTGTCCTAACTCTAGTACTCTAGAGAGCCAATGCCCTCTTCTGTCTTCCGCGGACATTTCATGATACTGTAGCACTTACATACATGGAAGCATAACACTCATATACATACTTTAAAAAAAAAACAGTAGGAGCCATGTCCTGCTTCAACAGTTTTGAATTCCTACTATGTGCTTGTCAGCAGGCTAAGACAGTGCAGAGACAATTGACCTGATGCCTTCATGGGACTCACAGTCTAGAAATAAGTTGCTATTAGGGGAAGTGCCAACACTGGTAAGTGCTCACTAAGTTTCTAATATTCTCATTGTGTCTAGCATTTTGTATATAGTAGACCCTATAGTACCTTAATTTAAATGATAGCTTTCATTTAATCGTACCAAAGCCCCTGAGAGCAAAGAAGTGTAATACCTTTGGTTTTACTAATGCAAACAGGAGCAGGAAGACTATGTAGCTTGCCCAATGTACCAAGCAAACCAGGCAGAAGCTGAGATTCCCACAGGCAGGCTACCTCAGAGTCCTCCAAGTTACACCATTCACCAGACCCTTGTCTCACTGAAATTCCACAGTTCATTCATCAGCTCAGGACATGCTTAAAGCATAACTGGTATTTAATTGTGCTCACTGAAGAAAATGCTGATCTATTATCAAATTTTCACTTAATCAGCAATTGGGTAAAGAAAGGTTTTCCATTTGGTGTCTAAACACTTCTCCAAGAGAAGTAGGCCGTCTCATTCTGCCCATCTAACACATTCCCATTCTATCTCACCCTACCTGCCTGGGAAGTTCCAACATGCACACCCTTAAATGCAACACAATATTACAGAAACATTTACGGCTCTTTGTCCATGTTTTACAGTGGCAGCTGAGGAACTAACATGTAAAATGCAGCTAAGATGTGCTTTTAACTAAACAATTAAATAATTGAAATCCTACAAGCTATGTTCTCTGACAATGTTAAAATTGAATGACAAATTGATAATAAAATCTTATCCAAATGTCCACAAATATTTTAAATAAATTAAGAAGGGGGTTTAATAACATATGAGGCAACAAAAAAAATCACACAGGAAATTAGAAAATATTTTTAACTGAATGAAAATTTAAATACAGCACCAGCATTTATGAGATATAATTAAAGCACTTCTGTAAAAATCACTCAGTGTGGGTCTGGAGAGATGTCTCAGTGGTTAAGAGCACCAGAAGCTCTTACAGAGGACCTGGGTTCAGTTCCCAGCACCCACATGGTATCTAACAACCATCCATAACTCCAGTTCCTAGGGATCCAACGCCTCTTCTGACCTCCATGGGCATTGTATGACATGGCTTCACCTACCTACATGCACACAATACACTCATACACATAAAATAAAAATAGTAAAATAAAATATTTTTAATCACTCAATTTTTATTGCCTATGTACATCATGTAATATATGTGATCATGCAGATGTGCATATGTACAGACATGTGTGGAGGCCAAAAGTCAACTTTGGGTTTCTTCCTCTGCTGATCGCCACTATATTTTTGAGAGAAGTTCTCTCACTGAATCTGCAGCTGGCCAGCAATCTCCAAGGTTCCCACTGTCTCTGCCTCCCCAGTGCTGGAATTACAGATGTGCAGTACCATGCCATATTTTCACATGGCTTCTGGGCACTGGAATTCACATTCTCATGCTTCACAGCAGACACATTACCAATCTAGCCATCCTTCCAACCCCTAAACAATTAAGTTTTAAATAAACAAATTATAAAAGAAAAAGTGCAAAATGGAATCCTAACCAAAAAAAAAAAAAGAATAGCAAGATAAACCTTAGGCAAATAGAAGGAAATTGTTAACAAAGAGTAGAAATTGATCAAAGCATGAAGTAAAGCATTGAAGTCAATAATGCTTTTCTGAAACTACAATAATTGACAACTCTGGATAGGGTAATATGAAATGAAGAAGAGTCTCTCATTTTCATTACTGAAATTGTTGATGTCAAGACAGATTCTAGTGACATGAGAAGGAAAC
Organism: Nannospalax galili; assembly: GCF_000622305.1. Lineage (NCBI taxonomy): Eukaryota > Metazoa > Chordata > Mammalia > Rodentia > Spalacidae > Nannospalax > Nannospalax galili. The sequence continues at coordinate 117,293 of NW_008357686.1, forward strand.
AATGAAAGTCAGGGGTAGAGCTGGTGCCTGTAATCCCTGCAATTATGAAGGCGAAGGTGAGAGGATCACTTGAGTGAGGAGTTCAAGGCCAGCCTAGGCAATATAACAAGACTTCATCTCACATTTAAAATGCACAAAAAGGTAATAATTTAAAACATCATTTGTGAAATCTATACATTTCTCAAGAGGTAAAAAAGAGGAAACTGAAGAAAAGTAAAATATCAATATGGAAGTGTGTGTGCAAACAATGCACAAAATACAAAAAGCCAGAATTGTTAATCAATGAATTTTAAATTGATTTTTTTGTGTTTCATACAGAACATCTCAAATAATCTTAATCATCTTTATATCCCTGTCCCCACCAGCACCCCCCATAACTCCCACCCCACCCCGCCACTGGAGCCCATATACTCTGTCATCCCTGTTAAGTCCCACTGTGTCAAGTCAGTGTCCCTAGACGTTCCCCAGTGCAAGTCCATCCACTGAGGTCTAATCAGCCTATCTAGAATCCCTTGTTTTAGGAAGATCAGCTCGTCTTCATCTAGCAGTAATCAGTTGCCAGTATTGCCTCAGATAAGATTGGGGTCATCTGTTCATTTTCCAAGTTCTATACTAGGTTTTTGTCTGCCTGAGTTTGCATGGGACTTGTATATGCTAACACCAGTGCCATAGAACTATGTGGGCAGGTTCCCAGAAGCTTGTACAACTCTGCTTACATATGGTCATGCACCTCCTCCCTGGCTCTTACAATATTTCTGCCCCCTATTCCCAGATAATCCCTGAGTCTTGGGGCAGGGGAGAAGTTTAATAAAGGAGACCTGTCCAAGGATCAGCATTCGGCAGACTCTTAATCTCTATGTTTTGGCCATTTGTGACCTTTTGTGTTCCTGGCCCTCTGTTGCATAAGGGAGCTTCATTAATGAGAATTGAATGAGAATTGAGACATTCTTTAGTGCCCTCTTCTTTACCCCTGTTATATGTTCCCTAAGCCTTAGGTGCAGAGGTTGCATTGTAGATGTGTCTCTTAGGCCTGGGCACTTTATAATGTCCATGTATGACCAGTTGTGGTACTTGGTAATAGTCTCTGACCGGTGCAAAATGAGCTTCTTTGATGAGTAGTGATTGGGATATTTTTCTGTAGGTATAAGGATACACATTTTGCACACAGTAAGAAATCACATTAGTCTAGGGATGTGACAGGTTTTCTCTAAGATCTATGACCACTCCAGTCATGTGTATTAGGTTATATTATAGTGCCACACTTGAGTTTCCTCCCTTTGAGTGGGCTTTTAGTCCAATTAGATAGCTGTTGATTGCCCCCCAAGACAAACCTGCCGCTATTGCACCAATGTCGTATGCTGTGCTGGTCATTGATGTGGTTATTTGGTCTTGAAGGGATGGTGTTGGACCATCGATTGATATTTTCCCTTGGCAACTTCACGGCCCTCTCCAAAGCTATGAGAGCTAGCCTTCAAGGGTAGTGGTTTCAGGTCACTTGCAGCTCTATTGCTCCAAATCCTGTGTCTGAAAACCCAATTAAAAGATGGGCTAAGGATCTGAACAGAGAGTTCTCAAAAGAAGAAACAAACTAATTTTTAATTTAAGGTTTTGCTGTACTTGGCAGTTGAGTATGCAGGAATAGATAGATGTTCAGGGCTGGAGAGGTGATTCAAGGCTTAAGAGCCATGGTTCCTCTTGCAGAGGACCCCAGTGTGTTTTATAGTACCCACATACTGGCTAACAACCATTGGTAACTCCAGTTCCAGGGATCTGCTGTCCTCTTCTGGCCTCTGTGGGCATTGCATAAAGTGGACTTACATAAGGCAGAAACACAAACATAAAGATAAATGGATCAATCAAAACAAATAAAAAACAGAATAACTTTTCACTGCTTCTGCCCATTCATCCTTCTCTCTGAATCTTTGTAGATGCCTCTCCCTTGATGGGAATAAAACTCTAAGCCAAATGGGGAGAGAGAGAGAGAGATGAGAGAGAGAGAGAGAGAGAGAGAGAGAGAGAGAGAGAGAGAATCCATTCACTATGGGGGAAATCATGACTCCAAGACTGAGACACTGATTTGACACAGTGGACACAGTGGGCCTTAACAAGGATGACAGAGTATATGGGTTCCAGTGGATATGGGGTATAAAGATGATTAAGATTGATTGAAATGTTCTCTATGAAATACACAAAAATTCAATAAAAACATTTTTTAAAAAAGACTAAGGAAAATGGAGCTGAATAAATTGTGTTTCCATCTCTAGTATCATATAGCTTATCCAGTCATCCAAACAGAGGAAATGAGTATAAATTTCCACAGATAGGACAGTGGAAACAGATTGGAACAGAAAACTTTCAGGGCTTTCTTTTGGATCCCTGACCAGATAAAAAGAAATGTCTGCATTATCTATGCAGGTTAATATTATTGATATCAATAGTGTCTCTTTTCAGTAATGACAAATGAAGTGTCTGTTCTTAAAAAGTCTTGATTTTCTCCATAGACCTGTAAGATTTACCATTTATTTCAGATCTGGTCAAGCTGAGATTTAAAAAAAAAAAGTTTTTATTTTGTGTGTATGAGTCTATTGTCTGCATGTGTGTAAGTGCACACATGTCGTTCAATGCCTGTGGAGGTCAGAAGGGGGGCGCTGGATTCCCCTAAAACTGGACTTATGGATGGTTGTTAGCCAACTTATGGGCTCTGGGAATCGAACCCAGATTCTATGCAAGAGCAGTCAGTGCTTTCAACCCCTGAGCAATCTCTCCAGCCCCTCAAGCTGAGATATTTAAGAGCTGCATTTTAAATGTGATGTATATTCATCAAAGTGCAGAGAATAAGTGTCTGTGTATTACATCCCCACTAAGACTCAGGGAACATCTCCACAGAAGCGGAGGAATGATTTTAAGAGACTAAAATCAGGGAAGACACAGATGATAGATACAGTGTCTTCTGGGTGGCTGTACAAGATCAAGTCAAGCAACATTCCAGGATGGAGGTAGGGGAGGGACATACATTTCTCTGGGGACCCTGACCTGAGTACCATTGGCAGTTATTCACTGCCAGAGGAGTTAGCTTCAGTTTTCTTTAAAGATGTGAACCCTGGTAGGTCAACTATCCTCCAATATATGTCCCCACACTCCTGAGGCTATGAGCAACAGAAATTGAACTTGATTGTTTGCAAATAATAATAATAATAATAACAATTACAAAAAAGACATGAAGTTGAGAGAGGGACTGGGCTGGGAAAAGTATAGGAGGATTTGGGTGAGGACAGGGATGAATATGATCAAAATACATTGCATGCATATATGAAGTTCTCAAATACTTAATTTAAAATATTATATTAAAATTTTAAAATGGGATTATAAATAACAAATAACAATTTCTTGGATGTGTTAGGAAAGATTCACTTGTCTTTCCAATTCTTCCAGAAGAGATTTTCAGCTGCAATTTCCTGGAGGTTAGTGCATAGCAGGCCCTGACAATCATCCTAATATGACATCAGAGACTGAATCCTTAGAAGCCACTGAGATTCTCCAGTGCTGCTACAGTAAATGTGCTGTGTTTCTTCCTGCTCCCTGTTGCAGAGTAGTGTACAAGCCATCACCTTTGGCAGGAACTCTTCCCTTATCTTGATGGCCTCAAGAGGGTACAAGAAGCACACCAGGCACTCAGCTTATCAAATATCTAATTGCAGCAGACATCTTTCTCTGTTTGTGCATCAGCAAAATCTTGGAAAGTGGTCTTCTTACTACCTCTCTTTCAATTTGGGAAATGTCAGTGTCTTTGCGTGGGTTGTGTCAGTACTAAAGATGATATGAATTACATGATCCCCTGATGTGGTATTAAAAAGTCCAATTCTAGATCGTTCTGTTGTCTGCTTTCTTGGATTCCATGGCTTCAAAATTGAGGATTAAATTACAGCAGGTCCTTGATTTACTTCACAGTGTTATCTTTGAACTTTTCAAAAAGACAGTCCTTTCCTGTAGTTATTTATTGATTCCCCTTTATTCACAGTTACATTCTCCTGTAACGTCTTTGTGGGTGATGTCTACCATTATGTTTCCATGTGACCATTTTTTATGAAAGTTCTTAATTATTTTTGAAAGTTTCATACATAGTTACTGTATTTACATCACTCCACCCTTCCCTCTCACCTCTTCAAGTTTTCTAACATCTTCCCCATTCCCTCTCAATTTCTTGTCTTTTTCTTTGATATTGTTGCTACATATACATTTCTTTAAATATTTGTTAATATATAATGCACTAAGTTCATTTAGTGGTGGTCATGTGTACATATGTTTAGGACTGGCCATTTGGGATTAGATAACCTTTCAGGGAGCACATCCCTGGAGAAACCTGATTCTCCAACCCTCAGCAACTGTTGATTGCCTGTAGCTCTTCATCTAGAGATGGGGCCCTGTGAAATTTCCTCCATTCACATTGACATGTCAACTGGTGTTGTCATTACACAGATCTTGTTTGGGTAACCATATTGTGGAGATTTCATAGGTGCATCTTCCCTATCACGTCCAGAATCACCTATCTAGCAGAAAGTGTTCTGATCGCCATGGCTCTTAAATCTTTCCACCTCCTCTCATATGTGATGTTGAGAAATGTACATTTCTTACTGGAATGGATTTTTTGACCGACACATTTTGGTGCTAAGTATCTCATATTTTTTTGTACTGGTGTACTTTACAAAGGTAGCAAACTAAATCCTTCAAATTCTTCTTCCACTTGTAAACAAGGTGATACTGTTTTTTTTAAATTATTTTCAAGTAAATTCTAGGAATTCATAGTAGAGAGACTGACACCCAGACCTGAACATACATATGAACACCACATCAAAACTGTGACACAAATATATATTAGTACCTTATATAATCAGTATGGTACACAAGACTTGGGAAGTCACTGTACTGTCCTTCAGCTCTTACATAACTCTAAACCTATTCTAAAATAATTTACTTTGATCACAAATTAAATTAATTGCTTCAAGAACAGTGCTTTCAATAATCAAAAATGACCTGGTATGGAAACAGAATGTTTTCACTTTCATCTTGTTTTAAGAAAATCAGTAACTCTTCTTGCCTCAGTGAGAGGGCTCAGCTCAGAAGACTCAAAAACTGAAAACAGGCCATTTGAAGTGTGTGCTAGATAGTTTTAGTGTCAACTTGACACACTTAGGTTGAGAGAGCCTCAACTGGGGAACTGCCTCCATTGGACTGGCCTGTGGCCATGTCTGTGGGGTATCTTCTTGATTGATGAGTGATATGGGAGGGCCCAGCCCACTGTGGGTGGTTCCACCCCTGGGCAGGTGAGTGTATATTGTATAAGATAGAAGGTTGAGCAGGGGCTGGAGGGGCAGGCCAGGAAGCAGCTATCCTCCATGGCCTGTGCTTCAGCTACTGCCCTCAGATTCCTGCCCTGAGTCCCTACCTTTGGTTTCCTCAGGATGAACTGTGACCTGGGAGATGTAAGGCGAATAACCCCTTTCCTCCCCAAGTTGGTAGTGATCAGAGTGTTTTGTCACAGCAGTGGAGAAGCAAACTAAAACATAAATTGGTACCAGGAGTGGGGTACTGATGTGACAGACCCGACATTGGAGGACTGTGGAAGTGTTTGGAATTTTGGACTGGAAAAGCCATTGAGTGCTTAGAGTTTGTTGCTGTGGAGCTTGGAACAATGATACTGAAAAAGTTGTAGATGATGGAAGCCTGGCTTGTAAAGCTTCAAAGGGAAGCAGAAAATATCAGGGCAGTTTGTGTGATATTTTGAATTAAGAATCTGTGGGTTCTGGTCAGCTGGGACTGAAGAATCAGCTGTGATTAAGAAGAGACCAGAAATTGAAGTAAAACCTTTGCTTTACTGGGACAATTGATGCTGGTTAGCTGGGACTGAAAAATCAGCTGTAAGTAAGAAGAGACCAGCATCACTGTCGTGAAATCTTCTGGGAGGTATTTCCTCAGAGTCAGTGCACAGAAGCTGTGGTACAGAAGGGACCCAAGCCTCCATCTCAAGCTGGAAGCAGGGCTTGATAATGTGTAAGAGTTTCCTGCATGGTTCTGGTCTTGAAAGTGTGAAGGGGTCATAGAGCACAGCTGAGGCTTGGCACCAGAGAGGCCAGGAAAAACCATTGGTGAAAGTGCACATAGATTAGTGAATAGGAAGACTGCCACCATTGGGCTGGAGGTTCAGTCATCTCTGGACCCTTTTCTCATCTCTTGCTCTCCTGTCTTGGTGCCTGCATTTAGATCTGCAGACCTTACATGCTGCTGGCCTGTTATGAGAAGCTTCCAACTGTTAAATAGTTTCCATCATCCTGCCAAGTGAGAAAAGATATAAACTAATTTCTTACACAGTGATTATATGAGCCAGAACACTGGATCCATGGTCTTGTGTTCTGTGTCAGTCCCAGTACAGGGGTTCAGTATTCCAGATTTCTCCATTATCCTTCTACATTATGTAAAGTATCATGAGAGGCATAAAGGTGTATTATGAGAATTTTCTGTGCTGTTCACTAGAATTCTTTCTTTCTTTGGTCAGGAATCATGTGCTATGGCTCCTCAATTGGCCTCTCCACTTCTCACAGGTATTGGAGTCCATGTGTAACTGTGAACTCCGTATTTGGAGGTAGAGGTACAGCCTTTATAAGTTTCTTCACTATCAATACTTATGTCATCCATGTTGAGAAACTATTCAATACGTGGTGTTTAAGTAACTGATGTGTCTTCTTCATGCTACATATGAATATAACTTCTAAATAGATTCAAGATAAAAACTTAAATACCAAACCATACAAGAATTACAAGCATCATATCATCTGTACATTCAAAATGAGAAACATTGACTATGAGTGCCTGAAATCCAGAAGGAATAGGGCAACTAAGCTGTGGGACCAAGGTGTGGTAGGACCTAGTCTTTCTCCAAATACTCATTCATAAATGTGTATACTTGTTCATATATCATGGGGAGGCAGGGATGAAATTGGGGATCATTTATCCATGTAACTGGTCAAGGGAGAGGAGGAGAAATGAGATGATCTTCAGCCTTATTACATATCCTAATGTATTTTGCATATTTGGTTCTCCACCATCAGATAATGTCTAAATCTTGATTTCACAGTGCCCCAAGAAAGAAGGAATCATAGGAATAGATGTCATCACCAATCATGTGTAGTTAATAGAAGCAGGAAAGGAAGAAGGGCAGCATGAGAATGAATCCTTCCAGCGAATTCCAGGTGAGCTTACTGTCTGTCTAGTGGTGTCTCCAGTTCTTCATTTACTTAGAAAATTATCAGAGGATTGAGAAACTCATGTTGAAAGTAAAGGGCCCACTGATTATAACTTATGGTGACTTGGTGTCTCCCAGGTGCCCGATTCCTCCAAGGGGTGGGGCCTGCTGCACATAATTGACTGGGGAGGGGTTTTTCTATGCCATCTTGGTACCAAAGCCTCGAATGGAGAGAAACGCTCAGTGAAGGGCATGGAGAGAAAGATGGCCCCCGTGTCTCAATCGCGTGGTCATGAGAAGGGGCATTTACCAACCTGGGATGAGACTGCTGGCCCAAGATGCATGGCCAAAAGTTAATGGAGACTAGGGGCGGGCTGCAGGAGCGTCTGAAGTGGCCGGCTCTTAGCCGCTGTGCAAGAGGGCTTGTCTCTGTGTAAGTTCCCCCATTTACCCCCTTCCTACGAGAGGGCATAAACCATAATAAATTCACACAAAAATATATTATATGGTTTGTCTGATTGCACAAGAGAACCCTGGAGAACTCTGGTGACTCTTGGGTAGCAGATAATGGAGCTGTATACTTCTGAAAAAAAAAGTGACTAATGATTGCTGCTTTGAATCTCTCATTTGATGGTTTAATAAAATAATAAATTATTAGTTAACTTAGATCTGGCAAAGACAAGACAAACTTCCTTGACATTTACCTTATGCTGTTTTAACAAGAAATCCATACTTCTCAATATCCTACCCAAAAAATGTGTTTATTTTGGTAACACATAAAACTATATGCAATGTGAAAATCCTCATGTTTCAACACACATGTGTCAGTACAGTAGTGTACAGGTATTTATGTGATTGTACACAACAGAAAACATGGGAATTTGGTATCAGCCAGAACCCATTGATAGAACAATCATATTAGATTACACAAAGCATTTTTAATTTGCATATCCATATTTATCACTGCTCTATTTATTATTGCAAGCATAGATGCCCAGAAACAGATGAATGGATTGAAAAACTGTGGTGCATATACACAATGGATTTGTACTCAAACATAAGAAAAAATTAAAACATGACATTTCCAGGAAAATAGGTAGATCTGGAAATTATTAAGTGAAGGAACCTAGGCACAGACAAATATCAGATGTGCGGTCTTATAAGTGGATTCTAGATTTGGATTTTTTTCTGTGTGTGAGAGGATGATAGGTCATGAAACAAGAAAGGAGACCTGGAGAGAAGGGAAAGAAGTCTTCAGGAAAGAGGGGAGAGATTAAAATAAAAGAGGGTGATGGGAATCATATGACATGAAAGTCAAAAGAGGAATGCTCAGGGAGGAGAAAATGAAGGACAGAATGACAGGGGAGGGCACAGGAGGGGAGGAGGATTAGCAAAACAAAAGTATATGTATGAAAGTGCCAGAATGAAACCCATTACTTTGTATACTAATTAAAAACTAAACAAATAAAAAGAATTACAGCAGTAGTACACTGTCAATCCAACACTACTTGAGTGTTTGCTCAGCTACTTTCTTACTTTCCCCTGTAAGTTCTGAATGCTATAAAGCACAAGAAGGGCCAAGGAACATCTGAAAATACAAACTCTTTTTTTTTTAACCAAAGAAAGACTCAGCTTTTATTATAAAATTTTATCCCCGGGCTGGAGAGATGGCTCAGTGGTTAAGAACACTGGTTGTTCTTGCAGAAGATCTGGGTTCGAATCCCAGCGCCCACATGGCAGCTAACAACTGTTCATAACTCCAGTCCAAGGGGATCTGACACCCTCTTCTGACTCCATGGGCATTGCACGATACGGGTACACTTACCTATCTGCAGGCAATACATGCATACACATAAAAATTATAAAACAAAAATAATTTTAAAAATTAAAAAAAAATTAACCACTCCATCTCCCCCCTCCATATAGAATAGTTAATGCAGTCCCTAGATTAGGTTTTATGTTTTGGTTTTTCAGTTCTATATTCTAGGATATTTTCTTCTGTGATATTTAAAAATAACACTCCCAATCATCAAAACCTTTCTTTCTTTTAAATATATTTTTATTGAATTTTGTGTATTTCATACACAATATCTTAGTCCTTTTCCCCATCAGAACCCTCCCATAGCCTCCTCCTGCCCCTGGATTTCATACATTCTGTTATGTTAAGGTTTATCTAGTCAAGTTAGTGTCCCCTGACATCCACTGGGCTCTAGTCAGCCTATCTAGTCACTATACCAGGTTTTTGTCTGCTTGAGTTTGCATGGGTCTTGTGCATGTTGGCACCATTGCAGTAAGTTCATATGAGCAAGGTCACAGGAGCCTGTACTACTCTATTTCGTATGGTCATGCACCTTCTCCCCTGGTTCTGACAAACCCTCCACCCCTCTTCTGCAACGGTCCCTGAGCCCTGGGTTCATTACCTTCTGTTGCATGAGAGAGCTTTGTTGATGAGAGTTGAGAGGTTCATTAGTATTCTCTCTACCCCTTGTTCCACTATGCTCCATGAGTCTTAGGTCAGAGGTTCCATTTTAGATGGTCACTTAAGGTTGGGCATTTCACAGACACTAATCTCTGTGTGTTACCAGTTGTAGAACTCTGTAATAGTCTCTGTCTGTTGAAAAAGAAGCTTCTTTGATGAGTGGTGACTGGCGTAGTTGTCTGTAAATACAAGGATCCATATTCAGCAGATAGCAACAAATTACATTTGTTTAGAGATGTGACAGCCTTGGGGTTCTCTCTAACACAAAGCTTTTTTATAAGACACATAAAAAGCCCCAGCTTCCAAAGAAATGAAGGATGGAGGTGAAGAGCATAGCAAAACTAAGCAATTATCCTGTATCGTCGAAAGGATCTGAAAGCATATAAAATATCTAAATGCTTAGAAAACACATTAAGCACTTTAGACAGGAGCCATTTTGCAAGTTCAGAAATAGAAGTCAAACACACAGTGCTCTACCCAGGCCTCTCAGTCTGGGATTTTAAGACAAGAGATACATGCAGCCCAGATGCCTAGCATGCAGTGAACCAGTGCTGGCAGGCCTTGGTGGCGTAGAGGGGCTGGCAAGCTTCAGCCTCCTTTCTCTAGCAGGGCCTGCAGACAGAAAGGCAATGGTCAGCATCAGATCACGTACAAGGTACATACACACCCCACCAGCTCTCCTGTTACTTTTATTGTGTCCCACATAAACTAAGATTTGTCACTGAGATGAGAAACACACCTGTTCCCATTTGAATTCTTCATCTCTGGTCTGGCATCACCATCCCTCCATCACAGCCAACAATCCTTTTTGGTCAAGCTCAGTGTCTCTGAATATGATTCGCACTGCATCTCTTCACACATTCCCCCCTCTGAGTTACAGTCCAGCCTACATGGCCTTCCCTTCCAGACCACTGTGATCTACCCAGAGAGGCCATACACACACACACAAACACACACACACACACACACACACACACACACACACACACACACACACACTAGACTCCATTGACCTTTTCGTTGTTCAGCAGTGCCAAGCCTCCCCTTTGAGCATCCCAAGTGGTGTAATTCTCTGAGCACATGAAGCCTTTCCTGTCGGGGTGGTCCAGGGAAAGTCCATCAAGTCTCAACATAATAGACTATGCACTAAAGTAAGCATCACGATATCTTCCAATTTAGACCTTTTGTCACCTGTGAATACCTCTCAGGCCACCTCTAGCTGAAGTAGACTGGGTTACAATGCTGGGTTACAATCATTATACCAAGTTCTATTCCTTCCACTAATATGCTGCCTGACCTGGAGCAGGAACTTGTCACTTTGGGGAACTCAGTCTATTTTCTTCTTGATGTCAGGACATTGGCCATTTGCTGTTGGGTGAAACACCCAATCATCTGGGAAGTTCCCAAGTACAATCTTTCATGTCATACTGAGGAACTTGAACATCTAGGCCCAAGGTAGTTCAAACCACAAACTATGGACTCCCAGCTACCAAGAGTTCACCACAAATCTTCCCATCTTCCAAATACCCCTAAAGCTTGCCATAAGACTGGAGCCAGGCCTGAGAAGAATCTTTCAGAACCAGTAAAGTTTCAGCAGCCTCCAGCATCTCCTGCTACTCTAAGATGGCAGAAGCCAAAGCCTGGTTGGAGGCACTGGGGTCCTGCAGAAGAAAGAATGGGCAAGAATAAAGACCCTCCAGCACCCAGGTTCTGCCAGCTGTTATCATCCACTAAGCTTGTTACCTCCCATTGTTCTGAATCCCATTTCTTTGCCAGAACCTGTGGCTGCAGTGGCACAGAGCTGAAGAATCAGGCTTGAGCATGTGGAAATAAGAAGAGAGACCAGGGGATTAAAGCCCTTGGTTGATGTTTAGCACTATTAGACAGACACTGGAAGGAATTTGCAACACCAAGATGTGGGAATCCAAATGACTAAGTAGACATTTATCCCTGTGATTTTGGCAAATTCTTTCTCTTGGCTAACTAGTTTTTCTTTTCATAACTCTTTTCTCTGCCGTCTCTGAGAAAATATAACTTTTTCCTCCCAGGACCATAGTGAACATGATGATGAATCGCAGGTGTGTGTATTTTAATCTGCAAAACACCCGGAGTGATTTGAGTACCATCCATTTTCAGTGGCTGGTTCTTGCCTCCATTTTGCCCAGTTCCCTCTGGTGATGAAGAACAAGTCAGGCTCACTGCTAGGAATTTTTCTCTGCTGGACTCTGGACTTTCTTCTGTTCTCTGTGTCCTCCCCATCAGGCCTCCAACTTTCAATAGGACCTTCTAATGCATCTACCTGTTGCAAAGTGAATCAACTGTCTCAACATTTTGAAGGCCTAGTATGTGACAGGCCTGGGGTTAGTCCTCTTTTCAATGCAAGAATATGTTCACCAGCATGCATGCTAGGGAACAGAGGGATGAAAGAAGAGTAATCTGTCTAAATTCTCATGGACAGAAATTGTCAGATCTGAGAGTGTCCTGTCCTTGCCCCTTAAACTGTGATGCTGCTTTCTCCTTCCCCTATCCTTTGACTTCTTCTTGTCTTCATCTTCCTGCTCTGACCTCCCATGGTACTAAGCACAAGACTAGAAATCTAAGCATACAAGACACTCCACGTTCCTTGTTCTACTCACAGGCTCAGCATGGCAGAGGGCCCATGGGACTCCCCAGGAAGGGGAACCACCAATTGCTGTCCCATGGTCTCTGGAGTATAGGGCACAGGTGATGGTTCTGTAGGCTGGCTCAGCAGCACAAGCTCCTGGGAAGTCTCCTGAAGGGGCAGAGATCGAAGATGAGAGTCAGGTATCCAGATGTTTGCGGAGAGATGGGGGATGAACTTGTTTTAGGATGAAGATAAGAATCCAAAATTCAGAGCTCTAAAGATCTTGAAAATCATCCAACCTTACCTTTCACTTTGTACCTAAGGATACTGAGGCCTATGAAGAAGTGATTATTTTCCAGTGTCACAAGAGAATTTGGTGATAGAGTGGGAAAAGGAAACTGTACCTTTGGGACAGAGTGGACAGGATCTTGGCAGTGGCTGGTGGGAACATCCCCCATAGGCAACTGATTCTCCCTAACTTCTGGATAATTGGGTCTACCTGCACCTGGACCTGATGCACTTTTCTGCCCAGCTGTGAAAGAACAGTCACAGCTTGGTTGTGCCTTCATCCTCCACCAGACCAATTCTAAATTACCTTAAATTCACCTGATCTCTCCACCCTACACACACTTGATACCTAGAATTGATAAGAAATGTCTTTAAATGGATCTATGATGGTCCAAAGAGTGCTTGTCCAAACTCACACTGCAAGTCAAAGACTGGTGATAGAATTACTCATGCTTCTGCCAACAAACTACAGCACCTTATCTAGGGAGAAACACTGCAAACTCATTCCACAGTCAAATTCTTGACAGGCATGTGGCATTCATGGGCAGCAGTCACAGACTTTCTCTGTCCTCAAGCAAGTTGCTTCTTCAAGTTGCCTCTTTACATATGTGCTCTGTTCCTTCTTTTAGGCTCTCACAGCAGGCAAGGCCTTACTTGGTTCCCTAAAGTAGGGGGACTGAAGACCTAATGTTAGTTACATCTACAGAAGAAGCCTGATCAATCCCTTTCCCAGACACTATACTCAGGAAGAGAAGGCATGATTTTGACATTGTCAAGAGTGGAATGTGGAATGTGGAAATGTTTTAAAGCCTGATTTAGATGGTGATTTCAGGGTTGTAGCAGCCATCAGAGCAATCTGCTGCTCTGTTGGGACCAAGTAAAATCTTCCAAAACACACCAATCACTATACCTTTGCCTTTCTGAAATGTCATTGTTCATTAATTGGTTCAGCACATACCTCAAGCAAAATTGGTGTTTGATTGTACCCAGTTAACAAAATGTTGATGTATGATTAAAGTCATAGTTACATGAGGAAAAAAGATATAAAAAAGTAAAGATCAGTCCTAATGCTTTTGCTGGTGAATAGTATAAATATTTAAAGAAAAACTGGCAGTCTGACAACCTTTTCAGAAAATAAAAGAGGTAGAACTTTCTCTTTTATTTTAGGAGTTCTGTATCACTACTGGAGAAATACTAGTGAAAAGCTGAATACTTCTTTTCCACTAATACTTATAGTTTTGGTTTTTATAAGTTTCAGCATTCAAACACAATGTATTATGCCATTTTCACATATGCCTACCATCGTACTTTGCTAATTCCCACCACCATTACCTTCCCTTGTTCATTCTTCATCCAGTCTGCTTCCCCCTGAAATAGCTCCTCTTCTACATTCAAGTCATATATATACACATACACGTGGATAGTGGAATGTAGATTCAACACATGAAAAACATGTGATATTTGTCTTTATTCTGCAATATTAGCCTCTTATTTCCTCCACCCTTTAGTTCTTTTCTCCCCTAAATACTCTCCCTTCTACTTTGATATACAATACATGTCTGAAAGAAAAAAAGTGATATTGGAAAGACAGAATGCTTCTGTCAAAAACTAGAAATGAAGTAGAATGTCTTTCTGCTGATTCTTATCGTATTCATACAACATAATACTTTAGGCCACAGCTGGCACAATGAGGGAAACAAAAAGGTAAATTAAAAAGCACAGAGATTTAAAAGGAGGAAGTAAACACTGTAATTATTTTTAATATAATATTTCATTAATTCTTTCAGAATTTCTTAAGTGCATAAAATCTATTTTGATCTTGTTCCATCCCCCACCCCCACCCCAACTCCTCACAGATCCCCTCAATCCTCACCTCTTCTCAACTTCATGTGCTCTTTTTTAATACAATATTTTTATTAATTCCTTGAAAATTTCATATAGTGTATTTTTCTTTTCTTTTTATTGATTTGTAAATTTCATACAATACATCTTGATCGTATTTAGATCTCCTCCCCTATCTGCACCCCCCTCCTACCTCCCTACCAGCTTTCATGCATTCTGTCATATGTGTTAAGGCCTATCAAGCCAAGTTTGTGTTCCTAAATGTCCTTCATTAGGAGTACATCCACTGGAGCCAAGGGAGAAATGGATAAGATGCCCCAGCCTTAGCTGAGAAACCATTGGCAATATATAATATAGTGTATTTTGAAAACATTCACCCCACTCCTCCTCCAACCCCTCCCTTATCCACCACCTTCTTCTCAAACCCTACAAATATTTTGTGTTCTTTTCTTTTCAATAACCCACTGAGTCCAGCTCATGGGTGTTGAGTTATTCACTGGGACATGGCAAGCCTACAAGGGGCCACAGTCTTAATAAAACTGACTTTTCCTCCCCAAGAAGACATCAAGTATCCATAGTTTGTCAGTTATGGATAGGGGCAAATGAACCCCTCCCCAATGTACGATGAACATTAATTGGTTTGATCTTGTGCAGGTCATGTACTGTGAGTTGATGAGTGGTGTGGACCTGTCATGACCAGGTACACTTCATTGCCGTGAACAGAGAAAAGTGAAGGAAGGAAGCAAAATTCAGAGGGGAGCAAGAAGACAGGCCATGCACCAGAAATGCACCCACACTTGAGCAGAATGTACTGAGCTATATATAATAGGGAGGAACAGGAAGGATGGGAAGTTGCAGAGGGGGCTGGGGCATAGAGGGGAACGCCTTGGTCTCTTTGCACCCAGCAGACTGAGGAGCTCAGTAGATCTCTCCCTTCTGCCTACAGAGTCTCTTAGGGTCAGTGCTGGTTTTCTTGGAGGACATGCCTATCCAACACTGGTGGATGATGGAAAATTGGGGGGGCCTGGGAGGCTTCTATAATTTGTAGAAAAATGGTCAAGGTTCCACACTTATTTCTGTAAATTCCAAATTTTATCAATTTATCCTTAGATCTATGCTTCATTTTGAGTTAGCTCCTTGCATGCCATGCAAGCAACTGTTTGTTCTCCCTTTTCCTTAGGAATGTACTGATATATATAGATATAGATATAGATATAGATATAGATATATTGATATATATATGAACATCTACATTTTTCCTCTGCCATATCTTAATTTAATTATTTTAGAGGCCTTTGTAGTTATTTTATGGACTTTCCATTGTATTTACTGATGCGCATGTTCTGTCCCAACGTGCTTTGGTGATCACCTCCATGTTGTATGATTATCATGTATTTGGGGAGTTAATCATCCATCTTTGTTCTCTTCCAAATGTGTTCAGCTATTCTAGGTCTTTTTCAAAGGAACTTGCAGAAATAATTTCTCATTTTCATAATGTTTATAGTGAGTGGAAATCTTGACCTTTGAGTCTACTGCTCAATAAGCATAGTATATTTCCTCTTTTTAGGACTAATTTTTCTCAGCAAGATTTTATAATTTTCTCTAAATATGTCATTCATACATTATGTTAAAAACCTCAACATACATTTCATTTATTTTACTTTTATTTAGACTTTCATTTAAAACATTCTCAGTCTCCAATTATATATAATAGGGAGGAACAGGAAGGATGGGCAGTGGCAGAGGGGGCTGGGACATAGGGGGGAACACCTTGGTCTCTTTGCACCCAGCAGACTGAGGAGCTCAGTAGATCTCTTCAAGGAAGTCCTGAGAGTCAGTCCTGTCTCACTGCACACTCTTGTAAGCGTGATCTTCATTCCCTTCTTTCCATCTCCTGCACCAGTGAGTCTCATTCCCTCCTTGACTGGAATGCCTTCCAGGAGACTGTGGTCTCCCACTATCTTGTTCAATGAGCCTGAAATAAATGCTGGCTTGCTTGACTATTTTTGCTTTGTCATATTGGCTTCACTATGCACACTGACACCAATCTCAGGTGCCCTAGAGGTATCAGCTTAGGTTTTTGGGGACATCATAGAAGGAAGAGCTAGCATTCTTCTTAGTCTTGAAAGGCTATTCACAATCCTCCTAAAGACAATGCTACTTTCTGCAGGGAAGGGAGTTGGAAGGAAGGCATTATGCAATGCACAGAGACCAGTCAACAGTGAATTTCCCACAGCTATCAGCTCTGAGCCTTAGGAGGCACTTGAATACAGTCTTGAGGAGGGTCTAACATGACTCTACCCACTGCAGGACATGCAAGTTTCATATCTGAGAAATCTTGGGCAGTGTTTATGAAGCGGCAGGAGAAAGGTGCATGCAAATAATCTGTGGCTCCTATGAAAGGGTTGTAGACTTCAGTGATCACAATCAGCTCCAGGCATCCCACCTTTTCCTAAGACAGAGTCTCTCTAAGAGACAGCCTTGTCTCCAACTACAGGTGGCTTCTCTCCCTGTGATGAGAGTTTCTTGTTTTCCTGAGATGACCTTAGAAAGTACAGCAGCATAGTTTCGTCAGAAGGCTCTAAGCGAGGGACAAGTGTCCTTTCAGACATACAGATGGGGCTCTGGCAAACAGTAGCATCTCATGTTCTCTATTCCTCTTTTCCCAATTCCTGAAGGGCAACCAAGGTTGACTCACAGGTAGAAAAAAAATACAGCTTGTATTAGTCACAATTGCTCTGACAAAATGCTAACAAAAAATAACTTAAAAGAAGAAAGATTTATTTTGACTCACAATTTAAGAGGGTACAGTCTGTCATGGGGGCACTGCATCGCAGAGTTCATGGTGGCAGGTGCATGAGATTGGGAATCCTCAAAACTGTGAAAAACAGAAAGCACAGAGAAGGGTGTACTGGAACTTATTTTTCCTTTTTGTCCAATCATGGACCCCAACACATTGGATGATGTAGTCCACATTCAGGGTTGGTCATCCCTTATCAAGCACACCGTTCTGGAAACACCCTCATAGATATGTGCAGAGGTGTGTTTCCCAGACTATTGCAATTGAAGTCAGATTGACAGAGAAGATGAACCATCACAAAGCTTTTAATTCATGTGATCAGTTGATTTAAATATAGTTTATGCAGCATTTTCATAGTCCAAGCATCATCTATTCCCACTGGTCCTCTGACTCCTGAGTTAGGCCCAAATCAGTGGGGAAGATCAACTCCATGTCACTACTTTTTGAAAATTGTTAGAGACCTTACATCCATGGATCAGCCTTGCCTAAAAGAGGATAGAAGTTCCAACTCTCAGAAGCTAAGAAGCTAAGTAGTCTATTAGCTATGCCTTCATAGCTTATAAAATCATACCTTTCCATGTGAATAAGTTAGTGTGCATACATGTGTATTTTTTGGTGTGTGTATATGTAAAATGTGACATTTGCTGAAATACTTGGTGAATAAAATCATACTTTTCCATGTGAATAAGTTAGTGTGCATACATGTGTATTTTTGGTGTGTGTATATTTAAAATGTGACATTTGCTGAAATATTTGGTGATATTTGGTCCAACTCAGCAGTTTCACTTGAAACCCAGAGTCAGAGGTGGGATTTGTGCAGCTGGCCTGGCCTGTGAGGAGCCTTCACATCTGTTCCTCTCACCAGGACTCATTTTGCCCAGCACTCTCCAATCTCATTCTAATCATGTCCAAAGAACAATTATTTGCCCAGTGCTGCCAGTCATGACTGGTACCACCCACTACTACATTATATGTCTCCCAAAAGATATACCTCTGTTCCTGATCTGACCTCCTGAAAGAGACAACTACCACTGTCTTTCTTCGTTTTGATGGACATACCCTCTTACTTTCCACTTCGCGTGGGCCCATTGACTTACAGCCTCATAAAAGAAGATGCTTTTCTCCACCTGCCCACACTCACAGGTGAGTCTCTGTGCACTGGATAATTACATTGTAGTTCTCCTAGCCTAGAGAACCTAAGTTTGAGGCACAATTGGTGCCTCTTCTTTAGACTCAGCATATGTGGAGTTTTGGGCCTCAGTTCTGAGCAAGTCACTTCTCATAGCTTTGTGTATATTTGTTTCCTAGTTTCTTTGAGGAAATATTCAAAATAAAATACTGTAAACTGTATTCATTTAAGGTGTACTATATGTTGATTCAGTATCTTAGACATTATCACCCCACAGAGTCAGTACTTTTCTTTTGTGAAGAAAACCCACTGATACAATAATGGCATGAATGTTATGGAAGTAACCAACAACATTCTGATTGGATTTAAGTTCCACTTCACAAGGTAGAGCCGATACCTGAAACTGATATCAGGTCTAGGATCCTGTGGCTCACAGTTCAAAGGCTGGTCACAGTTTAAAGGGCAGAATAAACTACTATTATTCTACTAAGTAACAGTAGTATTAAACTGACTTCTAATTACTTATTGTTATACCAATAGATTAATACATCTCTCAACACTCACCAGAGAAGCTTCCTTATGCAGCAGATGGTAATTAACACAGAGACCCACAACTGAAAAATATTCAGAGAATAAAAAACTGCAGGGTGCTTATTCCTGAATAGGGCACCTACATCAGGCTCTGCTTCTCAAAGCTCAGGGATAACTGCAGTAGAGGGAGCAAAAAAATTGTTAAGAGCCAGAGATACTGGATTTATAGTAACTCACAGCAATGGTGATAGTATACACAAGACCCATGTAAGTCCAAGCCAAACAAAATCTAGTATAAAAGTGGGAAAGTCAGTAAGAAGCACCAACTCTGGCTGAGGAACTATTGGTAACCAATAGCTTCTAGGAGAAGGAGATTAAGTTTTCTTTAACGGTATGGTGCTGACTAGATTAACCAAGTTCCAGTGGATGGACCCATAATGAAGGGCATTTGGGGGACATGAATTTGACTTAATAGGCCTTACAGTATACATACATTTATATATAATCAAGTGCATGAAATCAGTCAGGGGTTGGAAGTGGGGGCGCAGATGAGGAGGGGTCTAAGTATGATCAAAATATATTGTATATTGTATGAAAGTTGAAAATTTCAATAAAAATAAATATAAATAAATTAAAAATATCTTCCTCTTTCACCTTTCACATACACAGTGAAGTCTTAACTAAATATATCTAAATATATCTTTCACAATTTCTTATCTCTAATGGTCTGATAATCCCAACAAGCATGAGACATCTCACTGTGATTTTGATTCACATTTTGGTATATGTGTTTCTAAAAGTCTGCTTTGCTTCACTAAAGAGACTGACAGACTCGATTTCTGGCCATGGTTGTCTCCTGGTCTGTGGACACAGTTGCCTACATTTGGATGTGCCTTCATCATTCATGAAGAACTTTTAGCGCTAGATCTAAGAATCCTCCAGGTAGAGCAGTTGCATTCTACTGTTCCCTCAGATGAGATACAGACTTCACCTTTAAACCTCTTTCTTTCTTATGCTAGGTAACTGCATTAGTTACTTTGCTTGGTGCTGAGACAAAGTTCCTGACCAATGCAACTTAAGGAAGGAAGGGTTTATTTTGGCTCACAGTTCTAAGGTACTGACATTCATCATGGCAGGAAACTCACAGTGATGGGAGCATGAGAGAGAAAGCAAGAGAGAGAGAGAGAGAGAGAGAGAGAGAGAGAGAGAGAGAGAGAGAGATTTGATATCAGATTGCTTTCTACTTTTTTATTCACTGCAGGACCCCAGTTGATAAAATGGTGTACACATTTAGAGTGAATGTTCCCACCTCAATTTACCTAGTCTAGAAACTCCCTCACAGATATGGCTAGAGGCTTGTCTCCTAGGTAACTGAAGATTCTGTCATGTTGAAAACCAAAATTAACCATCACAGTACTTAGCAGGGTTCTGTCTAAAGTCACACAGAGTGGAGAGTGAGAGAGAGAGAGAGAGATAGAGAGAGAGAGAGAGAGAGAGAGAGAGAGAGAGAGAGAGAGAGATTTGATATCAGATTGCTTTCTACTTTTTTATTCACTGCAGGACCCCAGTTGATAAAATGGTGTACACATTTAGAGTGAATGTTCCCACCTCAATTTACCTAGTCTAGAAACTCCCTCACAGATATGGCTAGAGGCTTGTCTCCTAGGTAACTGAAGATTCTGTCATGTTGAAAACCAAAATTAACCATCACAGTACTTAGCAGGGTTCTGTCTAAAGTCTAAGACAGAGCTCTAGCCAACAGTGAAGAAGGACATTCTGCAGGTTTAGCTTTCTTTTTGGCTTCAACTCCTACCCACCCCTTACGAATGTTCACTTATAAGTACCATTTTATTAGCACAAAACAGATATGACTTCTTAAGGATAAAGAATATTCAGGTTGTCCTGACATGCAGTACACATACACAAAACTGCTCAGTGGAACAAAACTAGAATTAGTGACATTTGAGCTGTAACCACGCCCTGTGTGCGTGACAGAAGTGGTGTGTGACCTGAGCTCCCATCTGGCAGTTCCTTCCTGCCTCTGACCACCCATCCTTCCAGTGTCCACTTCTATGTTCCATGTTTTAAAACCTAACATGTGTGTCACTGTGGGGCTTTGTGCTATAGTCAGTCATTGTTGTTGGCACACAGTTTTACACCAAGACTGAGTATTTTTCTACAGCATTGTTTTCTCTTTGTCCATTAAACTTCAGCATTCTTGAGTTCTCCGAGAAAACTTTATTTCTTGATTTATTCATGGGCCATTGGTCTCATGAAGTGTTGCATTTGTTCTTAATCCTTTGCAAACCTCTTATGTCCTCCTATCCTTGTCTGTGAAGGACAGAAATAAAGATCCAATATTCACATTCCAGGACGATTTTCACCATTTTGTCCTCAATTTAGAGTGGCAACCTACCAGAAGACTTGTATTTGTACTGAAGCCAATATGTGCTTTACCCGAACATTTAGAAAGATTGAAATCCTACAGTGCATTCTGTTACCATGACTGAATTAAGTGATATTGTACATAATTACAAATCTATTTGGAACTTAAGTCTGAAATTTTATAAACATCATACAGGTCAAGGCAGGGACCAAAAAAGGAATTAGAAAATATTTTGAATTGAGTGAAAATGAAAACACAATATCACCATGTATGAAAGGGAACTCAAGTAAGTCTATTTTAAAAAGTCAATTTTTCTTTTATCCTGACATGTTTATTCATTTTATTTATGTGTCTGTGTCTGTCTCTGTTTGTGTCTTTGCACATGAATGCAGGTGTCCGCAGAGGCCAGAAATGGCCGTAGGGTCCCTTGGTCCTGGAGTCCAAGTGCTTGTGAGCTACCCAATATGGATGCTGAGACCTGACTAGCAAGGGCTCTTAACCACTTAGTTTCACTTAGTTTCACTTAGTCTAACTTTTACTATACCTATATCAGTACAAACAAAATGCTTTGCTAAAGGAACATTGCAATGGGGACAGCAGCACATAGTTCTTCCAAGACTGAATCCCATCCACCATTTAACTGGTCCACAACCTGAAGAGTTAGGGTAACAGCAAACAAAGGTCTGCAAACTCACGCCACAAAAGCAAGACCATTTCCATGCCAAGAAATACCACGAAAGAACTAATTCCAGATGCCTAGGTCCCATTGCAAATACACAAACACATGAATAACCAAGACAGTATGTCTCCTCCAGAAATTAGTGTCCCCATTGCCCCATTGTAATGTTCCTTTAGAAAGCAACTTAGGTGATGCAAAAGAAAATGAGTTCAAACTGGTAACTATAAATATGTTCGAGGAGCTCAAAAAAGATATATAGATAGATAGATGATAGATAGATAGAT
>NW_008357686.1:140242-175527 GCF_000622305.1 Nannospalax galili
CTGAGCTATCTCTTCCACTCCCCAAATTTTAATATTTTATTAGCCATCTGTGTATCACTCTTTGAGAAAAATCAGTTAAGTTCTTTTCCTGCTGTTGCTGAGCAGTAGTGCAATAGTTGGTCCTCTTTTTTGAACATCAATCCTTTGTCAGAAATATGATTTGGAAATATTTTCTGCCAACTGTATGCTGGCTTTTCACTCTGTTATAATGTCCTATGATTCAGCAGACTTAAAAAAACATTTCTGTAGTCCCATGTACCTGATTTTGTATTTTTTGTTTTATGTTGGAGCTGTTAATATATTTAGAAGTTTATATTTAAATTTATATTTAAAATTGTAAATTTTTCTGTACAAAAGTCAAATTTCAGCTCCCTTCTTTGTACCAGAGTAAAATTAGCCCATCCACAGTGTAGTGGTACATTTTTGACATCAAATATTCATGTATCAAAATATTCAGAGAAATAATTGTATCTGCAATGAACATGTACAGACCATTTGGTCATTATTCTGTCACAATTCAATAACAGCCATTTATGCAGCATTGGCATTAAGTTAAGATTTATAAGTACTAGAGAAAAGGTTAAATAATATTCCATTACATATAAGGGACTTGATCATTTGTTGGTTTGGGTATTCACAGAGAATTTTGGGGGAAAAATATAAGATGCTGAGGTAGTAACCACTGGGAATTAGGATGGCAGCTACTCGTGGGAAGGGCACAGGGGAGCTTCTAGGTGCCAGCAGTATCCTGAATCTTGGTGTGGGTAAATGTTACCCATGATCCATTTTAGCCAATTGCATAGAGGTAAGTTATGCATCTGTCTTTTGTGAACATTATAGATCATTCACATTTTAAAACTTTTGACAATGCAGTGGGAAAAGAATGAGAGGAATTAAATAGGAATGGAATAATAACTCTGAGCAAGACAGAAAGGGAAGATTAGGTATATGAATTACTGGTTGTCATATAGGACACTGTCAGCAATACAGATCATGACTGTAGGCCTCAGGGTGTTTCCCTGTGTGACTCTGTGTGTGTGTGTGTGTGTGAGAGAGAGAGAGAGAGAGAGAGAGAGAGCAGGATATGGGGGAAATGAAAGGAAGGAAATGAAAAGGAGAATCTATTAAAACATTTTGCTTTAAAATTCCAGAATGACTTCTAATACCTCGTATGATAATTTATAAATATTATATACATCTTATAAGTTCTAAAACAATAAGTAAATAAAATCAGAATAGGGCCAAAGAGGTGCCTCCATTAGAAGCGCTTGACTTGTAGGCATGATGACCTGAATTCATGCTAAAAGCCAGGTGGTGTGTATCTGTAATCACAAAGCTGGGGAGACAGAAAAAGATGGATCCCAGGGTATGATGACCAGTCAGCCTACACTACTTGGAGACTTGGAGGTCAGGAAATGATTTTGTCTCAGAAAGAAAAATGTGGAATCAGCCAGAGAAATGGAATCCAAATGTGTTCTCAGACCTCCACATTAGAGGACATACATATGCACCCTCACCCACACTTCCACACACCCCCGTAAACACACACACACACACACACACACACACACACGTGCACACGCACGCCAAGTCCAAAAATAACTCTGCCCCATTTTCGTAAAATCCTTTAGGTTTACAAAGTAAAGCAAACAGTTATTTTACAGATAAAGAAAACTGAAAATCAAAGAAATCCAAATATTTTCCATGCAACGGGTCTGAACTGTGGCAGATTCCTGGTGCCTGGTTTCAACCATGTCTTTGCTGAACCTCAGCCAAGATTTTCTCCTTTCTCATGACCTCCTGGCACATCCCATACTGCTCCCCCTTCTGTGAGCTATGGAAGTGTCTCTACAGCTGCCAAACATTTACTGGATAATGTCAGACGTTGCATTGGCCATTCCAAGTAGAAATACTCCATCCCACATGCCATTCTGATTATATCTTCCTGCCTTCCTCTAACTGCTCTGTCATCAGGGATGCAGGTAGCCAGAGAAACACTGAGGTTGGAGAAGGCTCAGAAGGACCTGGGTCCAGGGCAGGAGTTTAGCCATGGCCAGTAGTAGCTCGTGGAAAGCTCAGAACTGAGAAGACACAGCTGTGTGAATAGTGATTGACAGGTTCAAGAGAGGTATGCAGTAGAGGAGCAGGCAAAGCTGGATCTGAAGGTGAAGCAGGCCACAGAGTCACAGAGCATAGGGACCAGCAGCCAGGCTGGTACAGGCCCTGGCATAGAAGCTCAGAGATGGAGTGTTGTGTCAGACAGTGGTGGGTTTGAGTCTTGGTGCTAAAATTTACCAGTTGCATCACCTTGAACAAAGTGGTGACATTTCCTGGCCTCATTCTTACCAAATGAAATTTCCTTGAGTTTGGAGATAAGGAGCAAGTTGCGGTGCAGGATGGGATCGGTAGGTGCAAACATTTGGGGGATAAACAAGACTGGAAGTTTAAAAAGATGGTAAGTTCATGTTCCAATTAGCTTCTCAGCCTGTCAGAGGTAGACAGCAGTACCTCCTGACATTTGATCCCTTGCAGGAGTTATACATGGATATGCACATATGTATGACACATGATACCAGCCTTTCTAGACTACTTACTGGCTGCTTTTTCTAGTCTGGCTTCTTCCTTCCCTTCCTATACTGGTCAGAGCTCACTCTTGAGTGACAACACTAGAACCTGTGGTATTAGCAACCACATCTGGGGAACAAGTCCTAAATGAAGCAGTAGCTACCAGTGTCTTCTCTCCTGTTTCTCAAGTCATTTTCCTACTGCCCTGGCCATAGCTCCTCACCCTCCCCCATGAACCCTCCTACTGCCCATTTCACCATGGTTTCTAAATATCCATGTCCCATATATTTTTAAATATTCCAAATTCTCTCCACCTAAAAAACATTCTTCCCTTGACCCAGACTTCCCTTCATATTATTTTTCCTCTTTTCTTAAACCAAACTCCTCAGAGGAAGGCTTTACCAGCTGCTGCCTGCTGTACACTCCTCAAGACCCTGATCCTACTGTCTGTCCTCAAACTAACAGCTGTGGTTCAGGAAGAGATTGTGGGATGACCTGGAAGACAAAAGCAGAGGCATGGGGGCCTTAGAAAGTGCAGGTGGATACACACAGACACACCACCATACACACCAACATCCTAATGCACACATAGACACAGGCACAAACACACAAACAATAAGCACAGAAATATACAAACAATAATAGACAGATGCACCAAGAGAAATGCAGAGATGCTGGTACATACCAATACGCATGCACTTACACAGACAGAGAGAGAGAGCAGATATACATACACAGAACTATATATGCTCACAAAATGGACAATCACAGACATGGAGACACACAGAGAGTCCCCAAGTACGTACACATGTACATACACACAGAGAGTCCCCAAGAACATACACAAGTACATACCATGGAAAATGGTAACATATAGACACACACAGGCACAAAGGCACACAGAGAAACCTCATATACATATATAATAATAATAATACGCACACACACACACAGGCACAGGCACAGAGCAGCACAAACTAATGCATGGCATTATAGCAGCCAAAACACAGTATTTTCCAGGAGAAGACGATCAAGGATCCCAACAAACATGAGTTCCACACACAGCGCTTCATGTGACAGTTACAAACCCTTCACCAGAATGCAAAGAGCAGCCTAGAGTATCTTCACCAGGAGTGGGTTTAGATTTCTTCGGGCTTCTACAGTTGTGAAGGAAGGTGTCCTTGTGCCATTCACAAGTCCCACTGCTAAGCACTTTGATGACACTCCTGAAATTCTATACTCAGTTAAGGAAGGAGAAGGGAGTGTGGCATCCTTTTTGGGACAGCTGAAAGAAGACTGTGAGCTTGGAGCCTGGAAAGTCAGCTGTGTGGGAACCTGCTCTCTGATCCAGCTCTGTGAGCGGGCATCTTCCAGACAAGCAGCAAGGTCTGAAGCTGAATGCAGGAGCCCTGGTTTCCCATGCTCTGAAATGACTCACCTGGAATTTCATACACTGACTCAACATTAGTCAAGAAAATGAAAAACAGAAGTGGCCAACTTGGACACCGGAGGTCCTAGAAGAAGTGCAGTGAAAACATCTGGAGCCAGAAACTGGCCTGGAGTTGGAGGCTGGCTGCTGGGCTGGCCCTTCACCAATCCAGGTGAGAAGGAGCCAGGCTTCTTCTTGAACAGAGAAGTCTTGTGTCCTTTCCACTGTCCACTTCCCAATCGCTCTAGTGAGGGACCTTCATGGAACGTATTCATTCTTTCTAATTTTATTTCATTTACAAATGACTTCTCTTAATTGTTTGGAATTATTTTAATGTTTTGGTTGTTAGCCTTAGCCTTTAACGGCTGTGCTATCCCTCCAGCCCTGGAATTATTTTAAAGTGAGCAATTTGAACAGAATTATCCCCTTTAAAAACTCTTTTGATTCTATGATTCTTAGCTAACTTCTTCCCTATAAGTTCTTGATAAAGGAGGCATGAACGAATCCTAGCTGAACATTGGCTTTCTCCTCAGTCTGGCATGTGTCTGGGGAACATCAGAAATGAACTCCTAAACTCCATTCCTTCACGTGAAGCAAACACACATTTCTTAAGGGTTTTGTTTTGATTTTCTGCGTTAAGGAGAATTGACGGGCCTGACTACACAGTATGATCACCTTTTGTTTCATGAACATAGGCAAGCCTGAAGCCTCTGCAGACAATATCACAGTTGTGGGGATGGCGTCAAGGCCTGACCATCAGTATGTTTGACAGTCTCAAGGCTGGTGGAGTGAGACAGGATTTGGAGCCACAGAAGGTAAGGAATGCTGAAGACTCAAAATTCTTTAAGCAATTGAATGACTGTGTTTCTCTGAAGGACATGTTGTTCACAAAGTTGGGTGTGAGCCTTTGTACTTTCTCTCTGGCTTTCCCTCTTTGGGGATACCAGGTGCTGCAAGTTGGGAACAGATACATGCTCACAGTGTTACCTGAGTGTTTCCATGGTCCTCAATCCATCCATAGCTATCTTTTTAAAAATATTTTATATATTATTTTTATTTTATATGTAGGAGTGCATTGCCTGCATGTATGCAAGCACACCCATGTCGTGCAATGCCCAGTCAGAAGAGGGCGTCAGATTCCCCTGGAGCTGGAGTTATGAATAGTTGTTAGCTGCCATGTGCATGCTGGGAATCGAACCTGGGTCCTCTGCAAGAGCAACCAGTGCTCTTAACCACTGAGCCAACTCTCCAGGCCCCCATCCATAGCTATCTTGGCTGCTCCCCTAACCAGATTTTATTTCTTGTCTCCATCTGTCCTTGGAGCCCTGGACCCTGGAGACCATAGTCCTTTCCTTCTTGCAACCACTTATGCCCTCACTGTGGCCCAGAGGTGCTCCAGAAGGCAGGTATCTAGGGAGGTGGGTTGCAGACATTGTGACATTATCAATTACCATGCTAACCTCCCCTGAGTCCTCTTCCCTGTCTCTCCTCCATCTGGGCCTCTGACTCCAAATATGCCATATTCAAAGTTAGAAGTTAGGGTGATTGCCCTTACCCCTAATTTGGAAAGCCACTCTCATGCAAGGCCCACACCCATAAATATTGTATGCGTTATGTTTGGATTATCTGGATTCTATGTCATAAAATAGGTAGTGGACTTGTCAAGATTCAGAGAGTCCAGAGGTCCAGTTCCAGAGCCAGAATCAAATCATGTAGAGGGCTGACAGGGATGCAGGTGGCTGAGTCTCACTCCCACAGTCTCTGATTCAGCAGATCTGGGTGAAGCCAAAGATTTTGCTTTGCAGACAAGTACCTCCCATTCCTCTGAAACGACATACCTTTTGGACAAACTACAGGAGGAGTTGCTACCTTCAAATGAATTTCAGAATCATTCCCTTTCCCCTGTACTATATCATTAACCCTAGGAACAGTGTGTACCTCCTTGCCACATCTATGAGGTGGTGGTGGCTGGGAGGAGGGAGGGGAAGGCAGCAGTCCCCTAGGGGGTCATTCGTCTGCTAACTCAGGGTTAAAGGGCGATTTGAGAGAATAAGGAGGGGGCACAGAAGGCTCTGGGTTTCTTGGAGTGGTCTTAGCAAGGAGGACCTGGTGCATGTGGCAGGAAGTACAGAGAGAGGGTCTTGCACAGAGGGCAAAGAAGGCTTGGACATAAGGGAGTTTGGGTCATTTGCCATTACGCTCTCAGAAGTTGTCTAGATCTCTTAAGATATTGAAGTCTAAGATTGTGGTTTCTGGCCAGATTGAGCCATTGTCTAACTTATCCTGAGGCCAGACAGTGGTACAGAAAATTTTGAGGTGTTTTGGCCTCCCTGTGTCTATAAGAGCCCTAATGGCTTGAGGGACTAAAGGAAACAGGCAAGGGGGAGCAGCCAGTAGATTTAGATTGACAGGCGCCCATGGTTGGCTAGATAAATAGCAAAGAGCTTGAATGAGTAAATAGAAAGAAACAATGAGGATTTTTTTCACCAAGGGAGGCAGAGTCTGGGATAGTAACGAAAATTCCAGGAAGGAGAGCTAGGGCTATAAGGAAGAGGAGAGCAGGCAGAAAAAGGAAAGAAACATGGACTGAGAGACGTGCAAGGTAAGTGAGTGTGGGACGATCGTCCAGAGGGGCATCCCCCAATGAAGGGAGGCCTGAGAAGGAGAGTGTCCCAAGTCCCCAGAGCCAGCATCCTGCAACTAGGGAGGGGAAAGTACATGAGACTTTCTGATGCACCAGTGCGTTTCTGTAAGGCTCAGAAAGTCTTTTGGAAGTGTGGCACACTAAAGAGGACGGAAAGAGAGAGAGAGAGGAAGAGTGCCTGATAAAAAGAGAGAGAGAAAGAGAGAGGGAGCAAGGGAGACATGCTGAGAGAGAGAGAGGGAGAGGGAGAGAGAGAGAAAAAGAGCGATCCCAACTCACGAAGTCATGGCACCAAAAAGCTTACACACCATGGTAATAAAACCTCAAGACAAAGAAGCTTACACCCCTTGCGTAAGTAATAGGCTACTAAGGTGTCAGGAACCCCCGACTCGATGGGTAGCCAGGAAACCTTTTAGCAGTCCAGGATAGTAGCTATGCTTCTTTGCAAGAGCCAGTCACCAACTCCAGGGAACTCTAAGAGAAAGGACTTGAGTGCAATAGGTCAGGCAGGTCTGCCCACCAAGTGGGCTTGGGCGAACATAGTAATGGTGCCAGCAGCTCAACAGTCTCAGAGACTAGTGTCATCCAGTGGCCTTATGCTGGGTCCAGGAATGACCTTGGAGCCAATCAAAAAGTAAAAGAGAATCTAGGAGGAGAGTCATAGAGGGAGGGAAGGGCAAGAGAGAGAGAGACACAGGGAGAAAGGCAAAGAGAGTGGAGGTACCTCAGGGCCGAATCAGTGGCCGGTGCCCTGTCCAGCCGGAGCCCTCACCCACGACCTCCAAGAACAGCAATCTGAGTCACAGCACCAAAAATGTTAGATAAATCAGGCTGAGGGTCACAACAGGAAAAACACAGGAGGGCTCCAGCAAAGTAAAGTTTATTGGAAGGTCACAGAAGGCTGGCATTCAGCTGAGGAGTGAAACCAACCAGCAAGCTAATGACCACTGTGCAGAAGTTCTTATAGGGGCTTTGGGAATGCAGAAGGCAGCAAACAAATTTTACAGTTTTGGGGGTAAGCATGGTATGTGCATTGTGAAAATTATTGGAGGAAACACATCTTGGGCTGAAAACCGCCCTTGCAGTTACTGTGTCCTAGGTCATGGGTGCATGGGACTTGTTTGTCTGTAGATGATCAACGGTTACACTGACTCAGTTTCTGATTTTCATGGGGGCTTGCAGAATCAGGAGGGTAGGAGTTGTCCTAAGCCTGAACTCTATCACCTTCCCCTTTCCTTTAAAGAGTATAATATCATTTAAAACAGAAACAATTTGTAGTAAAGAATCACTATTCTTTTTTTCTCTTCTGAAGAAAGCCAATCAAAATTAAACCAAAGCAAATAAAACTTACATTTTCTCTGGCCTTTATAATTACTATATATGCTTGAGTTAGACTTCTTCTGTCTCTTTTTATATTCTGGTTACAATCAGGAATTTTAATTTTAGACAAAACTATTTTTTGATTTTCATAAGAGTAAAACTTTAAAACTTGAGGTCTTTCCCATATCCTATTCCATCTCTCTATATGAAAGTCCCCAAATACACCGGTATTACTATTCATTCCTTCCTTGAGCTCCTGAGGAGCATATCTAAGGAAGGGAGGGGGAGGATCAATAGATATTCTGAGCTGATAAAAAGTGAGTGGGCTCTTTTTTTCTAGTAATAAGACAGAGCAGAACAGCATTTCCTTAGAAACAGTCATCTAATGACAAATGCCAACCCATGCCCTCAGAAGAACGGAGAAAGGAGTACAAGGAGGGGTTTCATAGAGAGTTCATCACCTAGCCTAACATGCAGGAACACTACTTTCAGAGAGAAGAGAAATGTGTCCCAGACTAGGGCAGTTTAGCCTGACAGAAATTATCCCACCTATTTTCTTTCATCTCACCAGCACAGAAGGGGCACATGATAGGTAGGCTTCAGTGAACAGCATCCTGGCTGCAAGTACTGAACTACATTCCACTCCCTTTTCCCATAGTAGAGGGCCTGGGGAGACAGGAGACAGGGAAGGAACTCAGAAGCAACTGAGGTCTTTTGGAAAGGGCGGCTACAACTGGAGCCACAGAAAAATGACCTATGGATCTTGCAGAGCAGAGAAAACCCTTAGAGAAAAGCACAAGATGTGGAAAAAGGACAGGCTACATGGACAGGCCTAGGAGAGGGGGGAAAGGCAGTGACCCCAGCATGGGAGCAGGGGCTGTTCAGTAGGGTAGAGAGAACATAAATCTGCAAAACATCCACAATCCTGTCAGAACAGAGAGTTGTAAAGCAGTGGCAGGAGATAGAAAAGCAGAGTTTACCAGACATGCCAATCTTGAGGGCAGGCTGACTCCCTGGCTCTTAGCAAGAATCAGGAGGGAAGGAAAAGGGGAAAGTCATGGGGCAACAGTTGAAACAAACAAGGTCATACTCTCATTCCACAATACACAAAAGATAGGATAGCTTGAGTAGGTGCTGTCCAGAGCAAAACTCACTTCATCCACTGCCCAATTACTCATTAAGTCATACAATTATTCATATACACAAAACAGAAATGAACAGAGACCATAGTAACCAGTTTCCAGTGGTGCACCAGTTTACTAGATGACCGTCTCAGCCAACGTCTTGACTATAGAGAAAGGTAAAGGGAGGTTCGTTGTCAAGATCATACTCCCATTATTAAATACCAGACAAAACTAGACAAGACCGGAATGTAGCTCCAAACCAGAACTTATCTGCTAGGAGGACCAGGACTCAATCAGTTTTGGTTCTGGGTCACCCGTAGTCATTCTGGGACTCTCCAGCTCTGATGAGAGAGTCACAGGGCCCTGGAATGTCTCAGAGGGCGCCTCCCTGTAATAATCCATCAAACCAGGGAGATCTGGAATGAGGCTTAGCTCTTGAGTGGTAATCTCACAGGGCCCTCCAAATGTAATCCCGAGTAAGATGCACGTAGGAACAGCACATAGCGATGGTTGAATTAGGAGTCCTTTATTAATAGCTGGTCATCAGGGAAGGGGCTAATGCCCAAAAGAACGCTCAACTCTGAGGAGAAGCAGGGCAGGGTTTATAAAACTTAAAACCACAATTACATCATGCCACAGGCAAAGCCAAAAACATAATTACATAGATCACCATAGTTACACCAGACTAGGGGCAGGTCAGTTAACAAGTTTCATTTAGGCTGGATGGGAGGACATGCTACCTGATTACCTGTAAGTTTCCCAGTATTGCAAAAACACTGTACTCCCCGAAACTATCTGCATGAGGCATTCTGCCTGGCTAGCTGCAGTGGGAATGGCTGGGCAAAAACACAGGGTAAAGTTAAAGTCAGCTAGAACAAAATGGAGTTAGTTTTGCCATTTCAGTATGAAGTTCACAAAATTCAGTAGAAAGGGGGAGGGCCTCTTCTCTTATGATGACATGGGGTTACATTGATGAGCAAATGAGGAGGTTGTACACATTTTTAGAAGTCTTCTGTCTGATGTCTGTGGCTCCTGGGGCCTTATAGTAAATGATGAATGATTAGCCTGCTCAATGACTGAGAAATAGGAGACAGTCTTCCCAAATGTGTTGCTCATGATTTAATAAGCAGCCAATTTGACTAGTGCTTTGCCAGAGTAAAACTTTATTAGTGTTGACACACACAATCCTAGATACAAGTGAAACATCTTGACATTTATACATGCATGGGGACACAGGAACTTCCAGGTACACAAACCATCACAACACAATGTAACTCCTGGCACAGGAACCATTCAGAACCTCACCTACACACACTTTATAATACATTGCATTGTGCAGTTTCCTTGCGAAGGAATAAGGGATGGAAGTTCAAGAATATGCAACCATAATTAAGCAATTTCCCTACATGTCACAAAGTATCTGAAAGTCAAAAAACACCTAAAGGCTTTACAAAACAATCAGGATTTTGAACAAGTATCACACTGCAATTTCAGAAACAGAAATCAAACATGAAGTGCTTGAAAGACTTTGCAGCTTTCCTAAGGGCAGAGAGAGGTGCACTCGCAATATCCAGTATGCAATGAACCAGTCTCTTGGTAGGCTGAGGTGGCATAGAGAGGCTGGACAGCTAACAGCCTTTTCTCTCCAGCAGGACCTGCAGACAGAAAGTCAAAGGCCAAACCAGATCACAAACATGTCACTGCCCGACTCTACTGTCAGAATTTTGCACTCCACATGGTCGCAGATTTGTCACTGAGTTCAGTGAACAGACATGTTCCCATCTGAAATTTTCATGTCTGATCTTGGCTCCATCATCCCTCAGTCAGTTCCAGCAATCCCTTTTGGTAAGACTTCTGAATATGATCCTTGCCATAAAAGAGAAATTCTTTCATTCATCCTCCCAGAGTTGCTAGCCTAGTTTAGGTTAGGTGCCCACCCTGCCAGATTTCTGTGATCATCAAGTTCTGCAACTGTATTCAGATGCCTATTTTTCCATCAGCTCCACCCAGAGTGGTTTCTCCATCACATGCCTGCCTCCATCTGCCTTTTTTGTTGAAAAGTGTCTAGTCTTCCCCATCTCCCCAGTGGTATAATTCTCCTCTGAGCTCATGAAGGCCCTCCTGTGTTAGTGGCCAATTTGGAGTCACTGGTAAATCCAGCCTGGAAAAGTGGCCAGGCTTCATGCCTAAATGGAAATCACCTCGAAGTCAACATCATGATATCCTTCCCTTGTAGACCATTATCACCCTCCAGGCCACTTCAAGCTGTACTGTGCTCACCCCTTCCCTGGGCTGAGAGTCATTACAGCTAGTTTTATTCCTTACTTGCGTTATGCTTCCTACCCTCTGGCAAAACCTTGCCACTTTGGGGCCTTAGTTTATGTTTTCTTGACATCAAGCCAGGGCCATTTGCTGTTGAGCAAAAGACTGGATAACTTAAGATTCAATGAGCTGTCCCAAGGTACTATCTCTCAAGTGAAACTGATGCACTTGAGAATCTGACTTCAAGGTGGTTCAAACCACAATCTCTAACTACCAACAGGTCACCAAAGGCCTCCAATTCCTGAACTATATTCACCCCTGTTCCTAGTTCAAAAAGCCACCTACCTGGTATGCTACCCGTCTAGTGGCAGGTCTGAAAAGAGTCATGCAGAATCAGCAATGCCTCAGCAGCCTCCAGTTCCTTCTGCCTCTCTAAGTCAGCCGAATTAGGGACCTGGGTGAAGATGTCAGACACCTGGTTGGAGATGTCAGGAACCTGGATGGAGATGTCAGGGACCTGGGTGGACACATGAGAAACCTGGGTCATGATGTGAGGCACCTGGTTGGAGACATTGGAGACCTGTAAAGGAAAAGTTGTGAGACAATGAAATCTAATAAAATATCCTTCCTTCCCCAAACTACATGACTCTTTAGCCCCAAGTCCTTTCCAGTGAACACTCATCAACAAGATGTTCTTCCATTCCATCCACTAAGCTCATCTCTTCCAAGAACCTGGACTCCATTATTTACCAGGACCTGTGGCTGCAGTAGAGGAGTGACAGTGTTGGCACATGGCTGGAGGATCATAGGTAAAGGATACCTTGGAAAAGGAGAACAGAGGTTAAACACTCTGGTTGAAATCTAATACTAGGACACATAGAGTCAGCGATTTGCCAGGGGGAATCCAAATGACTATAGACACAATAGTCCTTTGGTTCTCGTTAATACCCTTGCCCTTTCTTGGTCTGTTTTCCTTTCCCACCTCCCTCCTTTAGGCTGTAGTTTATACTGGCTTTTTCCTCCCTGGGTACAGTGAAGATGATGGAGAATCACAGGTGTCTGCATTCTAATCAGTAAAGCTCCTGGAGAGATGGAAGTACCATTCCTACCCAGACACTGACTTTTGCCTCAGTTTTTCCCACTTTCACCTAGTTGTGAAGGAGAAACCAGACATATATTGGATACTTTCTCTACTGGCTTTTGGCATTCCCCTGGGCCTCTATGTCCTTCCCCGTCATGACTACCAATTTCAACAGGATCTTCTCTTATGTTCATACACTATACTATGGATCAACAGTCTCAAAGTTCTGAGTGCAAGTATGTGACTAGCCTTGTACTTATCTTCTTTAACGCTTGGTGTAGATCATTTTCTAATAATGCCCACTAGCAAAAAGACTCAGAAAATTACTTTCCCAAACATGCCCAGCAGAAAGCATCAAGTTTGTGAGGACCCTGTCCTTGCTAGTTCAACTGAATTCTTGCCTTCTCCTTCCTCATCTCCTTTTCTTTCCATTCTCTCATCCTTATCCTTCTCCTCCTCTTTCTCCTCCTACTGATTTTTTGTCTTCTTGATCCCACCAAGCATAACATTGGACAAAGAGTAGCCCAAGACAGAACTGGCTCCATGGTCTTTATTCTACTCACAGGAAGGGCACAGTAGTAATAGGCTGCCATGAAAAACCAATCATCAATTGTGGTCTCAAAGCCACTGCAGCACCCAGCACAGGTACATGTAATGGGGTCCAGTTGAGTGACAGATACCTATTGGGGCTCTCCTACAAAGGAAGACATCACATTTGAGAATCAAGTAGCAGTCCTCACAAAAGAGAGATGGTAAGATTTTAAATGGGAACAATACTGCAAAACAACAGAGCTCTGAAGAACCTGAAGACCACACAATTTTACCTTTGCTTTTGCAACTGAGGATACTGAGACCCAAGGAGAAGAAAACTTTAATGAAGGTCCCAGGAAAGTTATTGACAGGATTAAAGATGGAAGCCTTGACTATAGGACACACATGAGTATGTCTGGACACTGATGGGGGGGTGCCTCCCCCATGTGGCAACAGATTCTCCTTACCTGCTTGGGGGTCCTGTGAAGTTGGGCTTCAGGCTCCTGCACAGTGTTCAGTTGTGTAGCTGTAAAAGAACATAGAGTTTGGTTGAGCCTCCAATCCCCCACCCCCTGTCCTCATCCAAAAATACCCATCCCCATTTTGAGGCCTGCTTTTACCACCAATCTTTTCGCCCACCCCTCACTCACAAGTTCTCTCCTTTCTATAAGCAATTAATATTTAAAATAGACATGATGTATGATATTATATGGACCCACTGAGGTCTAGTAAGTACTTGCCAAGTGGCAGTTCTGTGACAGGGCTGGTGACAGAATTGCTTAGAATTTCTCTACCCAAATTCAGACTCCCTCCCTGGCCAGAGACACTCATGGAGAACTCCTAGGGTGGTGGGACACTACATACCATTCACATGGGAGTTAGGAGCATCAGCCATAGCCTTTTTTCAGTCCTCAAATGAGGGGCCTCTTTGTGCACAGTGCTCTGTCTTCCTAGACCTCACACTAGGCAAGGCCTGACTGCAATCCCTAAAGTAGGGGATTGAAGGACTCATGTTATTCACACATAGAGAAGGCCTGACCTCCCCCATATACACACCATACTCATGAGAAGGTAGCACAACTGTGACACTTGCAGGTCTGGAGTGCGCAGAAATGTATTTCACCAAACTTGGATCCTGAAGTCACAAGTGGGGCCACTGTGAGAGCAAACTGTATGTTATCCGGGACAAAGTTTTTCCTAAAGCCTGTGTCATATTAGTCAGAGGTCAGAAGGTATTGTCTGCATGTTCCATGGTTCTAAGATCAAGTTTGGCCACCATAATGGTTACTGGAATTCCCATCCTGCAGTGTACTTATTCTATGACCAGAATATCCTATCTCCAGTGACTAGAATCTTCCTAGCCTCCATCCTGCTCGCTTCTGGAATCCATTTCCCTACTCTTATTTTCTCATGCCTTTTATTTTTAGCCTTGTTCTCACCTTCTGAGTCACATAGTCTCCTTCCCAGAAGGGTCTTCACATACTGCATCCCCTGACATCTCGTTCTTATAAGTCCCACAGATGTTCAACCTGACCGTGGCTTTCTGTGCTTATCTTCACTCTACACATCCTATTTTCAGGCTCAGACAAGCACTTCTGCTTGGCCTTCAACAATCACTATTTTTTCTTTTGTTGCATCATCATGCACTCTCCCAAACCCAGCTATTACTGGAATGAAGTAATTAATTGTCTTTTTAAAATTTTATTTATTTTTATTTTATGTTTATGAGTATATTGTCTGCATGTGTGTCAGTGTACCTGTGTCGTGCAATGCCAGGGGAGGTCAAAAGAGGGTGTCGGATCTCCTGGAACTGGAGTTACCTGCCATGTGGGTGCTGGGAACCAAATCCAGGTCCTCTGAAAGAGCAGACAGTGCTCTTAACTGCTGAACCAACTCTCCAGCCCTTGTCTTCTTAAAACCCTGCATTCATTCACTCCCCACATGAAAATGAATTCATTGAGCAGTCTCATGAATGCCATTCAACCTCGATTAGTTTATCCACAAGCCTCACTTTAAACTTAACTATTCCTTTGCTCCCCCTTTTTAAATATTCTATTTTTTATTTTATGTGTATGAGTATATTGCCTGCAAGTATGTAAGTGCACCCATGTCGTGCAGTGCCCACGGAGGTCATAAGAGGGCAACAGATCTCTTGGAACTGGAGTCACAGATGGTTGTCATCATATGGGTGCTGGGAACAGAATCCAGGTCCTCTGAAAGAGCAGCCAGTGCTCTTAATTGCTGAGCCAACTCTCCAGCCCCTCCTTTAATCCCCTTTTAAGTGACTGCCCATTTTCTTCACACAAAATCATGCTGTTCTCATGAAGCAGACTAGGCAATGCATTTGTAAAATCCCAGTACCTGAGAGGGTGAGGCAGGAGGACAGTGATTTTGATGCTATTCTAGTACATAGTGAGATCTTGTCCCCAATAATATAATAAAATAATAAATTGGGGGTTGAAGAGTTGGCTCAATGGTTAGGAGCACTGGCTGCTTTTGCAGAGGACCTGGATTCGGTTCCTAGCACACACACATGTCTGCTAACAACTGCCTATAACTCCAGTTCCAGGAGATCCCATGCCCTCTTTGGACATGGGTGTACTTGCATACATGCAGGCAATACACTCATATACATAAAATAAAATTAATAAATAAAATAATAATAAATTGTTCTCTTGAATCTCCAACCTCTTATATTTATTTTGTTTCCTACCTCATTTTTTCCAGCATTTTCCACAGAACAAATATTTTTGAACTACTGTAGAATGTCATTTCTGCTCAAGGCATGAGATAGGTCCCCTCCACAGGCTATCTTTTCTGTCAGGACAACACCCTCTCCTCACTTCCACACAAATTCACACACTTCCTCCAGAGCCCCCCGCCAATTTTCCAGACTCCTCTCCACACTTCAACAATTGCACCTGAGCACAGCCTCTTCCCTTCTGTGCCAATCCCTCCCACAGTCATGTAACTTCTCTCAGTTCTAAAAGTACAAAATCACCTCAGAAAGCCCAGTCATTCCTGTCCACCCCACCTCAAAGTCAAAGTTAAGGATATGAGCCTGCCACTGAGTCCTGAAGCTCAGAAAGCTCGCTTGCCACAGGCTTTATGTGAGGGGGTAGGGCAGGGCAGTGGAGAGTGCAGGGGTTTCCTTCTCCCACTTTGCCTGTGTATTTTTGCCTGAGGAGGCAGAAAGCTTAAAGCACGGGTTTCCGGAGCACAAAAGAGGGAAGAAGAAAAAGAGACCTAGAATATGGTAGTTTTACTCTCGACGCCCGCCTGGTTACCTCAAAGAACAGCCCAACAGAATCTAGGAATTGAGTCTTCCACAACTCCTTACCCTACTGTGCGTCGATTCCTTCTGAATCCTTCCCCTTCTGTCTCCAGGGCGTCCCCGCACGCAGCCTTTTCTATCCCAGATACCAGTTTCTAGAACCAATCAGCTTTCAGATCTAACTCTGCTCCGCCCCCTCGCTGTGTTGTCACCTAGTGGCTGCTCTGAGAAATGCTGCTGCTCACACTGCACTGCACCTTCTAGCCTCTAGAAGTCGCTGGTACTAATTTGAGTACCTGGAAACTGGAGAGAAAATGGAGCTTTGTGTTCTCAAGGGCTATTTTCTAGAACAGTCTCCCTTAAAACTGCTGACTCATTGTAGAGGATGGCGAGATGGCTCAGTACTGGCTACTCTGGCGGAGGACCCGAGTTCGATTCCCAGCACCCACAGAGGTCTGGGTTCTCAATAGCAACAAACAGCCATCCTTTTGTAATCAGTTCTAGTGGATTTCTCAGGCCTCTTCTGACCTCTTCAGGCATTGCAGGACATGGGCACACTTACATATACA
Organism: Nannospalax galili; assembly: GCF_000622305.1. Taxonomy (NCBI): domain Eukaryota; kingdom Metazoa; phylum Chordata; class Mammalia; order Rodentia; family Spalacidae; genus Nannospalax; species Nannospalax galili. The sequence continues at coordinate 157,042 of NW_008357686.1, forward strand.
TACAGACAGTAGATTCGTACACATAAAAAATAAAAATAATAAATGAATTTTTTTAATGATGGGTGTAACTGGGCTTTGTGGCATACACCTTTAATCCTAGCACTTGGAAGTTAAAGGCAGGCAGATCTCTGTAAGATTGAGGCAAGCCTAGTCTACATAGCAAGTTTCAGGCCAGCTTGCATTAGAGGGAAACCATGTCTCAAAAAACAAAACAAAATAAAATGTGGGGTGGGCATGGTGGAGCACGCCTTTAATCCCAGCACTTGGGAGGCAGAGGCAGGTGGATCTTTGTGAGTTCGAGGTCAGCCTGGTCTACATAGCAAGTTCCAGGACAGCTGGGGCTACAAAGAGACCCTGTCTCAAAAAGACAAAAAAAATGCTGCATTTGTAGAAGGGTTTTAGTAACTGTTTATTGAATCACTCTTTCCTTTACCTAATAAAACCTCCTTTTCAAATTATTGTCTCTGAGAAAATAATTTGTACTAACTTTTCCTCCCAGGGCTACAGTGACAATGATGATGGATCACAGGTGTCTCTGTTTTACATTGCAAACCACCTGGAGTGGTGTGATTACCATCCCTTTTCAGTGGTTGTTTCCTGCCTCCATTTTGCACAGTTCTCCCCCGGAACAAGACTCATTCTAGGAATCTTTCTCTGCTAGACTCTGGACATTTCCCTGGCTTCTGTGTCCTACTCATCAGGCCCCCAGGTTTCGTCCAGACCTTCTATCTCATCTGTCTCTTACAAAGTGAATCACCCGTTTCAACAGTCTGAAGGACTATGTGGTAGGCCTTCCGTTAGTCCTCTTTTCAATGCTATTGGTATAGAATATGTCCGCCAGCATGCTTGCTTGGAAAGGGAGGCATGGAAAAAATAGTGTCTGTCGAAAATCTCATGGATAGAAATTGTCAAAGCTGAGAGTATCCTGTCCTTGTCCCTGAGACTGAGGTGCTGCATTCTCCTTCCCCAACCTCTTTACTTCCTTCTTCTTTAACTACATCCTCCTGTTCCTACCTCACAAAGCCTTCAGAACAAGGCTAGAAATTCAATAATACAAGACACTGGATTTTCCTTGTTGCACTCACATGTTCAGCATGCCAGAGGGCCTATAGGGCTCCCCAGAAAGGGGAACCACCAAATGCTGCCCCTTGGTCTCTGGAGTGTAGAGCACAGGTGATGGTTCTGGGAGCTGCCTCAATACCACAAGCTCCTAGGAGGTCTCCTGAAGGGGCAGAGATCAAAGATGGGAATCAGGTATCCAGATGTTCATGGAAAGATGGAGGATGAGCTTGGATAAAGATGGGAATCCACGATTCAATGCTCTAAAGACCTTGAAGATCATCCAACCTTCCCTTTCACCTTGATTCTAAGGATACTGGGGCCCATGGAGAAGTGATTATTTTCCAGTGTCACAAGAAAAGTCATTGAAACAGATAGAAATGGAAACTCTATCTTTGGGACACAATGGACAAGGTCTTGGCAGTGGCTAATGGGACTACCTCCTACAATTAACATCTTCTCCTTACCCCTGGGTTACTGGGTCTACCCAGGCCTGGAGCTTGTGCAGTGTTGTTCCCAGCTGTAAAAACTTGGTTGAACCTTACTCCCCCATTAGCCCTATTCTAAATTTCCCCAAATTCTCATATCTCCCCTCCCTGTACACACTTGGTACCTAACATTGATGTTATTTCTTTACATAGATTTGCCAAGGTCCAGAGAATTCTTGTCCAAGGTCACACTGAAATTCAACAACAGGAATAGTGATAAAGCTACTTATGCTTCCTCCACCAAGCTCAGCACCCTATCTAGTAAGTTTGAAACACTGATTCAAATTCTGTCCAGAGCCAATTTCTTGGTGTGAATGTGGTGTTCAGGGTCAGCAGCTACAGATTTTCTCTGTCCCCAAGCCAGGTGCCTCTTTTCCTATGTGCCCTGCCCCTACTTTGATGCTTTCACTGCGGGCAAGGTCTTACATGGTTCCCTAAAGTAGGAGGGTTGAAGAACATTTCCTTTCCCAGACACTGCACTCAGGAAAAGAAGACATAATTTTGACACTCCCAAGACTGGACGACTCGGACATGTTTTTAACCTCTGATTTGGATGGTAATATCAAGGCTGTAACTGCTGTCAGAGCAATCTGTTGCTCTGTTAGGACCAAGTCAAATCTCCCAAAATGCATCAGTCACCATACCCTTGCCTCATTGAAATGCCATAGTTTATTCATTGGCTCGGTACATATATCAAGCAATAACTGGTATTTAATTGTATACAATGAACAAAATGCTAATTTATGATTAAAATCATTGCTATGTCATAAAAAACATAGGTATGGAAAAGTAAAGATCAGCTCTAGATGTTATCATTGGTGAGTAGTAGCAAATATTTAAAGAAAAAAAACTGCAGTAATTGGACAAGAACTTTTTCAGAAAATAAGAGATAGAATTTTCCCTTTTATTTTAGGAGTTCAGTATCACTAATAGAAAATACTGGTGAGAAGCAGAATGCTTCTTTTCCATTAATACTATATTTTTTATTTTATTGTGTAATTTTTATTTAGTATTCAAAATAATGGGCTATTTATGACATTTTCACATGAGTCTATCTTACATTGCTCACATCTATTACCCTCCCTTGTTCACCTCCATCCATTCACCTTCCTCCCCACGAGCAGTTCCCCTTCTACTTTCAGTTCATATTTATACCTACACATAGGGAGAGTTGAGTGTAGATTCCACTCATGAGAAAGTGTGACACTTGTCTTTTTCTCCTCCTGTTTTCCCACCCTTCAGTTTCTTCACCTCCCAAATACTCTTCCTTCTATTTGATGGAGATTGTGTGTATGAAAGAAAACATATGATACTGGAAAGACAGAATGCTCCTGTCAAAAATTTAGAAATGAGGCAGAATGTCATTCCACAGGTTCTTACCATATTCAACAACATTATACTTTAGTTCATAGCTGGTACAATGAATCAAACAGAAAGTTAAGTAGAAAGTATATAGATTGAAATGGGGGAAGTAAAAGTTTGCCTTATTTATTTTTAATATAATATTTCTCTTAATTCCTTGAGAATTTCATGTATGCATACTATTTATTTTGATCAATGTTCCATCATCACTCCTCACCCTAACTCCTCCTAGAATTACCCCAACCACTACCTACACACAAATTCATGTCCTCTCTTCAATATTTGATGAGTCCTTTGAGAACGTCGTGCATTTTGTTTTTAAATATTTTATTTATTATATTTATTTTATATGTATGAGTGTATTACCTACATATGTGTAAGTGTACCTGTGTCATGCAATGCCCTTGGGATTCAGAAGAGAGCATCAGATCCCCTGAAACTGGAGTTATGGATGGTTGTTTCCATATGGATGCTGGGATTCAAACCTGGGTCTTCTGCAAGAGCAGTCAGTGCACTTAACCACTGAACCGTCTTTCCAGCCCCATGCAATGTATTTTTATCATATTCATCCCCACTCCTCCTCCATCTCATCCCTGATTCACCCCTACATTGTCTCCCCTTCAAACTTTATGGTGTATTTTTTAAAATAACCTACTGAGTCCAGTTTGTATTCATAGGTGTGGAGCAATTCATTGGAGCATGACCAGCCTACCAGGGACTGACCTCTTAAAGAAAACTGACTCTTCTTCTCCCAGAAAACATAAGGGCCCATAGTGCTCCAGTTAGGGTTGGGGCTCATGAGCTCCTCCCCCATGCTAGAAAATAGAATGGCTTTATCTTGCGCATTACCAGAAGACACAGCACTATCCTGGTCTTCCTGAAATCTTGTTCTTATCATCTTTCTGCCTCATCTTCCACATTAGTCCTTGAGCCTTCGTGAAGGGAGTGTGATATAGATGTCTCATATTTGGCTAAGCATGCCAGATACTTATTCTCTCCACTTTGACCAGTTGTGAGTTTCTGAGTTAACCACCATCCACTGCTCAAAGAAACTCCTTTGAATTATATTCCTTTAAAAGTGACATAATTTTTTACCTCCATACTTCAGAAAAACACTCATGCCTTGTGATGGGAAAACTGTTATCAGGAACCACTGCTTTCAAATCACACACTGTGAACAAAGTGGGAATTCATAGATTTTATTCCTGTTCTTGTCTCCATCAGGCCCAATAGAGTAATCTCCAAATTCTGAACACAGGTAGAGGGTTCTTTACACTATTTATAGATAATTCAATGGCATCCCTGACCCATTCTGGCATTGGTGGGTACCAGAGTCATGGGACCTTCTGGCCTATGTGACTGTGGACCCTGCACAGTGATCTATGTGACCTGAGGCCATGCAGAGGGATCTCTACTTTATGGGTGAAAAGTAGAGAACATAAGCTGGAATTCCAATTGGGGAAGCATATTTACAGAAGCAAAACAAAAGATTAAATATGCACCTGTTTTCTTAAGCAAACAAGAGCACTGCTTATCTCCGGTAAGTTGTAAGTTATTTTATTAAGTCAACAGTAAGGCTCATTTCTAGGATTACCTGCTCCAGATTTTCCTCAATTAATTTTAGTTTTCTTCCTCAATTAATACTGCCTTTCTTTCTCATCCTCCCCCCTTAACACTCTCTTAATTTGTCTAAGAAGCATCACTTTCTGCTTTATCTTCCAGATTAATTGGTTGATAGTTCTAGAGGAGCATTTGGAATTTTATGGCCTCTAGGCAAGAGGAAGCTGAGTTCCATGCTAAGGATGCAGGGACTTAACTGGAGTGCCAGAAAGAGCATGAGGAAAGGGTGGACTAAGAGGAGAACCAGAATGCCCAACTCCAGCTCCAAACATTGTTCCATCAGTTCCAGGAATCTAGTGGTTCCTGTCTCCTTTTAGTTAATCCCTACTCTTATCCCTGGGCCATATCCCTGACTATTTCTGACTGATTTACATAAAAGCAGAATTCTCTGTATAAAAAGAGGCAGATTCCTCCCTTTTCAGCAGTCAGCAGGTCTAGTCCTCTCCTGTTTTGTAGGACTAAATTTGCTAATGAATCTAGTAAGTCTCACAGGGCTATTAATAATATGGCCACTGATTCTATGCCATTTGCCAAATCCCATCTGCCAAATCCCTGGATAGTTGCTTGTAGAAAGTGGCTGATAAAGCAATTCCTCCTGTTCCTGTGCCCACCGCAGGCATTACTCTTAAACCAATTAGTAGAGGTAGGATATTTTACAGCTCTTTTAGATCATGTATGTACTGCTAAAGGTATTGTAAGACTTTGTTGGGGACAAGGCCCACTTTTTGAGTAAGGAAAGCCAGGGTGCATATACATTTCTAGTTATTAGGTAGGCAAATAAAGAAGAGACCCGGTAGAGGATGACATCTGATGTTCTTACAGGAAGAGCGAGGAAGGATTTTGTTACATAGGTCCTGAGCCAGACCATTTTCGGGCTTTGACCCCAGTTCGCTTGTAAAACCTGAGGTAAGCTCTTGGAGACAGCTAGATTGTCCTCTTAACAAGTTTTAACATGGAGTAGTCCTGAAGTAGGGACTTCATCACTGTCATATTTGTCACTGGTACCAGCGTAGCCAGCTATTAGGGAGCTTCCAGAGATAAGCCAGATAACTTCCCTAACTAGAAGTTAGCATCATTGATAATGTGAGAAGTTGAATTCAGAACTTGATACAGGCGAGGGTCTAAGTCATGAGCCTTATCTGATTTGTGTGTGGGTATGGGCTGATAATTTGAGTCAGTGCTCCAACAGGCCAGTCCTGAAACACTAGGTCAGGTCTGATCTGGCGCTTCCCAATGGTGTTGAGTTTTTATTTTCCCATCTAATATATCCTCTCTAAACAACAATTAAAGATATCCTCTGCCTCATAACATCTGTTTGGCCTACTGGGGTAGATGGCAAGTCAGGGACATGAATGTAATGCCATCATTCCCATTGGTTTTTGGAAACAGTAGCAGTGGAGATAGTAATACAGCTAAGAACAAGTTCATTGAGAAGCATAGCAGATATAACATTCTGACTGTGCTACATAAGTCAGTTGTTCATGAAAACAGTAATTGGGGCCCTGTTTGACACATATATCAAACTAGCTATTCCAAGAGGGGAGGCTATACTGCCAACAAGTGCATTGTAGGTAGGGGATATAGCCCATATCCTTAAAGCTTAGTGAGACATGGGCTATTATAAAAATCAGAAGACCCCCCCCAAACAAGCCCATCACACCTATATAAAACACCGATAAGGCAATCCTTTGTGATCAACTTCATTAGTTTGGAGCTCTCTCAGCCAGACCTATGGAAACAGTAAGGTTAATAACATCATTAAGCTTAAGTGAACTGGGTGAAATTTTGACCATAATTCCCAGTACCCCCATTGAATTCGCAGGCTTCTGCCATGTGTTGACCAGTCAGCCTCCAGATTTGCAACTGGAGCAGGGCTGCAGGGACCTCAGGTGCTAGCTATAGTCCTCAAGCTTCAGCCGTGCATAGATTGACCAGCTTCTGGTGTGGCCAAATCAGGGCGGTAGGCACGAAAGGTGATCTTGAGAGGATTCTCAGGGTCTCTGGACACTGTCCAATGGACTGGTCGTTCAGGTGGAGCATCAGCAGTCCTTCCCCGGGAATGATGGATCCTGGTATCGATACCTGCAACTTTTAAGGCTGTGAGAGTGGTTAGAATCACAGGGTAGAGTCTCTTTCAGGTGGGTTTGAGGGGTACCTTATACCAATCCTTTATCCACTCCATGTCTCCTGTGAGGATATTCTGTGTTACTTAGGGCAGGGGAAGCTTCTCTAACACCCACTGATGTAACTGGACTGTGGTGTTAGCTGGAAGCTGCAGCTGAATATGGATCTCTAAGTTTCCCATTTCACTCTGACCCTGAGGATACTCGTGAGAGGAGGGCTTTTACCAAACAGAATATCATAAGATGAGAGCTTAACTCCTGTTTGAAGTAAGCACCTGACCAATAAGAAAGCCATAGGCAGTACTGAAGTCCAGGACAATTGTGTCTCCTGACAAAACTTGAGATTTGTTTGAGGCTCTTGTTCATATGCGCCACTTTCCCTGAGCTTTGAGGCTGGCAAGCTATATGTAAATTCCATTTCAATTGCAGGGCTATTGCTAGCTCTTGCATGACCTCAGCCATAAAGGCAGGCCCACTGTCTGACTCAACTGATGCAGGCATTCCACGCCATCACACAATCTCAGGCAGCAAAACTTGTTATGTCCCTGACATTTTCAATCCAGGATATGCTACCACACAGCCAGAGTAAGTACACACAATGACTAGCAGGTATTTATATCTCTTGCTAGGTGGCAGTTTAATAAAGTCTATTTCTAGACTTTCTGCTGGACTCTGTCCAGTTCTCTGTACTCCCAGTGGCTAGGAGGACCCTTTCTTGGCATTGTTGCTGAAGCAAGTTTGGGAATTCTGGTTTATATTCCCACCGAGCGTGGAGACTCTGGCCACATAATAATACTAGTTTACTAGAGTCTCTAATGTTGTTTTATGCATATGAGTGTCTTTACAGTGTTGAAACAGAGGATAGGCCAGATGATCTGGGATAAAGGAGCATCTGTCAGGGAGGAGCCACCATCTATCTGAGATCTTGGTTACTTTCTTTTTTCCCACTCAAACCTCTTCTTTTCATGTGTTGGCTTGAATGTTTGAGTAGGGATGAAGTTATTAGGATTTGGCTGGCAAGAACCTGTGGCAATTTTACTGTTGTTGCTTCCCTTGCTTCCTTGTCCACTCAACAATTTCCTTTGGCAATGGAGTCATCTCCTTTCTGATTGTCTCTGACAGTGGGTAAGAGCAATGGTTGCTGGGTTCCAAACTGCTCCTGGGAGGCATAAAATCTCAGTTTTATTTTTTATTGCCTTTCCTCCTGTAGTGACTATCCCTCTCTCCTTATAGATGGCTCTGTGTACTTGAAGGGTAACAAAGGCATATCTTTAGTCTATATAAATGTTTACCCTTTGTCCTTCATTTATCTTCAGAGCCCCGATTAGAGCTAACAGCTCTACTCATTGAGCTGACCATCCCACAGGGAGGTCCCCTTATATGCTATTACTTCAATCTAAGTCACTACCGCATATCCTGCCTGATGCTTTGCTTTTAAGAGGAAGCTGTTTCCTTCAGTGTAGAGGGTAGGATCTGGGGAAGGCAGAGGCTGAACAGTGAGATCTGGGTGACTGGAGTAGATCTCGTCAGTTGTTTCAATACAGTCGTGGTCTGGAGAGCCTGGTTCAGCAAGCAGGAAAGTGGCTGTTTTCAGCAGTCTAACAGTCTCCAGGCAAATTCAGGGGTTCTCACAAAAGAGACAGTGGAAGAGGCTCATTCACGGGTTTGTGAGCAGTGGTGCCCTCTGTGGTCCATTACGGTTATTACTATGTGTAAGACCTTGATATCAGGAATTTGTCCTATAGCCAGTTTGTCTGCCTCTTCAGACAAAGACGGCAGCCAGATCCCACAGACAGGACAGCCAGCTGGCCTCCAGTACATCTTGTTTTGACAGATAAGTCACAGGTCATTGCCAGGGACCCATGCTCTGGGATAAAATACCTAATGCCATTCCCTCTTTTTTATGAGCAAACATTAAATTCTTGGATCATGTCAGGGAATCCTAAGGCCAGTGCTTCTAGCAGGACCTTCTTGAGAGCAGGAAAAATGTCTCGCTTTTGCCGTCCTCACTTAAATGGATCTTTTTCTCCTCCCTCTGTGACTTCATACAGGGTCTTAACTATTAATGATTAGTTAGGTATCCCAATGCAAGGAAAGCCAGCTGCCCCCAAAAGTCTCTGATCTGTCTCTGGGTTTGGGGGACAATGATGGCCCAAATTGCCATTTTTCATTCGGGTCCCAGGGCCCAGTGTCCTTTAGACATAGGGAACCCCAAGTATTTAATTTCTTTTTTGGTAGATGTATTCCTTTTTGAGAGATGCCCTGCATCTAGCTCTCTGGAACAGATCTATCAATGCCTCTGGTCTCCTAGTGCACCCTTCCAAGGTTGTACTTGCCAGAAGCAGATCATCCACATATTATAGGAGTGCACACTTCATCTCTGCATTTGGGAAGTGTGCCAGGTCATCGGCCATGACTTCTTCAAATATTGCAAGGAAATTTTTAAACCTTTGGGGCAGTGGAGTCCAAGTCAATTATTCCTTCTGGTCAGTGGATGGGTTTTTCCATTCAAAGGCAAATATCAGCTGACTTATAGGTGAAACAGGAATGCAGAAAAAAAATCCTTTAAATCCAATCATGTAAACCATTGGGCCACAGCAGGTATGAGGCCTATAAATGTGTACAGTTTGAGGACCACTGGATGGATAGTGGCTATGGCCTGGTTGGTGGTCCTGACAGGTTGACAGTCATTGGTGTCCAGTTTCTTCTTTGGTAGCAGTGGAATATTCCAAGGAGATTGACATTTTTTAAACAGTCCAAAATTTAATAGTCTCTGACGATGAGTTATGAATGCCAATTTTGGCCTCACGAGATAAAGAGTATTGTCAGATTCTTACTGGGTAGGTTCCAGGCAGCAATTCAACTACCACAGGTGGGTGATTGGTGCCTACCCCTAATGGGTTCTTTTCATCCCATACTCCAGGAAAATGGGAGCTCCAAGCTTCCAAGACAGAGTTAGTGTGTATGATGGGCTATGAGTGGATTCTCCATTTTTTCTCTTGGGGAATTGTGACTGACAGGATCAGAGAGGTGGCTTCTATGGGTCCCTGCAGAGAAGGTAATCTGTGCCCCTCCCATCATCTGGTGTTCTCACATGCTGCAGCTGCAAGGCTCAGAGAAGGGGCACCTAATCAGGGCCAGGGTGGCTCCCACTGTCCTGTTACCTTCCTCAACATCCTCCCCTGGCTGATAACAGCAGAATATTCAGCACCAGTGTCTACTGTAAAATCTATTAAGTGGCCCCTGACTTTCATTTTGACCATGGGCTCATGGAGGCCCAGTCTTACTGAGCCTGGTCTATGTAAGTCAGAGTCAATTCCTGCCAGTTTCTGATGGAGGACTCAGTCTGATACTCGGTATGATCCTGTTTTGTCTCTTGTTTCTCCCCTTTTGATTGAGACATTCATTTTTCCAGTGTCCAATTTCTTTGCAGTAGGCATACTTATCCCTTTGTAGAGGGGTGTGAGGCTTAGGCTTATTTCGTGCCTGGTTGTGTCTGGACCTGGGTGGTGCTGGCCAGGTCAGCGCTGCCACCGGGTCGACTGCCTTTTGTCTCATCCTCTTGTTTGCCTCCCTTTTAGTGACAGTTTCCTGCTTTAAGAATACTTTGCTGGCAAACTCTGGCAGTAGTACTGTTCATCCCTGCAAACTCTTCCAGTTTCTGTAACTTTTTCTGGATGTCTCCTTATGTCTGGCTCACAAAAGTTCCATTTGCCATTCATTGGTGTCTGGAGGTCTTGGGGTCAAAAGGAGTGTACAGACTGAAAGCTTCACATAACTGCTTATAAAGTCAGAAGGGCTCTCATCTGTTTCTGGAGAATTTAAGTGGTCTTGGATATGCTGGCTGGCTTTATAGCTCCCCTTTTCAGTCCTTCTAGTAGGGCCTGTTAGTACCTCCCTAGGAAGGCCATGTCACCCTCTGAATCGGGTTCCCAGTGATAGTCTTCTTCTAGGAGGGTATTTCTGACCCGTGTCTCTACATTCAGTTATTCTGGCATGACCAGAATCATTAACAATTTCTGAGACTCAGTCATTGCTCGCCATCATTCATCTTTATCAAGGAGGGGTTAGTATGAGTTAGTGGCTGTCACTCCAACTGGGAAGATAAGTTTGACAAATAGATTCCACTAGGTCTATTATAGCCTCTGGCTGCTAAGAGTACAGATATTATGTTTTCAATTAAACAAATCTGTGGAAGAGGGAAGCTGATAATAGAAATAGGCTGCCCTCCCTCTATGCTTCCATCCAGCACCACATGTTGGGGCCCTGTAGTCTCTTTGAGAGGCAACTGGAGGGTAAATAGCCTCTGGGCTGAACAGAGATGTTTCCCCATCTCTTTAGGTATCACAGGTCTTGGAGGAGATACCGATTTCTGGTGAGAGAAGGCCTCCAGTCGATGTAGAAGTTAAGCCTTTGGGGACATTCGGATGGTTTTGGACTGTCTAGAAAGGAAAGGCCTCTGCCATGTATGGAGATGCGTAAGAAGACGGTGGAAACAGCGGAACATCTGGGCCTCCCTGGAGAATTTGTGAAGGCTTTGTAGAGCTTCAAGTTTGTTTGTTTGTTTGTGTTTTATTTTATTTTACTTTTTATGCATGGAATTTAAGTAGAATATTTCTCAACCTCCATTTTCCCTTATTCTCTGTTATTTTCTCCCATTTCTGCCTAATCTTTTCCTTCATGAAGTTTAATTTCAATTTGTAATTCTGCAAAATGGAATTCTTTTTTTTCATTTTCTTTTTCTTTTTTAACAGAGCATAGGGTGTGGATTTATTTACAGAAGAGTGGGTGACCCCCATTTACAGCTGCACCAAAGTCTACACTCAAATATAGATCCTGTGACTTCCCAACAGTCGCAGAAAATGGTGAGAGACGTGCCTCCAGGGAGCCTCCGTTTTTTTGATGTAGTTATGGCCGGCCGAATCCTAATGTCCCTATCTACCAGTATAGAAACTTAACCAGGGGGGCTGAGACAACATAATGTGTAGCCAGAAATCTATACAAGGGAAGTTGTCTAGATGTCATGGGTCTCTAGTGTTATCACCTGATATACTGCCTCAATCTCAGTTTTATAAACAAAGTTGTTCTGGGGACCATTCAACCTCAAAAATTAGCCATTCTATTTCTCAGAGGTTCCTAAATTTTCCTGATATCATCTTAGTGCCATAATCTCCTGAATATCATTTGCTGCATTTTTAAAAATGTTTTATTTATTTTTATTTTATGCGTATGAGTGTATTGCCTGCGTGTATGTAAGTGCACCCATGTCACAAAATGCCCATGCAGGCCAGAAGACAACATCGGATCCCCTGGAACTGGAGTTATGAGCCATTGTTAGCCACCATATGGATGCTGGGAATCGAACCTGGGTCCTCTGCAAGAGCAGTCATTGTTCTTAACCACTAAGCCATTTCTCCAGCCCCTTTTTTTCCTGAAATTTTTTATCATAAAGTCTAGGACAGTGGGTTTCAAGTGGAAGATCAGGTACTGCCCCAAGCAAAACCTTCATCACCCTACCTGGTTGTACCATTTAAGGGGAATTACATTCCTCTTTGCATATGGTGGGTTCAGCTATTTTTCACAAACCTGGATCTGATTCTCATGGAGGGACAGGGCACCTCAGAGCCAGACAACACCTTACAGCCTTACAAGATAGTCACAGAACCACAAGTATTGGATCCCAATTAGACTCCATGGCTTGACAGCCATGGAGCCACATGTACAACCACACACAATAGACACACTCTGCTTCATACTAAACTGCAAACAAAAACATCCCCATGAGGCTGTTCTACCTTGGGCAATTATGAAAACTGCCAGCAGCTAAGCTCCTCTTCCACCAAGCCAGTGGGCCTATCTACCAAGTTACCCTAGAACAGCTTACCAGTTCCTGAAGTCCTGGGTGATTCCTCCAGGTCCCACTCAGGTCTTCTCGGACGAACATGGTCTGAAGTCTCAGGTAATGGTACATGGAGACTCGGGTCCTGAGCAGGTAAGGTGGGACCTCCCAATTGTCTCTGAGCCACACCTGACTTCAGCCTAGGTTCACAGCCAGCAATGATTTCACAAGACCAGCCTGATCTGAAAGCACAAACATTGGGTTCTCTGCCTTGTTCAGCAGGTGTTCTTCCCAGTAAGAAAACCAAATGATACAGGAAAACTGTAATGGGAACTGCTGCTGTCAAATCAGACACTGGGGACAAAGTGAGAACTTACAGATTTTAGTCCTGATTCTGCCAGCATCACGTTCAGGAGAGTAATCTCCAAAACCTAAGTTATAGGTATAGGTTCATAACAATATTTACAGGTGATTCAACATCATCCCATATCTACTTTGGCATTGGTGAGCACAGGGGTCAAGGAGCCTTCCAGCCTACATAACTATGGACCATATAGAGGGGGCTATGTGATCAGAAGCCATACATAGGGGTCTCTGCCTTGTGGGTCAAAAAGAGGAGGGGCATGAGCTGGAATTCCAAGTGGAGAAGCAAATTTATAGAATCAAAAGCAAAGGTTAAACATACACCTGTTTCCTTAAGCAGATAAGAAGACTGGTTATCTTGGGTAAACTGAAAGCTTTAGTTTACTTTTTCTTTTGCGGGAATTATCTCTAGGTTTTATTGATTATTATCAATTTATAGTCAAAGTTACTTTCATACACATGTTTGAATTCTTTTTTCCCTTTTAATGTTGAAATAATTTCCCAGGCATTTACATTTTTTCATTTTATTGAATTTTTGCAAATTTCATACAATATATTTTATCATATTTAGATCTCCTCCTGTATCTACTCTGCACCCCTATTAACTTCCCACTCAATTTATTATATATATATATAGAGAGAGAGAGAGAGAGAGACAGAGACAGAGACAGAGACAGATTTGTGTCCCCAAGTGTCCTTTGGTATGGATTCATTTGCTAGAGCCTAGTCAACCAATCAAGAATCTCACCCTTGAAAAAAACTGAATCTCCCCTTCCAAGCAGTCATGGGACTTGTGCATTCTGTCACCACTGCTGTGAGTTCATATGTGTAACTGAACATCTGTCTAGAAAACTCTGTTTCTTTGCGGTCATTCATGTCCTCTGGCTCTTACCATCTTTCGACTCCCTCTTCCACAATGATCCCTAGCCTCTGGAAGCAGAAGTCTGACACAGTTTTCCTATTCAGGGATAAGGAGTCTGCAGCCTCTAATTCTCTACAGATTGGCTAGTTGTGGTTCTCTGTGCTAATCACCATCTGCAGTATAAGGAAACGTCTCTGCTGAGAGTTGAGAGATGTGTTAATCAAGGCAAATCCAGAAAATCTCCTAAACCTGGGGGTCCACAAAGGTCCTAATAAAGCAGAGATGGTAGGCACAAGGCAAAGTGGTTTTCTTTAGCCAGCAGGAGGGCTTGTTTCTCAGGCTAACTGCTCTTTTTTTTAACTAAATTTAGATTTCTTCCTCAATTAATTTTAGCTTTATGTGTCAACCTAGATGTTAGAAATAGTTTAGCAGGATCATAGAAATGTCAGTATAGAAAACACATTTTGGGGCTGGAGAGATGACTCAATGGTCATCTTGCTGAGGTCCTGGTTTCGATTCCCAGCACCCACATGGCAGCTAACAACCATCCATAACCCCAGTTCCAGGGAAATCTGACGCCGTCTTCTGACTTCCATAGGCATTGCATGACACGGGAACACTTACATACACCCAGGCAACACACTTATACACATAATAATAAATAATGAAATATTTAAAAAAGAAAACATTCTATTTCAGTAAAATAGCAACAAAGAATTGGAGGCTGAATATCTTAAATGACATGCTAAGTAACACTAAAACAGTTGTGGCTCTCTGTGTTAATCACCATCTTCTGTATGAGGTCAGTTACTCATTTGAACTCATAAGTCCCACATAAGCTCAAGCCAGAAAAAAAAACCATCATAGACATGGGAAGTGAGTAAGAAACTCCAGCTCTGCTTGAGGAACTATTAGAAACCTGATAGCATACATACACACACACACACACACACACACACACACACACACACACACACACACAACAAATGTATAGAGTGACAGATAGGGAAGGATCTAAATATGATCAAAATATATTGTATAAATTTCACAAAAATTCAACAAAAATAACAGTAAAGAAAATGGATTATCTGTTGAGAAATTTAGCATGATGAATGAAAGCCCTCTTTAGAGAAAAATACAGAATTTTCTGAGAGAAATTAAAGTCCTAATAAAATGGAAATATACTATGCTTATTGTGCTGGATAGCTTTAGTGTCAACTTGACACACCTGGGTTGAGGAAGCCTCAATTGGGGATTTCCTCCATTGGAGTGGCCTGTGGCCATGTCCATGGGGCACCTTCTTGATTGTTGAGTGATGTGGGAAGGCCCAGCCCACTGTGGGTGGTGCCACCCCTGGGCAGGTGGGCCTGTGTTGCATAAGAAAGCAGGCTGAGCAGGGGCCAGGGGAGCAAGTCAATAAGCAGTGTTTCTCATGGCCTGTACACCATCTCCTGCCTCCAGGTTCCTGCCCTGAGTTCCTACCTTGGGCTCCCAGATGAACTGTGACCCAGGATATGTAAGCTAAATAAACCCTTTCCTCCCCAAGTTGATATTGGCCAGAGTGTTTTGTCACAGCAACGGAGAAACAAACCAGGACACTTATTGATAAGAAGACTCAAAAGATCAAGATTTCCACTGACTGTGAACATCAGCAAAAGGAAGAAGTTATTTATCAAAGTTCCCTGGAAAAGAATCTAGAAGAGCTAAACACATTTGGAGGACAAGATGGAGGAATCTATTCCTCAAATACATGATCATCATACAACCAAGTTAATCCTCACACCATGGAATCACTTTAGGACAGAACATTTGCATCAGTGAACACAATGCAAAGCCCATGAAACAACTACAAAGGCTCTAATATAATTAAATTAGGAAATGGCACAGGAAAAAAGTAGATGACCCTAAGGAAAAAAAAACCTCAGTAGCTTTCACACCATGCAAAGACTTAAAATAAATCATAGATCTAAGTAAAAATTGATAAATTTTAAAACCTGTGAATATAAGCCTGTCCCCTTGACTACTGTCCTGCAAAATGTAGAGGCCCTGCAGGTAACCCAAACACTTTCCCATCATCTACTCGATGCTGACAGACACACAAGAGCAGACAGTCCCTCTAGCATGTGGAGAGCAAACCTTGGAGGGGAAAAATGCTCAGAGAGGAAACAAAGAGTCCATCTGCCCTTTGCATGTCTTACTCAACTTAGTCTCTGGGCTTTTAAGAATTATTTGGACCCTACACCTCCTTTAGGTCATGACAGACATCACAGGCCTAACTAAATGGAGAAGCAGAGAGGAGGCTCATGAAAACTCTTACCTGTGGTAACCTTACCAAGGGAGAACTCACCTTCTGCCCGAAGGCCTTTGCATTTTCTGTTCAGTCATGATACAGTGGCTTCAGGCTGCTGCAGTGACCAGAGAAAAGAAGAAAAGTGAAGAAAACAAAGAAAGGTTGTTGCGGGGGTGGGAGTAAGAATGGAGGCAGTGCACCAGAAATGTATCCTTTGGTTGAGCAGAATGTACTGAGCTGTAAAAGGGAGGGACAGGAAAGATGGGCTGGGGCAGAGAGGACTAGGGGTTGACCTCCAAATATTTCCACCCAGCACACGGCGGAACCTCAGCAGCTCTCTTCAAGAAAGTCCTGAGAGTCACTCCTGGCTTATCACACACTCTTGGAAGCATGATCTTCATTCTCTTCTTTCCACATCCTGGGTTAATGATCCTCATTTTCCCCCTTGTTTGGAACCCATTCCAGGGGTTTTGGGTTTGGTCAGTGCAGGTCACCCTACCACTATGTCCTCAGCACTTCAACTGATGGTGGGGTTGGATGCCCATCATAGCAGCCTAATGAGGTAATGGATACTAGCCATTGTGGGACTGTTAGGATGAGACCACTGACTCTTGAAGGCTGTGAGAGGCCCACAAGAAGACCCAAAGGAAATTGTCTTCCTCACACTGCAGAGTCTGAATTCATACAATGGCTCAGGGCCAGACCAGGGAGACTACTCCTCCCAGAAGGTCTTGGAAGGGCCAGTTCCAGAGAGGCCTGGCACGTGTGGTGAAGTTCTTTAGATAAGGGCTCTGAGCCAGCATCTGCTTCTCTCACAGCTCAAAGCAAGCCAAGATGCCTCCCTTCTTCTCCCCCTACAACCACCCTAGCCCGTGTCTCAATTCCCCCATGGCCTCAAATATGTATTTGTCCCTCTTCTTCCTTCTCAGAAGATGCTGAACATTCTGAGGCTGAGAACACCGGCACCATAAACACAGGGCCATGGGCAGTAACCAAGACCTTCTCCTCCCCAGGCTCCTGCTCTCTCGGATATCTTGTTTAATGAGCTTGAAATAAATGTTGGCATGTTTCATTACTGTGGCTTTGTGATATTTGCCTCCGTTTGCATGTAAAACCAATCTCAGATACTCTAATGGTGTCAGCTTCAGTTCTAGTGGGGGATTGTGGAGGGAGGAGCTAGCATTTTTCTTCATACTGAAAGGCCATTTACCCTCTTTTTTCACAAGCAATGATGCTTTGCAGGGAAGGTGATGGGAAAGCCTTGTGTAATGCACAAAGACCACCCAACAGTGAATTTCCCCCAGTTATCAGCTCGGACCCCTAAGGGGCACTTGCTTGCAGTTTTCAGAATGGTCTAGCATTACTCTCACCTCACTCTGCTCCTAAAATACATGCAGTTTTCATATCTGAGAAATCTTGGGGAGTACTTATGAAGGGGGAGGGGACTGTGTAAAGAATCGGTGGTTCCTATGAAAGGCTATAGACCTCAGAGCTCACAGTTAGCTCCAGGTATCCCATTTCTTCCCAAGATAGAATCTCTCTAAGAGACAACCTTGTCTCTAACTACAGGTGGTTCCTCTCCCTGTGAGCAGAATTTCTTGACTTCCTGAGGTAACTTTCAAAGTTTCCTCAAAACAAGGCTGCAAGGGAGGGTGGAACACAATTGACTCTAACACAACGTGGAGGAGGCCCTGTTACAAAATGCAACACTAACTCTCCAGGGCAGTTCACTACAATATAAGATGTATTTTCACTGCTGAAGAACCTAATGAGGATATAGAAACATATAAATCTGCTTTCCCAAGGTGGTGCGAACCTTTAATTCCAGCATTTGAGAGGCAGAGTCAGGGGGATATCTGTGATATTGAAGCCAGCCTGGTCTGCATCTAGAGTCCAGACTGCTGCGGCTACAGGAAATCCTGTCTCAAAAAAAAAAAATACCCTTTCTCTTCTAAGTAACATAATCTCCAGTACCAAACTAATGGAGTGAAAAATTCTTGACCCAGGACACGGGTGAGAAACAATTACCTTTTCTTGCTGAGAGGATCAGTGTCCTCTCAGAGGTGCACTTGGATTCTGACAGACAGCAACATCTCAAATTGCAAACCCTTTTTCTCTAACCCTAAAGACAGCCAAGGTGAAGTTCATAGGTAGAAAACAGATGGAGTTTGTAGCAGTTATGTTTCCCATGGCTCTGACAGGAACTTAAGGAAGAAAGGTTTATTTTGGCTCACAGTTTAAGAAGTTACAGTCTGGGACTGGAGAGACGGCTTAGTGGTTAAGAACATTGGCTGTTCTTGCAGACGACCCAGGTTCAAATCCCAGCACCCACATGTCAGCTAACAACTGTGTGTAACTCCAGTTCCAGGGAATCCGACAGCTTCTGTTTTCCACGGGCATTGCACAACATGGGTACAGTTACCTATGTGCAGGCAATACATGCATACACATAAAATAAAAATAATAAATAAAATTAAAAA
>NW_008357686.1:176013-190516 GCF_000622305.1 Nannospalax galili
TGTGTGTGTGTGTGTGTGTGTGTGTGTGTGTTTAAATGACATATTTGTTGGAATATTTGGTGAAATTCAGTCCAACTCAGCAGCTGCAGTTGAAATCAGAGGCAGAGATGGGATTAGTACAGATGGCCTGGCCTGTGAGGAGCCTTCGCATCTGCTCCTCTCACCAGGACCCATTCTGCCCAGCACTCTCCAATCTGACTCTATAATCATGTGCAAAGAATAACTATCTACTCTGTGCCCTCCAGTCCTGACTGGCACCACCCAGTACTCCATTTTGTCTTCTAAAATGTGTACCTCTGCTGCTGATCTGACTCATCTACCGCTGTCCTTGGGTTAGATGAACATGCCTTCTGCCTTCATTTTGCATGGTCACATGGACTCACATGCACATGGTGCCTCCCATATGCAGCCATGCCCAACATTGCACTGCTAACTGAACAGCTGGTGCAGGAAATGGGGTCCTTCCATACTGCAGTGGAACTCACTAATACATTCTTTAGTATTCCCATAGCTGCTCAATCCCAAGACCAATTCACGTTCATGTGGAATGCACGACAATGAACCTTCAGAGTACTTCCCCAAGGTTATCTCCACATCCCTATAGTTTATCATGAGATAGTAGCCCAGGACCAGGCCCTGTTACCCTGCCCTCCTTCTGTAAGGAAGTTCCACTATATAGATGACAGAATGCTAACTTTTGAGTGCCTTACAGTTTGGGAAGCTCATATGGGGGACATGCAAGTGCACCTGAAAGAGTGAGGATGGGAAATCAACCCACACAAAGTACCAGGGCCCGGTACAGTGGTAAAATTCTTAGGACTTTTATGGTCAAGTAGAACTTGCATGATACTGGGGCTGGAGAAATTGCTCAGCGGTTAAGAACACTGGCTGTTCTTGCAGAAGACCTGGGTTTAAATCCCAGAACCCACATGGTATCTAAAAACTGTCCATAACTCCAGTTCCAGGGGATCTGACAGACTCTTCTGTCCTCTGTGGGCATTGCATGATACAAGTGCACTTACCTACATGCAGGCAATACACACATACACATAAAATAGAAATAATAAAATATATATTTAAAAAAGAATTTGCATGACAACCAGTGCAGTGGTTGAAAAAAATCTTACAACAACCTGTGACAATAAATATCAAACAGTGACAGGTGTTTTTAGGACTCCTAGGGTATTGGCAAATTTTTATAACTCACCTTGCTTAGGTGACCCGTCCCCTGTATAATCTAATAAAGAGAGGTGTTACATGGGGTTGGGGTATAAAGGCCCAAGAGGCTTTCAAGCAGGCCAAGGTTCTGGTTGGGCAAGAAAAACAGCTGTATGCCTCAATACCTCGGTGTCCCTTCCTCTTGGAAGTCACCAGGAGCCCTGAGGCCTATGGGTGGGGCTTATGGCAACAACAACCAGAGCAGACAGTCTCAATTGGGCTCTGGTCCCAATCATGGAAAGGGGCATAGTCCTGGTACACAGCTCTAGAACGGCAACTGCTGGCTGTGGACAAAGCATTGCAACAGGTGGGATCTATTACAGGCCCCACCCCCATTACTGTAAAAACCACATATCCCGTAAAAGGATGGGTAAAGGGCCTATTAGCCAAGCCCCTGTCAGGGGTAGCACAAAACCAAATGCTGCAAAGGTAGCATGCATATTTACAACAGTGAGGGCTGGTGTCAGCAAGCCCGATCACCAATGCTATCTAGGCAGTGCTAGGGCCGGTGTTATTTCAAGGCACAGAACCTCTCCCTTCACCTCCTATAGTTGACCCTCCAGCAAGACTTGACCAAGTGCTAAAAGGGGCTCACCCAATTCTGGCTGATGCCTGGTATACTGATGGCACCAGCAGGGGTGCCAGACAAGAATGGATAGCAATGGCAATACAGATGAACACTGACACTATGTGGCTGGAAAGGGGAGAAGGAGAGAACAGTCAATGGGCTGAATTAAGAGTTGTATGGATAGTAATAACATGGGAGCCTTGGCCAGTAATCATTTGTACTGACAATTGGGCCGTGTTCAAAGGCTTAACCTTTTGGATGGCCCAATGGGAGAAAGAAAACTGGCAGGTAATGGGCCGATAACTATGGGGGCAACAGATGTGGAATGAGATATATACTAAAATGCAACAGGAGCTAGTGCCCCTGCGGGTTTACCATGTGGCTGCCCACCACCTGGTAAGTCCCCCTGGGAATCAGGAAGCCTATTCTCTTACCAAGGTAAGGGCCATCTGCCCACGGGTTCCTCTAGAAGTAGTTCACTGGATTCTTATCAAGTCTGGCTGGCCACAGGGGAGCCAACACAAGAAGGAGAATAGCCAAAACCACCGGCTTTCCGGTAAAATACTCTGACATCCAACAGGTGGTTCAGGCCTGTGAAGTGTGTTTCTGGTTATGACCCCAAAGGATGGATGCCATGATGGGACATGTGCATAAGTCAGCCTTCCCCATAAGAGACTGACAAGTAGATTATATAGGGCCCCTGCCAGTCAGCAAAGGGTACAAGTATATTCTCACTTGTGTAGACACTGCCACAGGCCTTACGCAGGCCTTTCCTTGTAAGATAGCAATGGGTAAGGCTACTATTAAGGGCCTTACCCAACTCAGTGTCATGTATGGGTGCCCACGAAGGATTGATAGTGACAGAGGCACTCATTTTACAAGTACTGATGTATAAGCCTAGGCTGAAAATAATCAGGTTCAATGGTATTTCCACCTTCCCTACAATCCTACAGGAGCAGGGTTAATTGAAAGAAAAAAACAGGTTGCTAAAGAACAGTTAAAAGCCTTAAGCCCAGAAGGAATCCTAAGGGGGGTGGGAAAAGGCCCTTCCGGGAGCCATACAGTTGTTAAACAAAAATCCCAGTACCAGGGGTGGGTTGACTCCCTATGAGCTGTTGGCCAAAGACCCCCTAAAGGTCCCCAAAACAATAACGGTGATTGCCAATAATGCTGGTCGTACACCAGAAATGGATGGTAAGACCCTCTTGCTGAAGACACTGCATGATGTGAGCAAGGGAGAGAAATCAAGCTTGGACTAAGCTGGAAACTCCCTGCCACTGGATGGGTGGTTTTCATAGTGCCAGAAGGCACTATGCAGATGGCAGGAGGGAGAATTGTCTCCTATCATCCTCTTCAACAAGGGACCCAGTGTGCTGTACTAGCAACATGTGAAGCAAGATTTTCCTGCTGATGTCATTGTGGCCTATCTAGTACATGTTCAACCAGAAAATTTTCAATTGGACCTAATGCCCACTCCTAGGGATAGAACACACATCTGGTATTGTAGATCAGGCCAAATACCTGTGGCAGGGGAGGTTATAGGCCCCAGTGGAGAAGCCATTGCAGTTGCAGTTGTGCTGTTAGATGGATATGAAGCACCTGGAAGCATTTGTGTTTATGCCCATAGGTTAAGTTATTATAGTAGTCACTGTTTACATGTTCTTGCTTCCTGCTGTTTGTGTTTTTGTAGTAGATGGAATACCATTAAATGAGCCATCAGCCCATGACAAACAGATGATGCAGAGACCCAAAAGTCCAGTGCCTTACCACAATGGAAGGAAGGTCATCCCATACCTATCACCCCCTTGAAGGCTTAGGGAATTTCATGGAAGAGGTAGGCACAAAGATTGTTAAGAGTTGGAGGAAGGGGTGGAATGTAATCTGGAAGTTCCTCCCACCACTATGAGGGGAAGCTATAGTCCCACCTCCTTCCCACATTCCTCAGAAGGAGTCAAGCAGAAGGGAGCCAGTTACCCCTCCCACCGAATCAGCTGACCTTAGCTACATGAGGGGCTAAGGATATATAAGCTGAGAACACCATGAGGCAGGTCTCTCACCATTTTGTGTGGCTGTCGGGAAGCCATAAGATTTATGTTTGGGTGTGGACTTTCCAGCACAGCTGTGAAGAGGGGTGTAAGTAAATCAGCACCCCAAGCTCAGTTAGCAAGTCTAATAAACTCGTTAAGATTTTCCAAATGGCAGGACAGCAGGAGGAGGGAACCAGAGGTCATATGTGCCTTCCAGCAGTGAATTTGACCTTAACAGTAGTCAACATGGTTCTGTTAAAACTCTAGGGCACAGGTCTGATGAACAGTGAGGAGTGACCTTCAGATACTTTTTCTTTTTGTGCCCCATTCCCTACAAACAGATTATTAATGTTAACTTATAAGCAGCATTTTATGAGCATAATACAGGCATAAGTTGTTATGGGTAAGGAATTTTCACATTTGTGCTTACATGTAGGCACACAAGCACAGGAAAAAAAGGTCAGTGGAAGAAAAGTAAAGTTAGTGTGGCATCTGAGATCTGACCACGTGCATATCAGAAGTGATGCGTGACCTGTGCTACATCTGGAAACACCTCCCTCTCTCTGACCACCCATCTTTCTAGTGTCCACTTCTAGGTACCATGCTTTAAGGCCTCACATGTGTGGCACTATAGGGCTTTGTGTTGCAGTCATTTGTCAGTATTGGCACACAATTTTCCACAAGTATTGAGTATTTTTCTATGACTTTGCCTTCTCTATCCATTGAACCTCAGCAACTCTACTGTATGATCAGATTCTTGAGTTTTCCCAACTATCTGTATGTTTTAGAGAATGATACATTTATTCGTGGGTCACTAGACTCATGAAATGTTGTTGCAATTGTTCTTGATCCTTTGCAAACCTCTTCTGTGCCCTCCTTTTGTTGTCTGTGAAGGACAAAGATTAGAAAAGGAGAGGAGGTTTTCATAGCATGTTTACAAAAATGGTTGTGTGAGGTTCTTCTTGGGGAAGCATGAAAAAATCACCTATTCACCCCACATATGGAACCAGCACCAGAACATAGTAATGATTCTATAAAACTTTAACTTAACAAACCAGTGACTTTACTGTGATTACATTGAACAAGGTGAAGAATTACTTACAGGAGCAGGGATGATTTAAAGACAGATGCATCACCTAGAAACCTACTCCAGCAGAATGACCACTCATGAAATCTGAAGCCCTGGCACTCTGTACGGAATGTGCCGGCAGCTCTAGGGACCAGAGTCTCCCCTATCCAGCAGTTACTGCTTCTATAACCTTAGACAAGGGCCTTGTGAGTCTCCTACGATTCAGCTTTCCCAAACATGTGAGGTTGTTTACTTCTTGGTCTGGTCAATCCCTTACTCCCTCCAGGAGGGACTGTTTCTATTGGGAGCAAATTGCTGACCAACCAATGTCTATGCCACGATTTCTTTTGCATACCAGGAACTAGAGCCTGGAGCCCTTCTTTCTGGACCCATTTTAGTCCCTTAAACTCTGGAATGTCAAGTGACTGATGAGGTAGGTTGAATGGGCTCTCATCTCACCACCTCACCTGTCCTTCTTGCTCAGCAGAGATGGGCTGGGGAGAAAAGTTTTATACCTAATTTCTAGTTTTTGCTTTCTTCTCCAGTCAACACTGAGAACATGCAAAATGTCCATGTAATTATTGTAAAGTCTGGTGACTCATTATTTGCATTTGTAAATGTGCAATTCTACTCAGCCCTGCTGGAGTCCAGCTCCAGCTGAGTCCGGGGCCTGAAGGGGTGAAGGTAACTGTGGCGGTAGAAATGACTATACCAGAAACCACAATTGCAGTTCTAGTAGCGGCTGCTGACTGACCCTCTCGGGAGAGGTCATCCCGAATGTCTTTTACTTCTCTTCTTCTGCAAGCAGCCTTCTACAACCTTTATTTATAATTAGAAAGCTTACAATAACAGCAAAGCATCAGACCATAAATCAAACCATGAGTTTGTACAGTATTTCTCAGTGTACAATATTTTTCAATAATCACAGTAAAAGGAAAGTACAAAGTTCAATGATTAACCTTTTCTTAACATAGCCAAGCAACGTCTTCATTGTTTTCTTTATAGCCTTACAGTTTCTATTTTACCATAGAAGTGTAAGACAGCCTGTCCCCATTTGCCCTTTAATTCTTTGAATTTAATATTTACAGGTAGGCGTGTATATTTGAGAGAATTATTTTTCTTATGGGAATGGGAATAACCAACTCTTTATTTATTGCCTAACCAATATTCCAATTTATCTTTTTCCTCTTCCTTTTGCTATTTCTTCCTGAACGTTTTGTACTCTTTGAGTCATATGATTATTTTCTCTATTTCAATATCCTTTATTATTTTGTTGCCATTTATCTTTAAGGGCTTTTTGAATCACTTCTAGTCTTTGTAAAAGAATAGGCAATTTTTCTTCCAAGGTCGTGCACCACCAGCTTTTTACTGACTTAGCTAATCTTTCTATCTAAGAAGGAGTTTCCCTAAGCCAAATAGTTTTCCTTATACCAAACTTTAGTCTCAATAGTTCCTCGTTTAGGGTTAAAGTCATGAACTCCTGTAAAAGGCAGCAGGGCATCTATTGCATGCTATCTTTTCCTTTTGGGGGAAACCAAGCCTCGTTATTAATCACAAATGCAGGTCCAAACGAGATCATAGTCATAGGAGGAAGTTGTCTATCTTATTACTTTCATTTTGTTTCAGTAACATAATTCTGCTAAAGGCAGAGATTTTCCCAGTTTACTTACCCATTCCATCATCAGAGTTGGTTATCAGAATAGTTAAAGAACAGAAGGTTATACAAATTACAAAAACCAGGAGTAACTGGGGAAGGGATATCCACCAAAAGTGCAGCGGTCATCGGCTTTCAGCTGGAACTTTGTCAAACAGCACTCTTGCCAAGAACCACGGAACTCTTGGAACCAGCACAGCCCCTTTCTGTTCTTGGGCAGAGTTAGCATGTCGCCTAGAAGCCATTTTATGTTCCAAAGTAAATGGGGTCTTTTCTTAATGGCCAACCCAGCTGATTTGGGGCACAAGGAGTAGATAAGCATTTCTGACCTCCAAGATGTTGCTATTAATTTTGGAACCTATTTCTACTCAGCTGAGAGTTAATTCAGATTTTCTTTTCATACAAGATAAGAAAGTTGTATAAGTGAATGAATAGACATTTTATAATTCTGAAAAAGGTTTTCTATTTCATGCCTGTTTCTCCAAAAAGGATAATACAGCTCATTTTCCCAGTAACATACTCCAATTCTGCCACAATCTATCCAAGGAAGATCCAGTGTGCACATTTTTAATCAATATTTTATTCCTAGACGATTTTCAGATTTCTGTCCTTGCATATAGTGGCAACACACCAGTAAACTTGTATTTGAACTGAAGCCAACATGGGCTTTAATGCAACATTTAAAAGACTGAAATCCTAAAACACATTCCTTTACCAAGACTGAATTAAGTGATATTGTAAAAATTCCAAAACTGTTTGGAAATTAATCCTGAAAAATTATAAACATCACATAGGTCAAGGCAGAGATCAAAAAAGGAATTAGAAAATATTTTTAATTGAATGAAAATAAAAACACAGCATCCACATCTACGAGAGGAAACCCATGCCAGTCTGTAAAAATTAAACAATGCAGCCAGGTGTGGTGGCACACGCCTGTAGTCCCAGCACTTGGGAGGCAGAGGCAGGTGGATCTCCCTGAGTTCAATGCCAGCCTGGTCTACATAGTGAGTTCCAGGCCAGCTGGGGGTATAGAGAGACCCTGTTTCAAAATGACCAAAAATAAATAAACAATGCAAGCATTGTTTTTTTTTAATCACAACACATTTCACTTTATTTTTATTTATGTGTTTGTGTGTTGTGTGTATTTGAATGTGACCATGAGTGCAGGTGACCAACAGGGATAGAAGAGAGATTGGATCCCTTGGATCTGGAGTTATGTTTGTGAGCGACTCAATGTAGATGCTGAGAACTGAATAGCAAGGCTCTTAACCCCTTAGTTTCACTTACTCTTAGGTTTCTGTATGGATATCTGTACTATCAAAAGGCTTATGCACTGCCTTAAACTGAAGGAAATATGCAACCAGAAGGGAAATTGCAGGATTACACGGCAGTTACATCTTTAATGTTGGAGAGTCCTCCTTACTGTTTTCCACAATGCCTGCGCTAATTCACATACTCACCCTCAGTTCCAGAGGTTTCCAACTCATTTCCATCCTCTCCACCATGTAATTTCTGTGTTTGGGAGAGTAGTCATACTAATTGTGAGGTG
Organism: Nannospalax galili; assembly: GCF_000622305.1. NCBI lineage: Eukaryota > Metazoa > Chordata > Mammalia > Rodentia > Spalacidae > Nannospalax > Nannospalax galili. The sequence continues at coordinate 184,099 of NW_008357686.1, forward strand.
AGCTTTCACTGTGGTATTAATTCACATTATTCTGCTGATTAGTGATTGACATCAAGCACATTTTTATATTTTTATATATTTTATTGAGCTTTCAAAGAAGCATTTCATTACAGCTTTAACATATTCAGTAACAATTTCCAGAGCAAGAATACATCTCTTTCAAAAGTGGCTGTAAATTTTTAGGTTCACAGTTGAATTAATACAGTTATACAATATTGAACTCTGAATAAAGCCTATAAGATATGAAATTGAATGAGTTTTTACCCTTTAAAGAAGATCTCCATTTCATTTTAAAATATGCTGTTTCCTACATTTTTAATACTACTGACACTTAGATGTTTGCACATGTGTCTTTAATCTCTATGTATCTGATTATTACTAGTCACAGTCGGTTACACTCGGATCCTTAGTACCTGAGTATGGCTATAAAGTCATCAGATAAATTTCAATGGCAATGTTTATCACCTCTACTAATTAACATGAAGTAAATGTTTATGCTTCCTCCTCAAATATGTCTTTTTTAAATTTGTTGATATTTGTGTGCATATATCATACAGAACATCCCACACAATCTTTTTCATCTATATACCCACTTCCCAAATGGCACTCTCCCATAGCCTCCCCCCTCCCACACACTGGAGCCCATATACTCTGTCATCCCTGTTACTGTCCACTGTGTTGTCGGTGCCCCCAGCCATTCCCCAGTGCTTGTCCGTCTGCCAAATCTAGTCAGCCTATCTAGACATACTTGTTTTAGGAAGATCAGCTGTTCCTCATGTAGCAGCAGTCAGTTGTCAATATTCCTTTAGATAAGATTGGGGTCTGCTGTTCATTTTCCCAGATTTATGCTGGGTTACTGTCTGGGAGTCTTTTGGGCCACCCTGGCCAATAACTCAAAGGAAGGTATCCCCTGTCTGGCATTGTTTCTTGTTATGTAGCCTTTAGCTATACATATGGACTCTTAAAAAATTATATTGACCCCATAATCTTTGGTTATACTTTCCTTTTGGGTGTTTAAGACCCTACAATTTGCCAGATAAACCAATTTATTTTTACTCTTAAGGTCGTTTGAGGATCTGTTCCTCAGGGGTCATGGGCTTGGGAGGAATCCTTGGCTCCTTTCTTTTGCAAGTTCTGCCTATTTGAAGATAAGTCAAAGGTCCTATTTGACCATGGCTGGCTTCGCTTGGAAGCATGGAAGAAATGTTTCCTCTGTGTTGACCCTCCTCTTTGTAGACTGGACCCTGGTTCAGGTCCATCTGGTGGGGTCTCCATGGCCTCCTTGACCCACAGTTACAGGACATTTTTAGAGATGCTCATAGTACCCTGGAACTTAGTTGACCTAGGAGGGAAAGGAGCAAAAACTGTCCTTTATGTCCCTCTGTCCAAATTAGTATAGGCCTCAAAGCATGGCTGTTAAACATCTGAGAAGGTTAGCTCCACCAGTCTAGTACTTTTAATTACCATGTGCCATGTAGATAGAGCTTGGGCAAAGACCAAATGCTCTCAGATAAACCCTGCCTAGACATATATTACAGTCTTTGGTCTGGTTGTATGTATAATTTGTCAGTAGGTTGTTGGCCTAATATGGTTCCCTCTGGTTTTTTAAAACTAGCTAGGCATTGTTTATCTCTCACATAATACAACAGTTCTTAATCAAATTTAAACCCCCATCTATGCCTCCCCCCACCAAACCTCATGTATTGCACCATACATACTAAGTCCTATTCATTCAGACATTTGTACCCTAATGTCCTTCAGTGTAAATTCATCCACTGGAGCACAGTCAGCCCATCTAGTGATCATATGTAAGTCATACTCTCCCTCACCCAGCAGCAATCAGTCTCCAATAGCTCTCAGTCTAGTGGTAGCCCACCACGTATTTCTCTCCTCCCCTGTGAGCCCTTGTTTAATTGAGTCGGCATGGGTCCTGTGCTTGATGGCACCATTGCCACAAGTTTATGTGCAAGCTTCCCACCCCCTCTTCTGCAATGGTCCCTGAGCTGTGGGTGGATGAGGTTCCATATAGGAGTCCTGTCCTACACATCAGTCTCTTATTCTTTAAAACTTGGCCAGTTGTGGCCTTCTGTATGCATTGCACTCTGTTGTATAAGGAAGCTGCACTGGTGATAGTTGAAGAATGCATTAGTTTTCTCTCTACCCCTTATTCCACTATGTTCTATGAGCCTTAGTTGTAGAGGTTAAACTGTAGCTGGGTCACCCTGTTCTGACTTTTTTCTAGTTCCCTGTCTAGAACTTATAATGCTAATTACTCTTGCCTTTACTTCTCCTTCACATCTCCTATTTACCAGTCAAGGAATTTCTTTTCCCCCTACAGACAAGAGTTATGCAATTTGGGAGTCTTTTAGATAGACACACTGAAGGGGTGCCCCAATTGCCTCACCCTGCATCCCTGCTCAGCATGGAAGAAGCCAGAGCAGTCCATGTCCCGATTCCCTATCTGCAAGTTGGGTAACCGCTTCAGAGAATGGTGTGATAAGAATAGGAGGTAGGAATTGGCTAGGCAGTTAGTGTAAAAAGACCCCAAAGAAAAGCAGCCAGTCTCTTGGCAAAAAGTCAAAATGTCCTTGGGTCTCTTAGCAATATACTCTGTTCCAAAGGCCAAAGATGTTGAAAGTATTTGAGAGCTCTTATCTAATCCTTAAAAGATTTTAGGGTTACCTCTTCAGAGGGGAGAATGTTAGAGTAGCAAAAAGCCCCATAAAATAGAAGAATACATGAAGTTATCAGAAAAAAAGTGATGGGGAGGGAGTGGGCATGGATTTGATCAAAACCACCTTATATGCTTATATGCCTGTATGAAACTCTCAATAAATTATTTTAAAAATAAAAAATGAAAAGAAAAGAAAAACAAGAACAAAAAAATCTTTTTAAATCTTTCAAGTTCATTAAGCTACAATGCTGAGCAGGTTGTAAGGCCTGGCAGTTTAACCGCAGATGGCAATGTGGGATAGCACTAGGAAGCAGAGTCTTCTAGCCACGGTGATAATTCCACTGAAATGTGTCTGCCTATTTCCCCTCCCTGGGATCCCTCCTGGCCTCAAGGGGACCACCCAGGATTCAGAAACCCTCTATCACCAAAATAACACTTAATGTGCAATTAAAGGAAGCAGGTCCTCTTCCTCCGTGTCTTCATCAATTTCCTGCTATCCTCCCTTTGAGGTTCTCCATAATATTGAAATAGAAGCACATCCTGTAAAATGTTCAGTATTAAGAGGCACAACATGTATGTTTTAGTTACAAATTTATTTTTTCATAGCCAAAATAGATACATCAATTAATCTCCATGGAGAATCTCCCTTTCCTTACCATCTCTGGGCCACTACCTGAAGCTCACTGATGATTCCATCTCTGCTGCTGTTCTCCTTAAGAGTTTCTATATTCTTGTGCCTCTCCAGTCCTCTTCCACTCCAACCTTGCAGAACATTTGAGTCCCTTCTGCCTTAGATGCTTCAGAGGTGGCTGGGCTATTCCTCACAAAGCCCACTTTCTCCCTGTGCCTCATGCCTGTGTCTTTAGTCAGAGCCTTGCAACAGCTTTTTTTCATGTCAGGGGAATGGCATTCCAAACAAACAAAGGATCCTTTCCAAAGCCATGGGGAGGCAGAGAGGCATGGATACTTGGGGAACTGTAGAGAATGCTAGAGCCAAGAACTGGAAGGGAGTTGCAGTAGGCTGGATTGAGTTGTTCTGGCCTCTCTTCCGTAAAGGCTCAGGGAGATGGTGGACATCTTTGTGTGTGAAGGCCAAGGCTCAAGAAGTTGGAAGTCTTGTAGATTCCATGGCTCAGAAAATAACCTCCAAAGATTCCTTCAGAAAACTCCTGCAGTCTGAACTGATTCTAAGTTGTTTATAGAAATAACACAGCATATGAAATGGTCTACAGCCCAGGGGAGAAACAGACCCTTGGACAGGTAAAAAGAAATCACCTCAGCTTTATCACCTGCTGGTGCACCCAGACTGTGCTTACAGAGCTCAGGATCCTCAAAATATCTCTCTATGTTAGCCATGGCAAGAGTCTAAAACTAGAACGCAAACTCTGGAGCTTGTGTTGTTTGCCTCCCACCAGCTTGCTTGGTCTTAGATTGCTAGCTATAGGGAGGTACATTTTCCCCTCCTTCATGGGGAGGAAATTCCCCACAAACCAGGATGTGCTTCTTCGGTCACCATCACCTTGAATGGTGTGTGAGAGGGGGCAAGTCAAGTTTGTGATGTGAGCAGCCTGTTCACTGGCCAGCGTTTGACCACTCAACAGACAGGTGTTTTTCCTTCCAGGCAGAATGGATTCAGCAACCTGAGGTTCCAAAGGTGGCTCTAAATCATCTGTGACACATTTGTGGCGGGACTGCTGTCAACTCTTTTCATGTACTAGCTTATTCTATGCTATCATAAAATAGTTAACAGGGGGAAAAAGGTGATCTACTTTCTAATTCCTGTTTTACAAAACGATGAAAGCAAGGCCTACAATAGTTAAGTTGTCCAATGTCTTTGTTACTTGATGTTATAACAAAATACCTGAGACTAGGGACTTTATAAAGAATTGAATTTGACTTTGCCTTGATTCCCCTGCACCCTGAGCAGCTCCACCCTATCCCTTCATTCTGTCCCTCTTCTAGCCTTGGGCTTAGGCCTGCTCCTGCTCTTCCACCTTAGATCTCTGGACTAGGTTCCTAACCCAGACCCTACCCACTGCATCCCGATCCCAGGCACCCAGACTAGCTGCATCTCCAGCTTAGTTTGTTAGACCCTCTACAGGCTGTCCCCATCCCCACCTTGCCCTTGGCCTCCTGATCTGCCAGTCACAGACCTGTCTACTACCCTGACAAGTATACCATACAGAAACATCAAAGAAGCTTCTTTTGCAACAAATGGAGACTACTACAGAATTCCACAATTGGTTACACATGGAGAATGTATGTCTGAGAGGTGCCCATCCCTAAGTGACACATCTACAGTGGAACCTTTACACCTGAAGCTCACGGAACATAGTGGAACAGTGTTGGGAGAATACTAATACATCCCTCAACTCTCACCAGCGAAACTTCCTCATACAACAGAGTGCAAGGCACACAGAAGGCAGGGCTACAATTGGCCAAGTTTTAGAGAATAAGAGACTACAGAACGTGTGTTCCTAGACACGACTCATATATTAAACCTCACCCACCCCATGGCTCAAGGGACCATTGCAGAAGAAGGAGCAGAGAGAGTGTAAGAACCAGAAACGGTGCATGAGCATAAGGAAACAGAGGCTTTCAGGCCTCTGAGAATTTGCTCATATGAACTTGCAACAATGGTGACAGCATGCACAAGACCCTCACTGACTCAATCAGACAAAAACCCAGCACGGAACTGGGGAAATGTGCAGCAGGCCCCAACCTTAGCCAGCCGAGGTACTATTGGCAACTGATTACTGCTGGTTTGAGGAAGAGTTGATCTTTAAGGGAGTGACTCTAGATATGCTGACTAGACTCTAGTGGATGAACTTGCACTGAGAGACATCTGAGTACAAATGCTTGACTAGATAGTCCGTAACATATATGACAGAATGCATGAAATCTGATGGGGGGGCACGTGGGGGTGTGCAGATGGGGGAGGGGCCTAAATTTGATTAAGATATAAGAAATGCAGAAAAACAACAAAAAATACATTAAAAAGAATAGAATTTTGTTGGATCATGGTGGTGAGGCTGTGAAGTGCAAGAGCCTGGCACTGGCATCTGCTTAGCCTCTGCTGAGGGGCTGCTCCCTACACCATAAGTGAAAAAGACATGGGGCACAGAGAGTGTCTCAGAAGAAGTTCACTTTAGTAACCAAACCACTGTTTCGGTGGTCAATTAATCCATTAATTTATGACTCAATAACCCAACTAAATCCACACCTCCAAATATCAACATCTAACGTTGTGGATGTTTCCAATACATGAATTCTGTGGAACAAATATTCAAAAACATAGCCTATACACATGAATGTACAATATGTAAGAGAACAATTAATGTCCATTGGAGAACAGATAACACTAAAATGAGGATGCCCAGAGAGCTCTACACACCAATTTAATGTGAAACCCCTGAAATGCAGTCACATGCCAAGAACCCCCACCACACTTGGCCTTCTCCCATATGCACTGCTCTTTCTCTTGTCTCTCCATTCTTCCTGAAAATACTGAGTATGTGGGTGCAGGCATCTAACTCTTTGCTCTGCAAACTTAAGCTGCACATTGAAACCAAAGAAACCATAGAAAGTTGGGCATTGTGGTGCACACCTATAATCCCAACACTTGGGTGGTGGAGACATGAGGATCAGGAATATCTTTTTCTGTGTAGTTAGTTAGAGGACAGGCTAGGCTTTGTGAGAATGAGAGAGAGAGAGAGAGAGAGAGAGAGAGAGAGAGAGAGAGAG
>NW_008357686.1:190528-254149 GCF_000622305.1 Nannospalax galili
AGAGATGGCTAAGCAGTTAAGAGCACCAACTGCTCTTGCAGAGGACTTGGGCTTGGTTCCCAGAGCCCACATGGTGGCTAACAACTGTATGTAACTCCAGTTCCAGAGGAATCTGATACCCTCTTCAGACCTTCTCAGGCACTGCATGACACAGGTACACTTACATACATGCAAGCAATACTCAAACACATAAAAAATAAAATAAAGTCTTTTTAAAGAGTTTGTACAACTCTTATAAAAAATAAAGGAAGGCAGGAAAGAAGGAAGGGAAGGAAGGAAGGAAGGAAGGAAGGAAGGAAGGAAGGAAGGAAAAATCAAAATGGTAAACCAGCTATATAATAACTCTTTCTTGTGTGCTAAACATCTGCACACAGCACCCATTGCTCTTGGGGACCCCCAATGCCAGTGTGCCTCCAGCATTAGCTCTTTGTGCCTCCACCACCCAAGTGTTGGGATTATAGGTGTGCACCACAATGCTCAGTTTCCTATGGTTTTTTGTTTTGTTTTAGTGTGCAGCTTAAGTGTGCAGAGCAAATAGATGTCTGAATAATTTCAGAAAGAAGGCCAAGTTCTGCATATTATTAAACCAGGCAATTCCATGACCTTTGGCCCCAAACTAAAATAAGACCTTGGCCAATCCATCCATCACTTAGGAATACAACCAGGAGGTCAAGAAAGAACTGACCAACCATTCTCTACAGGAGTCAAAGCTAAAAAGATACTCTGAACACCATAAAGACTGGGAGGATTGTGTCAATTCAAATTATTCCAGTGAGTTCCACCACTGCAACTAGTTGACATACTTCTAGTGTCTCTTGCATAAGTTTTCCCACAATCTCTCATTTTGTTTTATAATATCAGAAGAAGAAATTCATTTTTAGAGAGAGACAAACAGAGACAGAGAGACAGAGACAGAGAGACAGAGGGAGAGAGGGAATATCTACCTGGTATTCTATCAGGCTTTCTCCATTTTCTCCTTTTATTCCATGTGTGGGATGTTGTCACTCAAATTCAGAGTGGGTCTCCCCACTGTAAATATTCTCTGTCAGTATCCTCACAGGAACACCCAGGAGTGAATGAGCTTTATATCCTAGGTGTTTCTCACTCCAATCAGTTGGTAAGATGAACCATGACATATGTATTGGCTAGAGTGAATAATGCTGTAGTAAACATGGCGAGGGGGTCCTTCAACGCATGGATTCTGTTCCTCTTCAATTCATTTAATTCTTAGTAGTGAAATATCCAGATCATAGGATAGATCTAATGTGTTTGTATGTAAGTTCATGCATATATTTTTATTATTTTAGGTTAGCATTTATAGTAATGGGTTTCAGTGTGTAACCTTTTCACATATATGTACTATGATACTTTGTTCTCATATGTTCCCTCCCCCACAGCCCTGTTATGTGTCACTTCTCAATCCAGTGGGTTCTTTTTCCTTTCCCAGTTACCCCCTCTTTCTGGTTTTCTGTGTCCTGAATTCCATTACCCTCTCTATTTCCAAACTCCCTTCAAATCTGTTTCTCCCTTCTCATGATCCTCTTTCTAGTTTTATGACCTAAAACCATATATATATATAAACACAGCAATATTTGTCTTCCTGATTCTGGCTTATTTTACTTATGTAATGAATTTCAGTTGCACCCATGTTCCTATAAATATCATTATTTCATTTTTATTTATGGCTGCATAAAATTCCATTGGATACATGCACTACATTTCCTTTGCATCTGCAATTACTGTTTTGAGAATCTTCCATGGTTTTTTCTGTAATGACTGCTCTCATTCACCTTCTCACCAACGTGAGGGAATCTCATTTCTCTACTTTCTCACCAGCACTTGTCTTTCTTCTTTTTGGAAATGGCCATAATGACAGGTGATAGCTGATAGTATTAATTTGCTTTTCTCTGGTAGTTGTGGTGATAATCAGTCTGCATTGTCAAGTTGAGTGCATCTGGATTCACCTAAGAGACATTTGTCAGGGCCTGTGAGGTCATTTCCAGAGAGGAGTAACTGAGGGAGGAAGATCTGCCATCAGGCTGGAGTTGTGGCCAATGAGTGGCTGAGATGCTCAGAGCTTTGTGGAGAAAGCAGTGAACCTGCGGGCCTTCCCTTCTGCTGAGCAAGTGTGTGTACAGCGGCTGCTGTTTCTGCAGCCTCCACTGACATCAGACTCCAGCTTCTTCAGTGCTTCAGTGTAGACTGAACACCAGGGGCTCCCAAGGAATCCTCCAGGTCTTCAGGACCACACTGGGACTGCTGAGCCAGTCAGCTCAACGAGTGATCAGAAACCACAGTTTCAGCCTCTCCAGTGTGGCAATCCATCGGTCGCATTTATTACACACAGACATACATACACACACACACACACACACACATACACACTCACACAGAGACACACACGTAGACATACACAAGTACATATACACACAGAGACACATACACACACACACACACACACACACACACGCACACTATCAATTCTGTTCCTCTAGAAAACCTGGTCTAATACCATTTGTGATGTTGACAGATTTTTTAACATATTTGTCATATATGTATACATATATGTATATATATGGCTTTTCCTAATTTTCAAATTGGGTGCTTTTCTTATTAGGGAGTGGCTCCAGTTACAAACACATTTTGGATATTAACACTTACAGGATAGATACTCTGCAAATAGTCTCTCCTGTTCTATCAGGTGCCATTACACCTGGTTAATTATTTCTTTATTCATGGTAATACAGGCCTCTTCTAGTTTCAAATGAAAACTCTGCCAACCCCTAAGCATCACAGAGATTCAAAGCCACTTCCATATTATCAGGTATTATTGTGCCAACAATGTCATCTGTCAGTTTCTATCCTGGTCTCTTTTCTGATAACAAAAGTGAATGCCAGAAAGTGGCTAATATGTGAACTAAAGACATTTCTATTGGCTTATGGTCTAGGAAGCCCAAGCTTGGATGGCGACCTCTAGTGGGGGCCGAGTGCTGCTTCCAACATGCTGGGAGTTGCAGGAACCAATGGGCAGAGAAAGAAGAGACAAGCAAGAGGAGTTTTGTCTCTTCTCACTTCTCACTTCATAATAATCCAATCTTAACATATTTTTCCCTATGTCTTTCTCCTCCATCAGAGGGGGAAATACAGGAATCTTGAATTATGAGGGCCTCAGAAATTAGACAAAAGGAATTGCAGGATTGACCTGCTGTCTACACAGAGAGGATCTCCAGTTCTTCATTTTTTTAGAACACAGTAGAAGACTGACCAAAGAATGAAATCAAGAAATATCTGATTGGTGGTCTCCACCTCCTCCCCAGGCTCCCTGGTGTAGCCTTGGCAGGGCCAGCAGGCATTATCCTAGGGAGGCATCTCACTTTTTACTGTTACCACCTAGATGCAGTGCAGGTGTTTCCCACAGCACCCATACCCCTCTGCTTCACTACTTGCCTCCTTTCTTGTAGCCTCTGCATCAGTGACTTGGCATTGGCCTCTGTTGCAGCTCATACCACTAGCATATTTGAACTACAATCATCACCCGAGTTTCCCAAACTGCATTTCAACATTACTTGGTTATGGTGAGATTGTGAGAGCTGTAGCTGAAGTCACAATCCCTTTGCTTCCTGTAAGAGATGAGGATGTCGTGAGTCAGGATGGTTTTAATGATGCTAACCAGCTGACGCTAGGAAATGATGGGGTTTTCTTCTTAAGTTTTGTCAAGGCATTCCTCTTTAGCTGGATTTTGTTTTCCTGTCTTTTTCCTCACTACCTCAGCTGCAGGAAGATGTGGGGCCACCTCAGAATTTGGTCTTTTTCTAATCAGGTGGATCCCAATGGCCAGGACTTCCACCTGTTTCTCTGAGTACTTTCATGCTCAGTCCTAGCTCAGGGTGGTATTCTTGATTTTAGGTTTTCTCCTGCTTCTCAATAATGCAAAGTTTCGTAAGATGCCAGAAACATTCTCAAATCGGTAAAATAAAGAAGCCTGTTCTGATGGTTTACTATATGTGGTTACATTAGTGAGCAATTCAGGATGCTATACACGTTTGAAAAAGCCTTCTGCCTGATGTTTGTGGCTCCTGATTCCTTATAGTAAATAATAAAAGATTAACTAACTTGGTGCCTAAGAAACAGAAAACATTCTTCTCAAATATGTGCTTTATGATGCTTTAACAAGCAACCTACATAGCTCAGTGTTTTGCCCCAGTGAAACTAGATTAGCATTGACACAATCCTAGACTCAATTGAAACATCCTAACATTTCTGCATGCATGGTGACACACAGGAATTCCCATCACAAGACAACCCATTGCATAGGAACCTGCTCAGAACCTCACCAACACACAGTCCATAACACATTGCAGAGAGAAGCCTTTTCTCTCAAAGGAATAAAGGATTGAGCTTCAAGAATATGCAACCTCAATGAAGTGATTTGCTTATATCACACGAAGTATCATACGAAGTATCTGAAAGCCCATAAAACACCTAAAGGCACCAAATTGGAGGACCATATCATGGTACCCGGAGAAAAAGAGAAAAGAGGCCAGAAGGTCAAATGCTCTGTTTGACACCTAGGACCAGTACACATAGAGAGCCAGGGTTTTGCCGGGGGTGGGGGGCTGAAATTAATGTCAACCCCCCACATAATAGTCCTTTTGGCTTGGACATGCCCCTACCCTTTCTTGATCTGGTTTCATTTCCAACCTCCCTTCTTGAGCCCCTAATTTATATCAGCTTTCTCTTCCCTGGGTACAGTGAAGATGATGAGGAATCACATATGTCTGCATACTAATCAGCAAAGCACCTGAAGCGATGGAAGTACAATTCCTTTTTGGTGACTAGTTATTACCTTGATCTGACAACTTTCCCCTGGTTGTAAAGGACAAACCAAACTCATCTGTCAGACACTTTCTCTGCTGGCCTTTGGCATTCCACTGGGCTTATGTGTCCCACCACATCATGACACCCAATTTCAACAGGATCTTCTCTTATGTCCACACACAAGTATGTATTAACATTCTCAACATTTTGAAGGCTACTGTGTGACAATCCTTGGGCTTGCCCACTTTAATGATCTTGGTTCTGATTATTTTTCAAGCATGTCTACTATGAAAGAGAGACTGAGGAAAATACTTTCCCAAATATGCCCAATACAAAATATGAAATCCGGAAGGATCTTGTCCTTGCCAGTTAGACTGAAATGCTACCTTCTCCTTCCCATCTCTTTTTGTCCCCCTTTTCTCTTTCTCCTCCACTCCTCATCTTCTTTCTCCTTCTCCCCTCCTGATCTTTCTCATTCTTCCACCTCCTACCACCCATGGCACCAAACACAATGCTGGACACAGTAGCACATGGCACAGCTGACACTCAGTGCAGGATGTATCCGAGGGCTGCCAAGGCTTTCAAGAAAGAGTCATCCTCAGTGGAGGTCTCAACCTCACTGGAGTACTACTTTGCACAGATGCAAATTCTAGGGTCCAGTGGAGCAGCAGACATCTATGGGTGCTATTTTGCAAGGGCAGACATCACAGTTGAGAATTCAGTAGCACTCTAAACATGAATTTGAAGTGATGGGTGGGTTTTTAAATGCAACAGGAGTACTGAATGTCAGAGCTCTGAAGACCCTGAAAATCACCCAATCTTACCTTTTATTTTACAACTGGGGATACTGAGGCCTGAGTAGAAGCATTTTTTCCCAAGGTCCCAGGGAAAGTTGTTGATAAGGTTGGAGATGGAAACATTCCCTTTAGGACACACATGAAAATGTCTGGACGCCAAATTGAGGGAGCTTTGCCCTTTGACAACATATTCTTCTTACTGGCTTACGGGTTGCATGAGGCTGAACTTCAGGCTGGTGTATAGTGTTGTATTGTTCAACTACAAAAGGCCATACAGTGTTTGGCAAACCTCCCATCTCCCCATCTGAAAATATGCACCCCCATTTTGAGGGCTCATATCACCCCACTCTTCAAGTCCCCATCCACAAGATCTCTCCCTTCTGTAAACACTTAATACTTGATATCTAGATTCACTCCGGTCTACGAAGTTCTCGCCCAAGGTCAAGTGACAGTTCTGTGACAGAGCTGCTGACAGAATTGTTAGGATTTCTCCTTGCAAATTCAGACTCCCTCCCTGACTAGAGCCACTCAATCAGGACTCTTGATTTGAGGAAATCTGCGTATCATTCATGTGAGAGTTAGGGGCATCAGCCATAGTCTTTTTCAGGCTCCAATTCAGGGGCCTCTTTCTCTGTGCACCCTGGACCACCTTCTGAGATCTCACAGCAAGCAAGGTCCCACTGTGTTCCCTAAGGTAGAGAACTGAAGGACTCATGTTATTCACACGTGGAGGAAGCCTGACCTCTCCCTTACAGACACCACACACATGAGGTGGCATAACTGTGATAGTTCAAGATTGGGAAGAGGCATGAAAGTGTTTCACCCCTGATTTGGATCTTGATACTATGCATGCAGGCATTGTCAGAGCAAACTACAAGTTCTCTGGGACCAAGTTCGTCCCCCTTAAGGATCCAATTTCATACACTGTTACACTGGAGTCAGATGGTATAGGGAACAAAATGTATATCTTCATGTTCCAGGGGTCTAGGGTCCAGGTTGCCATCCAGAATAGCCGCTGGAATCCATACCTTCCACTACACTTACTCTACCGACAAAAGTTCCTCTCTCAAGTAACTGCAGTCTTCCTATCCTCCATCTTATTCACTGTTGGAATCAATGTTCCCTCCCTCCTTTTGCCATGGCTTTTACTTTTAGCCTTGTTTTCGCCTCCTTAGCCAGCTAGTCTCCTTTCCAGAAGTGCCTGCCACAGATTGCCCCCACCACCAGCAACTTGTTCTCGTAAGCCACATGGAAGTTCAACATGATCATTGCTTCCTGTACTTACCTTCATTCCACACATCTGATTATCAGACTCTGACAGGCACCCCTGCTTCTCCTTCAATAATCAGCACTGTCTGTACAGCATCATCATGTGCTCTGATAAACACAGCTCCTATGACTTGCATGCAGGTCAACATTTAATTGTATTCCTACAGCCCTGTATTCATTCAGTCCCCACATGGAAATAAATGAAGTCATTCATTCAGCAGTCTCAGGAATGCCATGCATTCTCTTCATCCTCAGTTTATTCAGAAGCTTCATTTTAGTCTTAATTATTCCATTGATCTCCCTATAAAATGATTGCCCATATGTTCTTCATGAAATCATATTGTTCTACTAGGCCAGGTTAGGTGACTCTCTCCCAAAATCCCAGTATTGAGAGGCTGAGGTTGGAGGATGGTGATTTTGATACCACCCTACAACACAGGGATATCTTGTCAAGATGAAGGGACTGGAGATATGGCCCAGCGGTTAAGAGCACTGACTGCTCTTACAGAGGACCTGGGTTTAGTTCCCAGCATCCACATGGCAGCTAACAACCATCTGTAACTCCAGTTCTAACGGATCCGATGCCCTCTTCTGACCTCCTTGGGCATTGCAAAACACAGGTGCATTTACATACAGTTAGACAATACACTCATACACATAAAAATATAAATAATAAATAAATGGCCAGGCATGGTGGCGCATACCTTTAATCCCAGCACTCAGGAGGCAGAGGCAGGTGGATCTCTATGAGTTCAAGGCCAGCCTGGTCTACATAGTGAGTTCCAGGACAGCTGGGGCTACAGGGAGACCCTGTCTCAAAAAGAGCAAAATAAATAAATAAATAAATAAATAAATAAATAAATAATTAAATATTTTTTAAAGAACGAGGAGGAAGAGTTATTGTTTTCTAGACTCTTTGACCTCTTACATTTATTTTCCTTCATCTCTTACTTTAAAAATACTTTATTTTTTTATTTTATGTATATGAGTGTTTTGACAGCATGTATGTGTGTACCACATGCATGCAGTGCCTGGGAAGGCCAGAAGAGGGTGTCAGATCCCCTGGAACTGGAGTTAAGGATGGATGTTAGCCACTATGTGAGTGCTGAGAAATGAACTGGGGTCCTCTGAAAGAGCAGCAAGGGCTCCTAATTGCTGAACCGTCCCTCTAGCCCCCATCCCTCCTTTCCCCCCAGTATTCTTCATACAACAGAATGTTTTTGACTCACCATGAAATGTCAATTCCTGTTCAAGCTAAATGACAGCTCCTCAGCAGGCTAACTTTTCTGGCAGAACAACACCCTGTCTCTGCTTCCATGCAAATGCAGGCATTCTCTCTAGCCGCTCGCAAATTTTCCAGATTGTTCTCCACACTTCAACAGTTGTACTTCTTCTTCTTCCCTTCCATGACAATCCCTCCCCAACTCAGGAGTCTTCTGGCAGTTCACAAAGTACCCCATCTCTTCAGGAAGTGCAGTCATTCTTGTCTACCCCACCTCACAATCAAAGATAGGGAACTCCACAAGATCTCCAAGCTGGGAAACTTCGCTTGTAACAGGCTTTACACAAGGGTGCAGGACAGGGCAGTGGTGCAGGGCAGCTTTTGTTCATCCCACCTTGCCTGTGTAGTTTTGTCGGAGGAGGCAGGAAGCTGAAAGCATTGGGTGCCTGGGCACAAAGGGAGGAAAGAAAAGAGACATGGAATGTTCCTGTCTTATTCTCAATGCCCACCTGTAGTTACCTCAGAGTCCAGCCGAGCAGAATGAAGGAGCTGAGTCCTGAAGAAAGGTACAGTTCCTCCCTCTACTTTGCCCTTCACACAGTTTGCTACCAATGAGCAGTCAGCACTTTTTTCTGTCCTCCACCCCTGTTTCTGGAATCAGTGAGCTTTCAGATTTACTTCTTCCCCCATCATCTCCCTCACTGTGCCACCACCTAGTGGCTGCTCTAAGAGCCACTGTAGCTCACATTGTGCTGGCGCCTTCTGACTTCTAGTGGTCCCTGGTGCTCACTTAACTAAGCACCCAGCAGAAAGAAAGAAAACGAAGGTTTGTGTTCTCTAGGGCTATTCCCCAGAATTACCTCCCTTTGAATGAAAAGGGAGGTGCATGCATTTTCAGCCCATCAAATGCCAAGTTCAAATTTACCTTTCTAAAATTCAGCATGTGGGGGAGATGGTTCCGTCTGTAAGTTGTTTGCCACATGAGGACCTAGTTTGAACCCCAGAACCCACTTAAAAATTCTGGATGTGGAGGAAGGAATTTACAGTCTCACCACTGGAAAACCAGAAGCAAGAGGATCCCTGGGGCTTGCTTGCCATACCAGGCAAATCAGTGTGATTCAGGTCCATTGAGAGATCTTGTCTCAAAAAATAAGGTGGAGAGGGATTGAAGGATGCATTCAAAGTGATCCTCTGGCCTCAACATTCACACATACACAGGGGAATGTACTGCTTCCCTCACACACATACACTCACATAAACAAGCACAGGTATGAATGTGTTCATTTAAATTCAAACAAATGCTGAGTTTGTACACAAGCCCTACAACAGAACTGGAAATTTAATTACTTTTTTTTTGGTCTTTTGAAACAGGGTCTCCCTGTAGCCCCAGCTGGCCTGGAACTCACTATGTAGACCAGGCTGGCCTTGAACTCACAGAGATCTATCTGCCTGCCTCTGCCTCCCAAGTGCTGGGACTACAGGCATGAGCCACCACACCCGGCAGAAACTTAATTACTTTAAAGCAATGATCCCTACAAAAGAGAGGGTGTGGTCTCTGAAGCATGGACAGTACTAGTGGGAGTGTTTCTATTCTGTTATCTAGGATTTGATTCAAATCCAGCTAAATGCACACAGTTCAGCAAATTCGCTTTGCTATATTCTGTCTTTAATATATGGCCTTAATAGAATTCCATCATTATCCACTCATCAGCTAGCTATTGTGAATAGAGAGAGCGGCAGTGACCATGGTTGAGCTAGTATCTCTGTAGTAGGATACCGAGGCCTTCACAGTGTATACCAATGAGTGGTATAGCTGAGTCATGTTGTAGATCTATTTTAGTTTCCTGATAATGCTCTACACTGATTTCCATACTGGCTGCACCAGTTTGCAATCCCACCAACAGCGAATGAGAGTTCCTGTTTCCTCCCATCTTCACCAGCATTTGTTGTCATTTGTTTTCTTGATCTTAGCCATTCTGACTGGGGTAAGATGAAACATCAAAGCAATTTTAATTAATATTTCTCTGATTTCTAGGGATATAGAACAGCCATAAAGATATTTCTTAGCCATTTTTATTTCTTCTTTTGAGAACTCTCTGATCAGTTCAGTAGCTCATTTTTTAAATTTGGTCATTTGTCTTCTTGATTATTTGTTTTTTTGAGTTCTTTGTATATTGTGGATATTAATCTTCTATGGGATATATAGCTGGAGGAGATTCTCTCCACTCTGTGTTCTTTCTTAGCACTCAGTGGATTGTTTTCTTTGCTGTACAGAAGCTTTTTAGTTTTATGAGGTCATATTTGTCAATTGTTGGCCTTGATTCCTGAGCAAATGGAGTGCTATTCAGAAAATCTTTCCCTGCACCTACACCCTGTAAGCTACTCCCTAATTTTTCTTCTAGCAGTTTCAAAGGTTCAGGTTTCACATTGAGATCTATGATCCATTTGGAGTTTATTTTTGTGTACGGTGATAGATGTGTGTGTGTGTGTGTGTGTGTGTGTGTGTGTGTAGTTTCTTTTTTTAATTTTTATTTATTTTTATTTTTGTGTATGAGTGTTATGCCTGCATGTATGTAAGTGCACCCGTGTCGTGCAGTGCCCGAGGAGGACAGAAGAGGGTGTTGGATCCCCTGGAACTGGAGTTACCTATGGCTGTTAGCCATGATGTGGGTGCTGGGATTCGAACCCTGGCCTTTGGCAAAAATATCCAGTGCTCTTAAGCCCTGAGCCATCTCTCCATCCCCAATATATGTGTCTAGTTTCATTCTACCTGTGGACATCCAGTTTTCCCAGCACCATTTGTTGAAGATGCTGTCTTTCTACTAGTATATATTTTTGGCATGTTTGTAAAATATCAGGTTGTTTTAATTGTATGTACTCATTTTTAGGTTGCATATTTTGTTCCATGATACACATGCCTGTTTTGTATCAGTGCCATGCTATTTTTATTACTATATCTCTATAATATAGCTTGAAATATGGTTTGGCAATCCCTGAAATTTACAGATAAGTGTAGCTCTCAATCCTCATCAAAGAAGCTTCTTTGCAACAGATGGGGATTATACAGAGACTGACAACTGGTGAAAATGCAGAGGATAAGTTACCATAAGGTGGTCAACCCCAGCTGGTACATCTATAGTGCAACTCCTACACCTAAGGCTCAGGGAGCATTGTGGAAGATGGGGCAGAAAGATTGTAATAATCTTTCTGGAGGACCTGGACACCTGCTGTGAGACAGTGTCTTCTAGGCATGACAGGGAAGCTGTACCCATGAAATGTCAACAATATGGTTGCCTAAATAAGACCTACATAATGACAACACAGTTGACATGCCAATGTGGATGAAGGAAACTTCACAAGACCTAGATGAAGAGTTATAGGCAATCAATGGCTGCTGAGAGACAGAAAACCGTTTTCTCCAGGGATGATGCTCCTGATACATTATCCAATCCCAAGAAGTCAGCGCTAAACACATGTACATATAAGCAACAGTAAATGGACTCAAATTCATGGCCACTTCTTCTTTAATTTATATTGTTACATATAACACACATATGTCATATATCCCTCTTAGTCCATTTACCGTGTGTGTGTGCATATTATATGTAATAATATCAATTAAAGAATAAGAGGCCATGAATTTGAGAAAGAATTGGTGCACACACAAGAGAAGCTGGAGAAGGAGAGGAGGGATAGAAATTATGTAAATGCAGTACTCATGTATGAAATTCTCAGAAAATTTTAAATTAAAAAATATATATGGCCTTAACTTCAGGTTCTCACTCAGTTTTTAGCAGACAGGCAGTCTCTAACTAAAGCTATTCAGTGAAGTTATATAGAAATGTTAGTAGAAACTTGTTAAACATTAGCAATTTATAGGTACAGTCTCTCTTGGTCTAACACTTCATTTGTCAGTTGCCCTGTCAGTGCCTTTGTAGCTTCTGATACGCCAGGTTTATCAGTTTGTCAGAGTAACAGATAAAGAAGAACCTGCAGATTGTGTGTGTGTGTGTGTCTGTCTGTCTGTGTAGTTTCATGACCTGGTATCAAGACTCCCTTATCTTGGAGGGTCATCTACCCAAAAAGACTGTGAGTGGCAGAAAGCAGCTTCCCCCGATTAGTGAATATGCTTCATTAGCCATCAACTTTGCTGGAGGATTATTTAATACAATATCATTGGCCTTTAATTGACATAGGCCATTGCTTTGATTACCTCTGTAGTAAGAAGCCAACCAGCTCCTGCAACTCCAATTACTTTTTAAAGTTTCAGTATATTTACTGACTCTTCAGAAATCCCGGCTATGCTCTGCTGGGCAGGGTGGGCAGTGTTCCTGATAAGTCTATTTAAGCACTCTTCCCCTTGCCTAATAAACCCTACTTATAAAGAATACAGATTCTCTGTTGGACTTCTAAGAGGCCAGTCTCTACCATAGACACAAGTATAAGGTGTGCTTCCAAGATCTGCTTCTCCAACTCCAAGAAATAACATTTGGTGCTCTGAGATCAGCTCACTAATACCTTGTTGGTCTACAAGAAGACTTGCTAGAGCACCTTATAGCTGTATTGAACATACAATATTTTTCTTTTTAAAAAATATTTATTACTTTTATTTTCTGTGCATGAGTGTATTGCCTGCATGTGTATGATTGCACCCGTGTCATTAAATGCCCATAGAGGTCAGAAGAGGGCATCAGATCCCTCTGGAACTGAATGGTTGTTAGCTACCATGTGGATGTTCAGAACCAAACCCAGGTCCTTTACAAGAGCAGCCAGTGCTCCTAACCACTGAGCCATCTTTCCAGCCCCCGTACAATATTTTTCTTGATGTTTTCCAACAACCTGAGTATGTTATCATTTTAAAGTCTACAAACTAAATCAGTGTGTTCTAGCAAGATATTTGCCAAACAAAGCACAACTCTCACCTCAAAGAGAATAAGAGTTAGTTTATTCTCAAGCTAATATGAGTGACCATGGCCTGGTAACAGATTCGAGTTGCCCTGAATAATGTGTTTCTGCATGAAAGAAGTTACATGAACCTTTGTTGTCAGAGAATGAAAGAATGTCATAAATCAACACATTTACTAAATACATTGGGTGTGAATATCAGGGAGCAAACAGGAGCATCTATATTATAGGTCTCTTCTAAGCTTTTGGGTTAGTGAAAGAGTGGTCTGTCAATGCATTCCAAATGTCTTACCTGATCATCAAACGATCTTAGGTAGATACAGAAGTGAATGATAAATGATATTAAAGGGATTGACATTAGTCTAAAATAATTTGGCTCAGGAACCCCAACATTCTAAATCTCTTATAATCGCAAACTTCTAATGAGACAATCAGCCTTGTAGAATCTTCAGTGTAAGTTTCACTTTTTCTGGCAACGTCAGTTCACATTTATTATATATTGTTTTAGTAAATGATTTTACCTCTTTTTTATTTTTTGGTTTTTTAAAATTTGTGTTTGTGTGTACCATATGCACGTGAATGCCCATGGAAGCCAAAAGAAGGTGTTAGATACCCTGGAGCTGGAGTTACAGGCAGTTGTGAGCCACTGGAAACCAAACTTGAGTCCTTTTGAAGAACAATAAGTATCCTATTTTCTTTGAGAATTTCAAACATGAGTATTGCATTCGTGTCCTTTTCAGTCCTCCCTCCAAGTCCACCTCCAACTCCTTTCATGTACCCTCCAACTACTTCTCAATTTCTTGTCTTCTTTTTAAATTATTACTTTTACATACATATGCATACATTTACACACACACACACACACAAACATGTGCACTGAGTTCATTTAGTAGTGCTTGTGTATAACTGTGTTTAGGGCTACCCATTTGGGATTAGATAATCTCTCAGGGACCTAGCCCAGGAAGAAAACTGATTCTCCCTCCCTCAGCATCCATTGATTGCCTGTAGCTTTTCATCTTGAGGTCAGACCCCATGAAATTTCCCCCATCTACCTTGACATTTTAACCAGTTCCATCATTGTGCAGGTTTCTCTAGACTATCATACTGTGACGATGTCACTGGTGTAGCTTCCCTAACATGTCTACAATGCATTAACTCACAAGGAGTCTTGTCCCTCTGGCGTTTACATTCTTTCTCCCCACTCTTGCATGATGTTCCCTGAGCCTCAGGTGCAACGCAGATGTTTCACTTAGGGCTGAGTGGCTGAGAACAAATTACTCTGTGCATTTGACCATTTGTGGAAGTTTGTAATAATCTCTATCTGTTGCAGAAAGAAGTTTCGTTGATGAGTGGCAAGAGGTATACTTGTCTGTTAATATAAGGATATATATTTAGCATATAGTAACATTTCTCCAGGGAAGTGACAGAAATAGGTTTTTCTCTAGGGTCTATAACCTCTTTGGTCATGTATACTTGGCTATGTTTTCAACACCACACATAACTTCTCTCCCATTCGGCAGGCCTTAAGTCTGACTAGACAGCTGTTGAATACCTACAATATAAAAGTATCACTACTGCACCAATAGAAATCATTTGCTGGGCCGGTCATTGCTATCATTCATAGGCTTTACAGTTGGGTAAGATCATTGATTGGTTTTCTCCCTTGGCAGCCTGCATAGTATCTTCTGATACTGTGAGTGCAAGTCTTCAGAGAGGAGGCTTCCAGGTCAGCTCCAGCTCAATATCTCTAAGCCCTGTGTTGGAAGTATGTTGAGTCTTCAGCAAAAAGTTCTTACTTTCGAGTTCTGGGAGGCAATCAAGGGATGTGGTAATAACCTGTCTTATTTGGGGAGTCTTTTGGATTAACTTGACCAACAACTTGAAATGAGGTTTCACTTGCCAGCCACTATGATTTTTGTTATATAGCCTTCAGCTACCCACATGCACTCATGTTTATATGTGTATTTTTAAGTAGACTTTAACAAGTAAGCACTCTTAAACACTAAGCTATCTCTCCATCCCATGAAGCCTATGTAAAATGTTTCTTCTAAGAATGTTTTATTATCATTCCTTGCATCAATACCTAGTGGAAGGACTCTCAGGTCACAGTCCTGCACAGGCTACATACAAAGTTTTCCTACTGGATCCTACATTATGAAATGTACAAGACCCACAGTTCTCTGCCAATAATTTTCTGGCCTGTCATTCCCACTTGATCTAACATGAGCCATGTCTGAGATCAAAATACAGAATCCCTCAGGTCTTCTAAAAATGTTTGTATCCTGGGAACAGGCAGGACCAACTGTTGTGGTATATAAAATTTCAATTCATTTTTCCATATCATTTTGTAGTATTTTGTAAGTATTTCTCATGTCTTTATTCTAGTCCCATTATATAATTTTTCCAAAGATCTGCTCATGTTCTTCAAGGTTTTATGGAGTGGAAAGGCTTGAATATTTTGTGTCTCTAGCACGAGTAAAAGTTATTAAGGTCTAAGAATCTGCCATTCCTGCAATGTAGTCCTTGATTGGATTCAAAATTAGCTTGATTTTCTCTTTCCTGTACAGAATACAAAATCTATGTGCAAAAGTGGAAGGTGTGGCAACTGCTCTTAACCTGGTGTGCTGGTTAATTTCAATGATCAATTTGATTGGCTAAAGAAGCACCTAAGGCATTAATGAGGCACATCTTGGATATGTTGGTAAGGATGTTTCCAGAGATGGTTTAACTGACTGTGGGTGGCACCATCCTATCGGCTAGGGTACCAGACTGAATAAAATGGGAAGAAAGAATACCAGCTGGGTATGGTGGTACATGCCTTTAATCTCACTACTCGGGAGGCAGAGGCAGGTAGATCTCTATGTTTGAGGCCAGCCTGGTCTACATAGTAATTTCCAGGCCATCCAAGCTACATAGCAAGACCCTGTCTCAAAAAAGAGAGAGAAAGCCAGATGAAGGATATTCCCCTTTCTCTGCTTCTTGTCAGTACCACAAACCAAGTTGTTCTTCTGCCAAGCATAGTGGACTGTCTTCCTTCAAACTTTGAGCCAAAGTAAACTGTTTTTCCCTTAAATTGCTCTTTGACAGGTGTTTTTTTCAGAGTAAACAACAAAGTGTACAACTAGAGAAACAGTTTTTATCATCAGACTCCTGGCCCTCCACAGTTGTGGTTATATGCTGGGAAGCCATGGCCATCCTGCTCCCTTGCTCAGCCACTGGGATGTCTTGCTCTTCCCTCTTCAAAAATTCTGAAATCCAGCTCCATCCCAGGTTCCCACTGGGGAAAGAGGGCAGTGCCATATGTGGACTACCCAGTTAGCCAGGAAAGGTACCCACATCACTGTTTCTATTAATCTGAGCCAATTCTTTTTCTTTTTTATCTTTTATAAAACTTTATTGAGAATTTCATACATGCATATAAGGTGTTTTGATCAAATCCACACACAGTCCCCCCCCCAACACCTCCCATATCTCCCCATTACGTTTTTTCTCACAACTTCGTGTACTTTTTTTAAAAAATGGGGCTTTTTGCTACTCTAGCATTCCCCCCTCTGAAAAGGTAACCCTAAAATCTTTTAGGGATTAGATAAGACCTATAATAATCTGGTCAGAGGGACCTAAAGAACAGTTTTTTCTCCTTGACCTCCAAGGTCAACTAAGTTCCAGGGGACTATGGAGCACCTCTCAAAATGTCCTGTAACTGGGGTGAGTCACCTGTCCTCCTGTTCAGGGAGGCCGTGGAGACCCCACCAGATGGACTTGAACCAGTGTCCAGTCTACAAAGAGGAGGGCCAACTCAGAGGCAGCTGAGCTAAATTCTTTTAAGTTAAACTTTTAATTCCACCATGTGAGACAGATACTAATTAAATAACTCAAGAATGTAAAGAAAACATATTAATTTGAACTTTTTAAAATCTTCCACAATTTCATGTATTAAAGGCTCAGTTCCCAACACAGCAGGATTCAGAGGTAGGGCCTTTGAGAGGTGATTGACTTGTGAGGGCTCTGACACCATGAATGGATTATTCTATTCATGAATTCATACCAGAGGTGGTTAGTATTCTCTAGTTGAGAGAATCTAGAAACACCTAACAGATGAGCCTTTGAACATGCCTATGGAAGACTATCTTGACTATGTTGAGGTGGAAAGTTCTACCCACTGTGGGCACACCTTTCTCTGGCTAGCATTCTAGAACGTATAGAGAAAGGGAACTGAGCAACAACATCCATTCATCCTTGTATGCTTCCTAATTATTGATGTAATGTGACCAGCTGATTCAAGCTCTTGCTGTCTTTACTTCTTTACCATGATGGACAGTATCCTTGAGCTCTGAGCTGAAATAAGTCCTTTCTGCCTTGAGTTGTTTTGGTCAGGGCACTATTATCACAGAAACGGGAAAGGAAACAAAGACAATACCTTAATGGTCTATTGGGAAGCGGTGAAAACTTTAGGAGTTAAGGACTAGTTTGAGGAACTGAGTTATTAGGGGTTGCCCTTGATGGGTTTATCTGTCTTTGTACCCATCTCCTTTCTACCCACAATGAGGTGAGCCACTTTGCTTCACCATGTGTTCCCCACCATGATGTTCAAGTGTAAGTTAGACATCTAATTTGAAAATCACTTATAGATTAGTAGCAGGAACAAAGAGCAGATACCAGACATCCCTGAGCATCTCTACCATTTCTGTCTGTTTGATTATTTCATCATAGTGAAAGAAGTTCCAACTGCCATATCCAGCATTGGTCATCATGATCTCAGTCATGAGTGGCAAAGCTACAAGGAGTAGATGCCCACTCTTCCCCATCCTTCTTTGCTTCCTACACTACACCCAGAACCATAACCAGTGAAGAAGTGCCTAGATGGTATTCCGTGGGCAGTACATAAGATCACAGCAAGGGGTATAGAGATGGCTAAGCAGTTAAGAGGACCTGCTGCTCTTGCAGAGAACCTGGGTTTGGTTCTCAGCACCTACATGTTTGCTTACAACTGTCTGTAACTCCAGCTCCAGAGAACCTGATGCCCTCTTCTACCTCCACAGGCACCAAGCATACACATGGTACACATATATACATCAGGCAAACACTCATACACATAAAACAATTTTTTTAATCTTAGAAAAAGGAGATCACAGCAAACATGGAATGGTGGCACATGCCTGTAATCTGAGCTAGTCTCAAGGCTCAATCAGGAGTATTACAATTTCCAGGCCTATGTGAGAAATCTGAGTGTCTGGTTGGCCTCTCGAGGCCAACAAGACAAAGGAAGGGTCCCAAGCCTGTTAAGGGACTTATGCTCTACCCTAGAGCAGGGAACAGGAAGGGGCACTGCCTATTTACTGGAGCAGCACTGTGGAATCTCAGTGGATCCTAAGAACTTAGTCTCTGATGTCACATAAAGGTGGTCATAGATACTGCTGCCTTAACCTCCAGGAAGTAGCAGCTGAAATTCTCTTCTGGGGAACTGAAAAAGCAAGCAAATCTTCAATAACATTTAACAGTGATTTTTATTTATCTGTTACTTCTATTCATTTAAGAATTTTACCAATACGGCCTTACACTTGACACTTTGAAAACTTTACATTATAGTGTAAACTCTCACTGCAAATTAGAAATGCAGTTTGTAAAAGTCTCAACTTGACCAGGTCTGAAACAATTTTAAAACCTTAAAGATGTATTGAAAAAGAAACAGGTTTAATATAAAAACATTGTTCTTCATTACCGAAAAGTTACATCTTTAAACCAAAAGTATAAAAACGCCACGATGAATAGATATTACACATAGTTCTAGATATCTGGTAAATGGGCAAAAAGCAAGCCCGTAAGGTCTTCAACTCCATTCTGTGGTGCATTTCCTATCTCTGGAATTTCATATTCCTGCCATTTTGGTGAATTACCTAGCTGCGTGGTGGTAGAGATGGTAACCCAGAATTTACTCAGCTTCCTTTTTCTCCCCATTGCTGTCCTCTCTAGGCTCTTTGTGTTTGTGCAATCATGGTCTGTAACCTTGACATATTTTCTGTCTTGGTGGTCTCCCTCATTCTCCCAAACCCTGGTTTTCAGCATCCCCATCACTTCTCATTGCATTAGAGAGTTGGAATCCCATGGTCGATACCCACAGGGTCTGTGCACGTAGTAAGTGTGGGTCTTTATCTTTGGTGAGGATGGCATTGTTGGGCCTGTTGCCTCGTTCTTTTCTGTACTTGCTATTCCAGTAATTCTGCTGGTGATTATGTAGAGTAACTCTAAGATGTGTAATGTCTGATTCATATTAATGCCTTAAAAAGAAATTCCACCAAAGTCAGAACTATCTCCTATCTCCAAATCCTTTTCTCTTTCAACAACATTTTTGCAATCCCTATACTGGCAGTGTGTGACTTGGAGTTAGCATGTGAGTGTGTGTGTGTGTGTGTGTGTGTGTGTGTGTGTTATATCTATGTGTGCAGATGTGCTGGCCTGTATGTGTATGTAGGACATAGAACAACTGAGTGTCTTCTATCACTCTCCACCTTACTTTTTGAGAGAGATTTTCTCACTGAACCTAGAGCTTACCATTTTGTCCTGGCTAGCTGACCAACAAGCCCCCAGGATACACCTGTCCCTGCTTCCCAGCACTGGGGTTACAGATGCTTGTTGTGGTGTCCAGTTTTTACATCTGTAGCAGGGATCTGAACTCATGTCCTCTTGCTTGCGCAGCAAGTGCTTCACCCACTGAGCCATCTCCCCATCCCTGGGTTAGCCTTTTTAAGGGCATTTGATATACAAATGCATCTATTGTCCTTTGTGATATTCCTGTTAATCAAAACATCTCATTTTCAAAACTGACAATCAATAAATGGGTCAATCAACTGAACAGACATTTCTCAAAACAAACACAAAAGGTCAACATTTTTCTGTTGCCTGCTTTCTTGAGTTCCATGGCTTGAGGACTGAATTAAAGCCAATCCTTAACTTGTTGCAGTGCCATCTGTGATCTTTGCAAGGGCCTTTCTTTTAGTTACTCCTCAATCCTCTTTTATTCGCATTGCGATTCTCCTCTGAGGAATGTGTGTCTAAAGGATTTTGTATCTTCAGTCCCATTTGTGATCTTGTGAAATGTGCATTGTTTTGTGAAATGTAGTTTTAACCCACATATTTTAGAGCTTCCTCATTTTGCTTTAAACTTTTCACTTTCATTAAATAATTATTCAAAATAATGTTCTTCCATCTGGAGACTGTGTGAAATTGTTTTTGTCAGTTGGAAAACAGCCAAGATTTGCTAGCCGAGTGACCAAAACTGCAGATGAAAAATATCAATATCGATTCCAAACTGTGACACAGAAATAGTAGTGTCTTGTGTTACAAATATGGTACAGGAAATTTGGTGAGTTACTGTCCTATCCTTCAACTCTGGTGTGATTTCAACTATTATAACTAATCACAAATTCACTTCCTTCCAAAAAGGTGGTTTCAATACTCAAAGAAAGCTCTGATATATCAACAGCTTCAGCATTGTCCCTTTCATATTGTTCCAAGAAATGGGCCAAATGAAAAGCAGCAAATATCCTTAAGGCAGTCAGATGACTGAGGTCACAAGGATCATAACGTGCTACACTGAAATCAGAGGTCTGTAAGTTACAACACTTTGTTATTTTTGCATCCATAAAATAGAAAATCCAAAATAAAATTCCATGCATGGACATATTTTATGCATGGCAAATGTGATATTTCCAGTCAGTGAGGGGATACGCCAGGTTTAACTTTCCATTTGTATGGTGAAACAAAAAACACGTAACTTAAACGTTTTCATCTTAGTATTTCTAAGTGATCTATTAAGTAATCTAAAGCATGGTCACATTTTTATGAAGCAAGTTGCCAGAGCTTTTTTGTTTGTTTGTTTGTTTGTTTGTTTTTCTGTTATGTTTTTTTATTGATTCATTCTTTTATTTAGTCAGTACTTTTTTAACTTTTAAAAAAACTTTATTGAGAATTTCATACATGCATATAAGGTGTTTTGATCAAATCCTGCCAGAGCTTTTTATCCTGGATTCTGAAACTGTCTACTGAAAAATTCTCCTTTCCCGTTCTAAGTTGCCCTTATAACCATATTTTAACTTTTGGAGTTTATGAATTTACTTATTTAGAGAATTTATCCAAATGGAATATCATAGTATTCATCTTTTGGGTATCTCCCTTATTTAACCTAGTGTAAGGCCTTTAAGGTTCATATGTGCCATAAGATGTGTCAGAAAGTCCTTTCGTTTTGAAAGTTTGGGTCAAACTTTACTGTATGTACACACCATATTCATTTATCTTTCATTGGAAATTCAAGTTGCTTCTAACTGCTTTCTCCCATTTGTGGTAGTACTTATCCTACTGGGTATGATGTGGTCTCTTGCTGTAGTATTGGTTTATATTAATGTGGTGATTAGCAGTGTCAAACATCTCATGATGGTCAGCTTTAATTGTCAACATGACATAACCTAGAATCAAATGGGAAAAGAGTTTCAGTGAGGGATTGTCTATGTTGGGTTGGCCTGTGGGCATGTCTGTGGGTGACTGTTTTGCTTACATTGAAGCAGGACAATTCAGCTCAGTGTGGCAGTACCATATCCTAGACAGGGGATCTTGGACAGTATAAGCAAATGAAAGCTGGCTGAGAGCGAGGAAGCAAGTAAGGATCCATGCATTTATTCTCTCTGCTCTTGACATTTATTCTCTCAAGCTCCTGACACTGTGACTTCCCCTCGATGGTGGACTATAACCTGCAGTTATAGGCTAAAATAAAACCTTTCACCCCTAAATTACTTTGTGTTAAGTTTTTCACAGTGATAGAAATGAAACTGGAACACATCTTTTTCCTATGTTTCTTGGCTATTTGTACATCATCTTTGATAAACTCCAGAACTTTGCCCATCTTTTAAGTACATCAGGACATTTCCTGTGTAAAGGACATATTAATATATTCTGCAATGCTGGATTAGTGGTGGTATGGTGAATTGCTTTAACACATGCTTATCTGGAAAAGTCTTTTTTTCTCTTTTCATTTTATTTATTTTTATTTTATGTGTATGAGTGTCTTGCCTGCATGTGTGTAAGTGCACCTGTGTCATATAATGCCCATGGAGGTCAGAAGAGGACACCGGATCCCCTGAAACTGGAGTTACAAATGGTTGTAACTCCACATGTCAGCCACCATGTGGGTGCTGGAAATCGAACCCAGGTCCTCTGCAAGAGCAGTAAGTGCTTTTAACCACTGAGCCATCTCTCCAGCACCACCTGCATTCTCTTAACCTCCTAGCTGTACTATATTACAAATGAAGAAAGATTACGTACTCAAAATTCATCAGTTCCCAGAACCTATGTGGTCGCTAACAACCATCTATAACACCAGTTCCACAGGGATCCTGTGCCATCTTGTGGCCTTTATGGAAATTACATGCATGTGATACATACATACACACGTGTATGTGTGTATGTAAAAAATTCATACACATAAAAATAAACTATTTAAAAATTTTAAAAATCTCTTTCCAACTTGGAACATTTTGCTATTATAAATTCAGCAAATGAGGCAACATAGGAAATTTCCCTTAAATTCCCCTCCCCCAGAGAACCTATGTTTGTCCTGTACAATAAAACAGCATATTCCTTTACTAGAGCATTTCCTGTTCAAACTGACCCTCTATATAGATGCTCTGAAATTATGGATATGGTCATACCGATCAATGATGTCACACAACATATGAGACCCAAAATATAACTCACAGAGGTAGTGGTTTAAAACTGTGAACTGTGATAATACATGACAAAGGGAGACAGACCAAAAAGTCTGATACTGAACGTTTACACAGGTATCCAAAGATAGCCAAAATATGCCAGATAAAGATTCTTTAAAAGTTACAAAACACTGGGAAGGGTCAGTATTAGGTTGGAAAACCCCTAAACCCAAAGGTCAATAGACCTCACAAAAATTAAAAGGCCCTGGGAAATGAATCTCTTTCTTTCCTCCAATATCTATTATATTATTTCTGTTTTCCTGCCTGTTCTCATGCCCCATCCTTCAACTAAAATATACTTCCCCTTTACTCAACTTAACTGTGGGGTCAAGGTGTGAGTAGGACCACATACTACTGCAGGAACATGGGGACATGTTCATCTGTCATTAGAAGATAAAGGTCTTTGGAATCAAAGAATGGAAGGACATATGAGATGGACTTCAGCCCATTTTCATTCTCCAAATCACCAGTGACTTCACATGTTTGTTTCTCTGTCCTCAGATAGAGAATATCAGATTCCTCACTTCTCAAGGCCTCAAAAAAGAAAGGAATTGTGATGATTGGATGTCATCATCATCATCAAGTATTTGTCATTAAAAATAGATGCAGGAAGCGAGGAGCATACTTGTAATATCAACACTTGACAAGCTGAGGTACAAAGATCCGCACAAGGTCTTTGGAGACCAACCTGAGGCACACAGTGAATTCAAGGCTAGCCTGTACTACATAATGAGACTTTGTCTTTATATCTTAAAAAAAAAAACAGAGCCAGGGAAGAAAGGAAGAATATAACCGCACAGTAAAGAGTCTGTCCAATGAGCTAGCTGTCTGCCTGGTAGGGTGTGCTGTTTGTGCATTTGGAACATCAGCAGAGGACTCAGAAATATTCAGGCTTTAAAAACGTTCCCATAAATTGCTATATATGTTACCCTAAGCAGCATATGAGTGGCTGTGAAGTTTTGTAAAAGCCTTCTGACATCTGCTGCATCAAGGCTTGAACTTTTACCTCAATTACTAATTTAAAAAATAAATGATTTGTTAATTTGGGGCCTGACAAAGGTAGACAGTCTTCTTTGATCTCTGTCTTGTACTGTTTTAACAAACAACCCGTAGTTTCCAGTGCCTACAACAATAAATGTTTATTATTTGTCCACACACACACGCGCGCGCGCACACACACACACACACACACACACACCCACACACATGCCTAGACACAGAGTGAAAAATCTTTATGATTCCATATGGATGATTACATACAGGAGTATACCAGTATGTGTGCAATCAAAGGACAAATGAAAACATTAGCATACAAACCCACTCGGAATCCCATTGATTGATCACATTAAATTACACAATACTGTTTTTATAAGAAGCATAAAAAGCCAAAGGTTCCAAAAGGATAGAGGTACAATATCCAACTTCAATCAAGTAAATGCTCTATATCATAAAAAGGCTCTGAAAGCTTATAAAACACCTGGAAACTTAAAATAATAATAAAAAAGCAGCCAAGCCTGGTGATACAAGCCTATAATCCCAGCACTTAGGAGGTAAAGACAGAAATATCCAAAGTCCAATGTCATTCTCAACTATATACTATGTTCTAGGCCAGGTTGGGCTACATGAGAACTTACCTCAAAAAAATACCCCCCAAAAGAACATATTAGTCATTTTTTAGACATGAATCATTTTGCAGACTCAGAAATAGGATACCAAACAGGCAGTATTCTAGCCAGGCCTCCCACTCTGGGCTCTTAGGTCAAGAAAGAGATGCACTCCAGATGTCCAGTAGGCAGTGAGACAGAGCTGGTAGGCCTAGGTGGCAAGTAGGGACCAGGAGGCTGCAGCCCTCTTTCTCCAGCAGGACCTGAAGACAGAAAAGCAAAGGCCAGAACCGGATCGCATACATGTCGCTGCCCAGCAAATACAATCATATTTCGGTGTCCCACACAATCAAATATCTGTCTCTGAGACCAGAAACAGACCTGTTCCCATCTGAATTCCCTGTCTGTTGGGAGCTATTAGTATAAGCACAGCCATTATGTACACTGAGCTGTGGCAGTCTTGCTTATTTACTTTATGACCTTTCACCTTGACTCAAGAGTTTGTGTTTTACACACAAGCACTGAATTGTTCTGTCAAGTCAGGAGGAATGTGCTGATAATTTAGGGAAAATGGTTAGTTGGAATTCACTACAAGTATTTGACTATTCCTTGACCCTCAGATAAAAGTGGGAAAAAACAGCTGTTGAAGCTAATTGAGCTAAGCAAATGGTGGCTATCTGATGTTCTGCTGTGTAAGAAGGCTGAGCTAAAATAAACCAGGGCTGCAGTCTCTACTGACAGTCCTCCCAAGTATCTTTTCTCTGTCTCTTGTTTTTCTTTCAAGCCTCACTCCCCCTTTCAGGTGCTGTTCATCTAAGGCCGGCTGGCACCGGCAACCTATCTCTGGTTTTAGCTCCATCTTCAGCAATCCCTTCTGGTCAAGCATGGGGGTCTCTGAATATGATCTTCCCTGTACTGGGAAAGTTCTGCAGCTCCTTGCTCCCACCCACATTTGCTAGCCCTGCCTACATCGCCAACGCTGCCAGACCTCTGTGATCAGCAAGCTCTCTAGCTTCATTCAATGCCTTTTATTCCAGAAATTCCACCCTAAATGGTTTTGTACTCATATATCAGCCATCGTCCTTTTTCACTCAGCAGGGCCCAGCCTTCCCACCCAGCCACCCTGACTGTATAATTCTCCTCTGAGCTCATGAAGCCTTCCTGTCTGAGTGGGCCATTGAGATTCACTGGCAAAATACAGCCTGGGAAGGTGGCCAGGCTACCCGTCTACAAAGAAAATGTCCTTAAGTCAGCATTATTGTGTCCTTCCATTTCAGATTCTTATCACTTAAGCATGCCTTCCCAGGCCACCCCAGGGTGCAGTACACTGGGGACACTGCACTGGGCTGGAAGTCATTATACTTGGTTCTGTTCCTTCCACTTGATAGGCTCCCTGCCCTCGGGCAAGACCTTGCCAAATGAGAGTACCTTGGTCTACTGTTTTCTTGACATCAGGGCACTGGTCACTTGCTGTTGAGCAAAACACTTGATAACTGAAGATTCACTGACAGCCCCCAAGCACCATATTGTAAGTCATACTGAGAAAATTGAGCATCTAGTCCCAAGGTGGTTCAAACTCTGGGTTCCCGGGTACAACCAGCTTACCACAACCCCTCCAATTTCCCATTTATCCACACCCCCAAGTTCTGCCTTCAATGACACACCTACTGGTAGGCTGCCAGGCTGCTGCAGAGAGATGGAATCAGGAGGAGCCTGAAAAGAGTTTTTCAGCGCCAACAGAGCCTCAGCAGCCTCCAGCTTCCTCTGCCACTCTAAGGCAGCAGAAACAGAATCCTGGTTGGAGGCATTAGGGACCTGCAAAGGAAATGATGTTAGAGAGTGGGGGCTAGGTAAAATCATACCTCCTCCCACTGGTACAGGTGCCCCTTTAGTGCTCAGGTCCCTCCAGCACCCACCCCCACCCCCATCCACTAAAATCCCCTCCCAGGGACCTGGACCCCACTTCTTTGCCAGGACCTGTGGCTGCAGTAGAAGAGGACCAGAGGTGGCACAGGGTTGCAGGATCACACTTGAGAATCTGAAAACAAGGAGAGGAGAGGCCAGGGGATTAAATCCTCTGGTGGACACCTACTACCACTACACATGGAGGGCCAAAAATTTGTAATATCAGGCTGGGGAAATCTGAATGACGCGAAGACATTAGTTCTTTTGGCCTGGGCATGTCCCTGCCCTTTTTTTCCTGTTTCCTTCTTAAACTTGTATATATCTTTCTTGAGACACTAATTTGTACCCATTTTCTCAGGAATCACAAGTGTCTGTGTGCTAATCTGCAAAGCGGCTGGAGAGATGGAAGTACCATCTCTTTTCAGGGACTGGCTCTTACCTCCATTGAGTTTGAAGTACAAACCAGGCTCATTTCTAGGAAGCTTTCTCTACTGGCCTTGGTCATTCCCCTGGGCCTGTGTGGCCTTGCCCATCATGATCCCAGGCTTTTCTCTGATGTCCATCTATTATGGATAGTACTATAGAGTAATAGCTCATACGTATTGAAGGACTACTCTGTCGTAGGCCTTCTTTAAACCTTCTTTTCAATACTATAAATGTAGAATGCTTTTCCAGCACGCCCGCTGTAAAAACAGGTTCTGAAAAATAAAGTCACTTATCCAAACCCTCAAGATTAGGAAAAAGCTGTCAAAGCTGATAATACCTATCTTTCCCTCTCCTGAGGTGCTGCCTTCTCCGCTACCTACTACTTTTCCTCCTCCTTCTCCTCTTTCTTATTCGCCTACCTCCAGTGCCACAAATAGTGTTGAACATGGAATAATATAAGACAAAGCTGGCTCTATGTTCCTTTCTCTACTCACCTCTTGGGCCTGGCAGAGGGGCCAGGAGGTTCCAGGGAAAAAGAAACCATGGGTTGTTGCTCCAAGGTCACTGGAGTATAGGGCAGAATTGAGGGCTCTCGGGGCTGGTTAAGCAACAGAAGTGCTTGACAATTTTCCTGCAGGAGCAGAGAGACCAGTGGGAATTTGCTACCAGACCAACCATGAATAGAGGAAGCATGGGCTAGTTTAGGATGAGAATAAGAACCCAAATGTCAGAACCTGAAGATGTTGAAGATCAGCCAGGCTTACCTTTAATTTTCAGTTCATACTGAAACTCAGAAAGAAGTCATCTTTCACAGGTAGATTAGGGGATGGAACACATGTCATTGGGATTCAGTGTAAAGTGTCTGGGCAATGACCTCAGAAGCATTTCCCATAGGCAAAAGACTCTCCTTACCTCCTGTGGGGCATTGTGGGACCTGGCTTCATGCTGATACACAGTGCTCTCCTTCTCATCTGTAAAACACAAGGCATAGCTTAGATGAGCCTCACTATCAGCACCATTCCAAACACTCCACCCCATTCTGAGGTCTCATCTCATGGTTCTTTTCCAGCTTCTGGATATCTTTCTCTTCATAGTGAATGTCCACTGGGGAGACTGGGACGGAAGGATCACAGGTATAAGAATACCCTGGACTAACTAACAAGGTAGTGTCTCAAACCAAATGTTTACAAGACAATGTCTCAAAACAACAAGCCTAACACTCAACAACAAAATCCACCTACATAAAATATAAGCAAAGGACTTAAACTAACATTTTTCCAAAACATTTGTCCCTAACATTGATATGAGAATTTACCAAAGGTCACACTGCAATTTCATGACAAGGTTGGTGACAGAATTTTCCATGCTTTCTTAACCCAAACTCAGGTTCCTTGCCCAGCCAAGCCACTCACTGAGGTCTTCTGCTGCAACAGCAGACTTCTTGACATGCTTGTGAGATGTAGGGGCAACAGCCATACTCTTCATCAGTCCTTGAGACAGTTGCCTCTTCAGCAGTGCACCCTGCTCGCTCTTTGAGGCACTCACAGCAGGACAGGCCCGGGGCTGCTTCCTAAAGTGAAGAATTGAGGGCCCAAGTTTAGTAGGATACAGAAGAGGCCTGAGCCTTTTCCTGTCAGACATGATTCTCCCAAGATGACAACAAGATTGTGACACTTACAGGCATGAAAGAGACAGAAATGCTTTTCACTCCTGGTTTGGGTAGTGATGCCATGCTTTTGTCAGCTGTCAGAGTGACCTATAAGTCTTCTAGAGCCAAATTCAGTCCCTCATGGAGCTCTGGTCCCATGCCCACAGTTATATGTGGAATCAGAAGGGCATCAGAGTACAGCAGGCATGCCATTGTGTTCTATGGTTCTAGGATCAGGATTGAAGGTCAGAATGGCCCTTTGAGCCCCTACTCCCATGTACTTACTCTGCCTCTAGAAAGCAGCATCTTAAGTGACTGGAATTTTTCTTTCCATTCTGCTCACTGCTGCAATTAAGTTTTCATTCCCTTCCTTTCCTTGGCTTTCCCAACCTTTACCTATCCTTATTTAAATAGTCTCCTTCCCAGAAGTTCTACCCATACATTGCCTCTGCCCAAGAATCTCTTCACAGTCCCACAGAATTTTTATTGGATCCTAACTCTCTGTGCCCAACTTCACTCCACACAATCCATTCCCAGGCACAGCCATGAACTCGTGCATCTCCTTCAGCAATCACTGCACTTCATTCTGTTGCTCCATAGTCTTCCATGTGCCCTGAATTCATTCAATCCCCATGTGGGATTTTATATTCCATGCTCTTGGCTGGTATTCTCATGAATGCTGAATATCAATTTCCCTTCACTTTCCATTAATATTTTTCTCACATTCAACCTTAATCTTAATTATCACCCTGATCCCCCTTTAAACTGACTAGCCTCTTGCTTCCCATAAAATTATATCATTCTGCTGAATCCAAGGTGGTGGCCCAAGCCTTAGATCCTAGTATTCAGGAGACTGAGGTAGGAGGGTCAGGAGTTTGAGACCACTCTGGGTTAACCCATGAGACAGTCTCTCAAAACAAAAAAAAAAAATTTACAGCTGAACAACAAAAACAACTTACATAAAATGTAAGCAAAGGAACTGAACAGACATTTCTCCAAAACATACAAATGGCAAACTGAAAAAATGCTCAAAATAAAAAGTCAGTGCAGAAATCCAAATCACAAGTGAGGTACAATTCATTCCATTAGGATGTCTGTTCTCTAAAAAATGTAGCAAGCATTGGAGAAAACATGGAGAAATTGGAGCCTTTGTGCACTTTTTGTGGGACTACAGATTAATGTAACTAGTGACATTCTATCTCAAAAAATACTCTTCTCCTGAATCCCGTCATCTTTCAATTATTATTTTACTCCAGCCCTTCATTCACTCCCAGCATTCCTCAGGCAACAGATTTTTCTTGAATGCCCTATGGACTACTAGATCCTGAATGAACCAATAGGCACCTCCTTAGCAGACTCATTCTTCTCTCTCTGCCAACACACACTCTTGACATTCATGCAAATTTTTTTCACTCATTACCTTCACAGCCTGCCACCAATCTTTCAGACTCTTCACACTTCAAAAACTGTGCCTGACTATGGCAGCTTCTCTTCCCTAACACCGTCCCTCTTTATGCCCCCCACCCACCCACAGAGGAGCACTCTCTGGCAAGCAGCAGTATTATTGCCTTAGGAAGCCCAGTAATTCTACTCTTCCCCACCTCTGAGTCAAAGCAGGGTCATGAGCTCTGCCACAGGGTCCAGAGGTCAGGGAATCTCCCAAAATGGGATTCCCAGGCAGGGAGGAATTTCCAGAGTCAGTGCGGGTTTTCCACTTAAGCAGTGGAAAGGGAATGGAACTGGCTAGCTGGAGAAGGACAGAGGGATGGAAGAAACAAAAGGCAGATAATATAAAGGTCAAAGGTCAATATTTCTGATGCAAGCCTGTAGTTACCGCAGACTTTCCCAGATCAGAATCAACTGGCTGAATCCTCAGGAAAGTTCTAGCTCCTCCTTCCACTCCCCTTTCTACTCCTTTAGCCCTCTACTAACAGAAGCCAATGAGCTTCCTGCCAGCACTGCCTATCACTTCCTGCCCTAATGGTGACCAGTGATTTTTGAGACCCACTTGCACCCCAACACTCTGGGTTTTCTCCCTCTTGCCTTTTACATTTGGTTTGTGCTCACTTAAGTGAGCTGGTAAAATTGAACTTTATGCTCCCTTACCATGTTTCCCACGATTGCCTCCCTTTGAATATGGAATATTATGTACATCCATTTTTAGCACATCCACATGCTATGCTGTAATTTACCTTTTCAAAATTCAGCATATAATTTATTTTGTTTTGTTTTGAACAGGGTCTCACTATGTAGACCAGGTTGACCTGAAACTTGCAGAGATCCTCCTGCTTCTGCTTCCCAAGAGCTGGGATTATAGGCATATATCACCATGCCTAGATCAGCATGTTATTTAAACATGGACTCACATCCCTACATCAGGTTTTCTCTTTCAACCGTCATCCTAAACCCCCAGGGACCCTTGCAAATGTCTGGGGACATTGTCCTCCGTCCTTGTGTGTGTGTGTCTGTGTGTGTCTGTGTGTCTGTGTCTGTGTGTCTGTGTGTCTGTGTCTATGTCTGTGTCTGTGTGTTTCTGAGCATTCTGTTCTGTTCCATGGACAAATCCCTCTATATCTGTGTCAGTCCTACACTGCCTTAATTTTTTATCACTCCATAGTAGGACATGATGTCTGATAGGAAAGTCCCTAATTCCTCATAGCCAAAGGGGTCTTCTTTATCCCTTGGCTTTACTCTTCCTTGTATATGAGGATCTACATGTCAAGTTCCCTGAAAACTCAGTTGCAAAAAGTTTGGATTGCATTTTCCTTGACTCTGAAGATGTATTGAGAGGAATCTGCAGGGTGTCCAACCTTCCAAGTCATCAGCTTGTAATGTCTCTTCATTTGTGTGATCCACGTTTTCATCTCAGTTTTATTTTCAGTTTTATCTTTTGTGCATTTGTATCTGGTTCTCCTTTTGTTTTTGGTTTTTTTACCAGAAAGCTCTAGAGTATTGTGGCTCTTGTATTTAATATCTAGCTGCAATGGAAACTTTTCATTTGCATCTAATTTATAGAAATACATTTGACTTTTTAACTAGTGTATTGATCTTAAAATCAGGGACCATATTAAAATTTATTATACCTAAAGATATATCTATAGGCATTCTGGACTTTTCTTTGACACTAAATAATATTATTATAATATAATTTAGGGGGGTTGTATCATTCTAGCTTGGACACCCAGTAAAAAGCCTCAAAAGATGTAAAATTTGGACTTGTTTGGATAACTGCTGATTCTTTAAAATGCCACCAACATTTCCACAAAAAATAATTTCCCTTTCTGCTTTTTTATTTTCTTCCTTTCTTCTTTCTTTCATCCTCTCTCCTTCCTTTTTTCTTCCTTTCTTCCTTGCTTGCTATTAGCTTCCTTTTTTCTTATTACTGCATTAAGGAATGTCCCTCACTTCAAATGTGCATTTTAAAAACCACAACTAGGGGCTAGAGAGATGGTCCAGTGGTTAAGAGCACTGGCTGATCTTGCAGAGGACCCAGATTTGATTCCCAGCACCCACATTGTGGTTAACAACCATCCATAACTCTAGTTCCAGGAGAATCTGATGCCTTCTGTCCTCTATGGGTGTTGCATAACATGGGTGCACTTACATACATGCAGCTAATGCACTTATACACATAAAATAAAAATAATAAATAAAAAATTTTTTTAAAACACAACTAGATTTCACCTGTATGTTGGTGTTAAGAGCCCTGTTCATTTTATCTGGGGGAAAAAGTGACTGATATTAATAGATTTTTCCTATACTTTAAGTTAAATTTACCTTATAATAAAAAAACAGAAAAACTGTAAGTACATATTAGTAGTAGTAGTAGTAGTAGTACGTATTAGTAGTATTAGTAGTAGTATATATGTTTAATTTTCCAAAATTAAACATACAATATAGCATCTAGAACAACCAATCAAATATGTTAACCACAAAGGCCTCCCTCATACCTCTTCCACTTGAAGTTTTCTAATATTAAATCACCTTTGGTCCCCTAGGATAACTGTAACTTAGTTATGGTACATTATCTTTTATATGTGGGAAGAATTAGCTACAATTTCTGTGAGCATTTTGTGTCTTTGGTTAATGGGTAATATTGACATGAAGTTTCTTTCTCATGTAATATTTTTAATCTGGCTCCAGAGTTCAGGTTTACTGTCATAGACTGACTTTAGTAAGAATCCTTTTTTTCTATCTGAAAATATTCATTGTTTTAATACATTTTTAATAATTTTGTTAATTTTAATAGTTGGTAAAGTATCAGAAATGACAGGGCTTGGTGGCACAGGCTTTTAATCTAAGCACTCAGGAAGCAGAGGCAAGCATATCTCTATGGGTTCCAGGCCAGCCTAGTCTACATAGCAAGTTCCAGGTCAACCAGGGCTACATAGTGACACCCTAACCCTAACTCTAACCCTAACCCTAATATTATAATAAAATTTGAATAGTAATCACGACTAGTGTAAGTAAAATGGCAGACTAAAATGTCTCAATTTTTTGTTATCCCATGGAAAAGTCAAAAAACGAAACTACAAACAGACTAAAATAACCTTATAGGAAGTTTGAGAACCATGAAAAACCCACAGCAATCAAGAGAATGCCAAATCAAGAAAAAGTTATTTTCAAAACAGCAGACAAGTTCATGGACATGGTAGTAGGCTGGTGGAGAGTCAAGGCTCCATTGCAGCTTCTTTCATTTCACACTGGAGGAAAAGAAGAGTCTGCTCACAAGACACTAGCCTTTCTGCAGGTTGTCCTAGGGGATGATCTGTCTTGCCTGACTCAGAGCTCAGACACAACACAAGCAGTGTCTGGACCCTAGGCTGGAAGTCATGCAAAGCAGTTAAGAGTGCCCAGAGACAAGCAAAATGCCAACTGACTGTAAACCCAGTGACACCTGGAGGCAAGAGACTGAGGGCAGTATATCTGTGACCCCCCCAAAAAAAGCAGCAATGCTCAGAGACTCTGTCTACAAAGATCATCAAAAGCTGAATAATTTTTTAAAATAATATTCTTCTAGTAAATATGTAATTAAATTATGAGTGTAAAAGGGGTCATTTAAAGTTTTTTAAGACAATTTGAAATTCTAAATATTCTCATAAAGTAAACTTTTGTTCTAAATACTTTCACTGGTGAAGAATATCAAATATTTAAGAAAAAATTTAGCAATCTGACAAGAACTTTTTCAGAAAATAAGATGGAGCACTTTCCCATTCATTTAATGAAGTCAACATTACTTTTATGAACAAAACAGGAGCCACCAAGATGGCTCAGCAGATAAAACCTCTTGTTGCACAAACCTGAAACCCTGAGTTTGAACCCTGGATCCCACAGTAAAAGGAGAGAACTAACCACTGAAATGTGTTCTTTAGCCTCCACATGCATGGACTGGCAGAGAGAGAGAGAGAGAGAGAGAGAGAGAGAGAGAGAGAGTTAAAAGTAATAAGAACATAGATGCAAACCTCTCTTGTGAAACTTTAGCACTCTGAATTAACAGTGTATGAAAAATATCCACTACTAAGCAGAGTTTACCTACATATTTCCATATAAATACCACCAATGAAGCTGGGCTTGGTGGCACATACCTGTAATCCCAGTACTCAGGAGGCTGAAGCAAGAGGACTACCACAGGTTGGATGCCAGCCTGGGCTACATAGTGAATTCCAGGACCGTTTCTGCTACAGACTAAGACCCTGTCTCAAAAAAAATCCACCAATGAATTTCACTATACTAGTAGGATAAAGAAATAGTATTTACTGAGATGCATGACAGAAAAGGTATTTAATAA
The DNA here is from genome assembly GCF_000622305.1 of Nannospalax galili. Lineage (NCBI taxonomy): Eukaryota > Metazoa > Chordata > Mammalia > Rodentia > Spalacidae > Nannospalax > Nannospalax galili. Next base: position 224,666 of record NW_008357686.1, read on the forward strand.
CATAAAAATCCACTCATGCTAAAAGTCAAATAAGAAAATGTGATAATTTAGGAATATTAGAAAATATCCTCAACCCAATAAGGTACACCTCCAAAATTATCTGGTGGCAAAAATGCTAAATGGCAAAAGGCTGATTACTTTTTTGCTATTGATTTTTATGATTTTAATTTTATTTTAATTTCTTTTTATTAAAGTTTTAATTAGCATACAAAATAATGGGTATTATGACATTTTCACATACGTATATTATTGTAGTTTGCTCATATTCACCTCCATTACCTGCTGTTGTTCTCTCTCCATCCAGTCCATCTCCTCCCCACAAAGTCCCCCTTCAACATTCATGTCATATATAAACATATACATGATATATGTATGATATATTTATATATGTATATATATATGACCTAGGTTGTGTGTATGAGATTAATGGAAAGGGAATGAATGCTCCTGTCAATAGTTCAGAAATGAGGCAAAATGTCCCCCACAGATTCTCACCACATGCACATAACATTATATTTTAGGCCTTCGCTGGAAGAATGATTTTTTGTTGTTGTTGTTCTTTTTGAGACAAGGCCTCCCAGTAGCCCCAGCTAGCCTGGAACTCACTATGCAGATCAGGCTAGCCTCAAACTCACAGAGATCCACCTGCCTCTGCCTCCCAAGTGCTGGGATTAAAGGCATGCACCACCATGCCCGGCAAGAAGAATGATTTTTTAAAGTTAAATAAAAGGCTTACACGTTGAAAAGAAGAAAGTAAAGGACTGTACTCCATTAAAAGCAATATAATATTTTACACAGGAAATACTCCATGCTCCAGGAAAAAAAAGTCATCTTCTAGATGTCAGAAATTATATTAGGATAGTCCTAAGACAAAAAAGTCAGTATGCAAAATTCACTGTATCTCAGTAAGCTCTAGTGCTGCTTTAAATGTCGTTTCATAACAGTAAAATAGCTGTTGAGAATTTTGATACAATGAATAAAAGGACTATTCAGAGAAAACTACAAAATCTTGCTGAGAGAAATTAAAGTTATTTCCCAAAGTTCTATGAAAAAGGACCTAGAATAGATTAAACACATTTTGAAGAGGACAAAGATGGGAGGGGAGGCTCATAAGATCTCTTGTCTATGGAAACCCTACCGAAGGAGAGCTCACCATTTGCCCAAAAGCCTCTGCATTTTCTGTTCAGCCATCAGAATGCGCCTTCAGGTTACTGCGGTGGCCAGAGGGAAGAAGAAATGTGGAGGAAAGAAACAAGAAAGTTGTCGGAGGGGGTGGGAGTAAGAACGCAGGCCATGCACCAGAAATGTATCCATTGTTTGAGCAGATTGTACTGGGCTGTAGGAAGAAGGAACAGGAAGAAACGGGCACGGAAGAGGGGGATGGGGGCATGGAGGAGGTTGGCCTTAGTAACTTTGTACCCAGCAGACTGAGGAGCTCAGCAGAGCTCTTGAAGGAAATCCTGTGTCACTCCTGGCACATGGAGCATTCCTAGGTCTAATCTTCATTCCCTTCTTTCCACTGGTGAGTTTCTTTTCTGTTCTTGTCTCCCAGGAGGCTGAGACTGAGAGTTGGTCAATGCAGGCCACCTCACCTCTGCATCCTCAGCACCTCAATTGGCTTGGGGTTGGATGCCCATCACAGGAACCTAATGAGGTAATGGATACCAGCCATGGTGGGAGGAGGCCACTGACACTTTTGCAGGCTCTGAGAGGCCCACAAGAACAATCTGAGGACGTTTTTGTCTTTCCTCACACCATGGAGCGCTCAGCCAGTGGTCCAGGCCACACAGGAGAGTCTGCTCCTGGGAGAAGGTCTTGGAAGGGTTGGTTCCAGAGAGGGCGGGCACGTGCGGCCAAGTTCTTCAGCTGAGGATTCTGAGCTAGCCTCTGCCTCTCTCACCGTGCACTGAATGCTGAGCTGCCTCCTTCCTCTCCCCACAAAACCATTCCAGCCCATGCCCCAAGTCCAAAAGGATCAATCTGTCCCTGTTTCCTTCTCAGGAGAGGATGCCAGACATTCTAAGGCTGCATCTATGGGACCCAAACAAACAACACCATGGACAGTGACCAAGACCTTCTCCTGCCCTGATCCTGCTCTCCAAAGTATCTTGTTCAATGAGCCTGAAATAAATGCTGGCATGCTTGACTATTTTGCCTTTGTGATATTTGTTTCACTTTACATGCTGACACCAATCTCAGGTGTCCTGGGGTGACAGCTTTTTTTTTTTTTTTTTTGGTAGGGGAGATCATGGAAGGGGGAGCTAGCATTGTCTTTTACCCTAGAAGGCCATTCACTCTCCTCGAACAGCCAATGCTGCTTGTTGTATGGGAAGGGGCTGGGAAGGACTTGTGAAATGCAGAGACCAGTCAACAGTGAATTTTCCAGAACTGGCAAATCTGATTCCTCCCCCACCCCCCCAAAAAACGCCCCACCCCCGCCCCCGGGCACTTGCATGCAGCTGTGAGGTGGATCTAGCATGTTCCTCCCCATGCAGCATATGTAGGCTTCCTATCTGAGAAATCTTGGGCAGTGTTTAAGAAGTAGTGGGGGAGGGGCATATGCAAAACTCTGCAGATCCTTTGAAAAGGCTATAGTCTTCAGTGCTCACAGTCAGCTCCAGGCATCCCACTTCTCAAAATAGAGCCCTTCTAAAGGAAAACTTTGTCTCCAACTACGGATGGTTCCTTTCCCTGTCACGAAGAGTTGATTCTTACCTTCCTGAAAAGTACTTGAAAAGTACAGCAGCATAGTTTCCTAGGACAAGGCTCCAAGGGAGAGTGGAACACAGTGAAATCTTTAACTCAACATAGAGGAGGCTCTGTTACAAACTGCAGCACTGAGTCACCAGTCACCAGGGCATTTCATCACTGTATGAGAAGTATTTTCACTGCTGAAGAACTGAACCAGGATATAGTAACAGAAATATACTCCTCCCCTTTTAAGTAATATAGCCCCCACTACCAAACTGATAGAATGAAAAATCCCTGTCCCAGGACAGCAGTGAGAAATCATTGGCTTTTCTTGCTGAGAAGACCAGTGTCCTCTCAGAAAAGCATGTGGAATTCTGGCAGACAGCTGCATTTCAAATTCCAAGCCCCTTTTCTCTACTTCTGTAGGGCAGACAAGGTGGGGCTCACAGGTAGAAAATAGATGGAGATTGTATTAGTTATGCTTCTCATCATTCTGACGAAAAGCAACTTAAGGGAAGAAAGGGTACAGTCCACCATGAGGGAATTGTGTGTCAGAGATCATGGCGGTCAGAACATATAGCTGGGATGACTCACAACTGGAAAAAAAAAATAGAAAGCACAGAGCAGGGTGTGCTCACAATTATTTTTTCCCGTTCTGTTCTGTCTTGGACTCCAGCATACAGGATGATGCAGTCCGCATTCAGGGTCGATCATCACTCCTCAGACACACCTTTGTGGACACACCCTCCTAGACATGCCCAGAGGTGTGTTTCCCATATTGTTTCAAATCCAGCCAGATTGACAGAGAAAATGAACCATCATGAAGCTGTTGATCTAAGTGTGATCTGTTGATGCAGATATATTGTTTCTGTAGTGTAGAGCATCATCAGTCCCCACTAATCCTTTGTCTCCTGAGATGAGCCCCAATTCAGTGGGGAGGCTCAGCTACATGTCACTGCTTCTTGAAAACTGGTTGGGATCTTATATCCAGGGCTCAGCCATGCCTCAAAGAGTTCCAACTCCAGGAGCTAGGCAGTTTGTCCAGTGGTTATGCCTTTGCAGTTTGTAAACCCGTGTTTGTACATGTGAACAAGTTAGTATGTGTTTGCATGATTGTATGTATTGTATGTGTGTGTGTGTGTGTGTGTGTAAAATGTGATATTTGTTGAAATATTTGGTGGAATTTGGTCTAATTCAGCAGCTGCACTTGAAACCCAGAGACAGAGGATGGATTAGTGCAGCTGGCCTGACCTGTGAGGAGCCTTCACATCTGCTCCTCTCACCAGGACCCATTCTGCCCAGCACTCTCCAATCTCACTCTAACCATGTCCTCCCGTCCTGACTAGTGCCATACAGCACTCCATTTTGTCTTCCAAAATGTGTACCTCTGCTGCTGATCTGGCCTCCTGCTATAGTCACCTATCACTGTCCTTGTCTTTGGTGGAAATGTCTCCTTCCTCCCATGTTGCATGGGCCCACGGTCTCACAGCCTCATAGGAGAAGACGCTTTCATTCACCATCCCCACACTGAAAGGTGATTCTCTGTGCACTCACCAATGGCAGTGCTGTTCTTCCAGCCTGGAGTACCTAAGTCTGAGCTTGACCAGGGCAATTGGCAACTCTTGGTTGGGCTCAGCACTTGTGGAGATTTTCGCCTGGGTTTTCAGCAAGTTTCTTCTCATAGCTATGTGCATATTTTTCTCCTAGTCTTCTTGAGGAAAAACTCAAAATAAAAACTGTATGCATTTAAGATGTAAAATTATGGTGATTCAGTATCTTGGGCTTCGTGTAATGATTGACATGATCAAGCTAAATAACACATTAATCACCCCACAGAGTCACCACTTTTCTTTTGTGATGAAAGCATTTAAGGTCTACCTCCTTTCACTTTTCAAGTGCACAATGAATTCTTAAACAAATATATCTATGTACATATGTGTTATATATACATATTTAAATTTCCAATTTCATGTTTATATATACCATGTAGTTGACTATGTCTGCAATATATGTTTAAAATGTTATATGCCAATAACATAGTGTATATTATATATTTCATAGATCATATACAGCATGTATACAATCTTTACCTATATATAGTAAAATATCATCTCCATGGGTTTTTTCTCATAAAATAGAAATGTTTATGCCCTTTGACTGTCATTGCTTTCCCATTTGCCTTCCTTACACCCAAGTCTCTGACAACCACTGTTGTGTGCATTCCTTTCTTCAATAAATGAAGTAATACAGCATTTGTCTTTATTTCTGGTTCAGTGTAGTTAGTCCAATTTTACCCGGGCTGTAACTGACAGAAATTTAATAGGATTATCAATATTTCTGGGTGTTTGTGGCGAGATGACATTTCATTTTGTGTGCCTATATATGTCTTTGTGTATAGAGAGGGAGTATTTTTACTGATACTGTGGATTGAATGTAAGGCCTTGCTTGCACTTGCTAAGTAAACATTTTGTCACTTAGCTATATTCCCATCTCTTTTTTAAACTTAAAAAATTTTAAACTCAATCACACTAATTTGCTGCAGGTTAAACATCACTAATTGCTCCAGGCTTCGTGAAAACTCACTCTGTAGCACAGATAAGTCTTATACTTGTCAACCTCCTGTCTCAGCCTCCCGAGTACTAGGAATTGCAGGTTTCATGCCTAGGTCAAGCTATATTCTTTACCTATGCATTCGACAGACATTTAGATCATTTCCATAGCAGGGATACTGTAAATAAAGCTGAACTGAACCTGGGAATGCAGCTATCTCTTGGAATTACTCATTTAATGTCCTTTGGTTTATATCCAGAACATGTATTGCTAAAACACATGATACTTCTAATTTTAAGTTTTTGAGACAAAAACATGATGTTTTTGATAGTTGTTTCAGCAGGTAACACTTGTAAGAATGTTGTACAAGAGTCCACTTTACTCCTCACTTTCACTAATCCCTATCTCTTATCATTTGATAATCACAAGTGCGAAATGACCTCTTATCATGATTTTGATTCACATTTTCATGATTACTTGTTGAGCACTTTTGCCTCTATCTGTTCTCCATTTGTATGTCTCCCCTAAAAAATGTCTATTCATGGGGCTGGAGAGATGGGCCAGCACTTAAAAGCACTGACTGCTTTTGCAGAGGACTGGGGTTCAATTCCCAGCACCCATGTGATGGCTAACAACCATCTGTAACTCCAGTTCCAGGGGATCCAATGCCCTCTTCTGATCTCCATGGGCACTTCATGACACAGATGCACTTACATACATGCAGACAATACATTCGTATACATAAAATAACAATAAAATATTTTTTTAAATAAAGTGTCTATTCATATCCTTAGTCAATTTGTGAACTGGATTATTTTGGGGTTATTGAATTGTTTGACTTTCTTATGTTTTTAGATATTATTTCCTTATGTCACACAAAAATTCAGATAATGCTAGCAATATCTCCTAGGGCTGAGACCTTGCCCTTAGGAGAATTGTGGGCTACACAAATGGTTGCTGGCGGGGGGGGGTAGCATGTCCATCTGCCCATTTCCTTTTTATCTCAGCTGAAATTTCATGAATCAAAATCCCTCACCAATTGCAGCAGCAGCAAAAATCTTTATTTAGAGTAACAGCTAGAGAGTCAATTACTCAGTAACAGTCAGTGACAGTAGTGAATCCAGCCCTAGACCCTAGGTCCTCTGTCCCTCATCACTGTGTTTGGCCCAGAAGACCCATTCTTAGACTGTTTGTTTGGCTTGAGCAGGACTTGTACATGTAGTCATAATTGCTGTGTGTTCGTATATACAAGTGCCCTGCTATCTGGTATGTGATCCCTAGTGGGTCAACCCCATTCCAGGACAGGTTCCACACCTAAGAGCATTTGAATAACACAAATTGGGCTTGATGGGTAAAAAAGAGCACAAAGTCGAGTGGGTAGGGAAGTGGTGGTGGATCTAGAAAGAGTTGGGATCATGATCAAAATACATTATACAAAATTCTCAAAAAAATAATAAAATTATTTTAAAGAAGTCTAAACTTCTGCTTCCTGTGCGAAAGTTCTGGGTCTCAGATATCCTGAACTCACAGCCAACCACTGCATTCTAACAAGCTTTTTCCAGCTCTGCTCACGTTTGGCACCAGCACCCCAATGGTCAAGACCATGGAGAGTTCCCCGTGACTGATTTATGAGAATCACAGCTATACGGGAATCTTCTGCCAAATGTGCTTAGCAAAGGTTTTCTCCCATTTGGACCCTGCGTCTTCACTGGATTAACTGCTTTATTTGCAGTGCAGAAGCTTTGTAATTTCATGGGGCTCCATTTGTTGACTATTGGCCTTATTTCCTGCACAAGTGCAGTGTTTGTCAGAAGCTCCCTGCCTGTGACTCCCTCAGAGGGCATTTCAGGTCTTACATTATGGCTAGCCAGCCATTTGGAATGGATTTTTGTACAGAGTGAGAGAGAGGGATGTAGTTTTATTCTGCTACAATTGAAGTTTATCATTTTCGATGAGTCAAGTCAGGCTCAGACAAGTATCGCATGTTGTCTCACACTTGAGGATCCTAGATTTTATAGACACAGAAAATCATGTATGCGAGTATGTCATGAAAGCAGATGTGACACTGTCCAGAGAAGCCAAGCAGACTACTGGAAGCAGGAGGGGAGCAAAAGGTGGGAGGAAGGGGATCGGGTCGGGAGAATTTACTCATATACTGTTTATGAAAATGTCTGTATGAAACTGAGTACAATGGACAATGAATAAACAACAGTAAAAATCCAAATTTAAAAATGCATAATACTGGGTTGAGTGAACCAAACAGAAGACTTTCAGCGAAATGTTTCAGGATCTCTGTGAGACAGTTTCTGCCTCTGTGTTTTCCTCTGGTGTCCCTTGGCTTTTACTGATGCATAGAAGAGAAAGCTAGAGTTTGGTTACAGAACTTTACTGAACCTGGGGCTCTAGTCACTCAAAACTAAGGGGCAATTTCAGATCTCAGGCAGCACATTCCTACCTATTCAGTGAGTTTGTTGGCATGAGTATGGAGCTGGAAAGATATAATTGCCAAGTACCTGGGTTTGCATTTCAGTAAAGCTTAATGCTAACAATGCACAAATTGGTCTTTCCCTAAGTCGTTGCTCTTATATAATCATCAGTACGGTATTAGAAAAAGTAGGGACCACCACTTCCAGTAAGTCATTTAGTCATGGGCCTTAGTGTTATGTGCTAGGAATGAAAGCTTGGTTGGACTGGATTTGGGGGAGAGACGGGAGAAAGGAAGAAAACAGAGATGCAAGTCAGCAAGGCATCCCAGAGTTTAAAGAAGTGAGGAGAATGTATCAAGTGCTTGGATAGTACATACCCTTCTGCATAAGGGACAGTGGAAATCTAGGCCAGGGATATAGGGATGGAATTTCACAGAGGAAATAGGACCTCCTCTTTTATCAAACACAATAAGATTAAGGGGTTTGCTGACCTTGACAATAAGCCCTTTCAACAGCATATATAATATACATATATACACATATACATATATATATATCACTTCTGGGAAAATCTGAATGCCTTTGCATGCTCCTGTAGCTTAGGCAGGACCTTCCTGCATGAGAAAAACTGTGCCTCCCTTAGGAGCCTCCAAAGTAAGGGGAGGGAAGGGAGCCTAGCTTTTCAGGGTGGGCACTCAGTCTTTCATCCTTCCCCAGGAAGAACAAACTCAAGCACATGGAATCTGATTTCCTGCCAATGTAACTGATCATCAGCCACACAAAGCCAGTGACCTATGTTTCTGGTGATCACTGCTTTATCAGATGATTATAGATTTGGGCTGGCTGTGTTGGTACACAATAGTAGGATATATTGAAGAGGAGGAGCACCAGGATCATAGATATGGATCTGGGCCCTCTGCGCCCACAGTAAGCTCTCAAAAAACACTACAAATGCAATCAAAACTGTCACGATTAGCTATGAGGGTTTCCTCAGGAAGACCAGCTCAGCTCAAGACACTGTTTCCTTTATTCATCTCTCTTCCTCTCCCTTCACCCCTTCTTTGTTGTTTTATTCTTGGTAAAGGTCATTATCTCAGGCTGTCCTCCACCTACTATGGTGTCCTTGAGCTTCTGACTTTCCTGCCTCTACCACCTGAGGGCTGAGATTAGAGTCATGTGCCACCACAACCTGGCTTATGTGGTACTGGAGATTGAACCCAGGGCTCCATGCATGCCAACCAAGCACTTTACCAAATAAAGCTACATCCTCAGCCCCAGCATGCCCTATTATCAACACCACAGAGCGCATTTCCAGAGGCCCCAGCTGGCACAGGAAGCTCAACCTTCTGCCAGACTCTTGGAGGAGCCAGTTTCAAAGGGTGCCTAGCATGTCCAGGTAGGTCCTCGAGGTGAGAGTCAGTCACCCTCTGCCTCTCTCACAGCTCACAGCAAGCCTAGCTGTCTCCTTATTTGCCTCACCAAGAGAGCCCCAGCCCATGCCCCAGTTCCCCAGGGTGGTCACAGGCCCACGTGTTCATCTGCCTTCCTTCCCAGGGGAGGCTATCACACACTCAGAAAATCAGAGACCAAAGGAGTCTCAGACACAGAGTTATAGAGAGTGACCAAGTCCCATATGCTGCCACTATGTCCTTACTTTCCTAGTCTCTCAACAGCTAAGTGAGTTTAAGCGGTTCTCTTTCATAATGTTCGCTGTCCTTGTCCACAGGACTGTCCACCTGCTGTGTATATGGTTTATGTGTTTTGGCGAGGGTGACAGTGACTCCCTAGCACAGAGGATGCTATGGCACATAGACATCTGAGTTGGTCCCATGTGAATTCAAACAGTTTTGCTTTTCCTCCGCCACTGTTGGGGCAGCACTGTGCTCTGTGAATGGCAAACCTGCTTTCACACACTTCATTGAGCGTGACTGACTCAGTGACTGAATGACAGCTGTAGAATAAGAGAAGTGAACTGTGGATTGAAGGATATGGAGCTGGGCAGAAGGAGCCAGGATTTCTCAGAAACCACATTTAAGGCTTGGAGGGAAACACGAAGTTATATTCTGACAGCAACAACCCCCACCCAGAGGGAGTTCCACCATCCCAATCATCCATCACCTCAGATTGCTTGTCACCCTGCTCTTGTTGCCCTTGGTGAGGACTGCAGTAAAATATCAGTGGAGGATGAGCCTCAACTGTGTCCAGGAACTGAGAATAGCCCCAGCATCTATGAGACTCTCATGGAACTGGTGGGGTACTGGTTAGGTCTGGCCTTAGGCTGTGGGTAAGGAATTTCTGTTCCCTGTGAACTAGACATCATGTCAAATGGATATGTTGTGCTCAGAGGAAACACTTTGAGTTTGTGGTAGCCCACCACATGATGCATTTGGCTCTGGATGTAGGGTGCAAGAGCCATGAGAGACCCTTTTTGTGTTCTGTTTTCCACTTTAGGCTACTTTCCACTTGGGACTGGAGAGATGGCTCAGTGGTTAAGAGCACTGGCTGCTCTTGTAGAGGACACAGGTTCTGTTCCCAGAACCCACATGGCAACTAGCAACCTTTCATAACTCCAGTTCTTCCAGGGGATCCAATGCCCTGTTCCGGCCTCTGTGGGCACTACATAACACAAGTGCACTTACATACATGCAGGCAAAACACACATAAAAATAAAAATACATTAAAGAGTATTTTCCACTGTGATACTTTAAATCCTCAGAACAGCAAAGAGAATGCAATGGCATCCACCACCACTTACTAACTCTGCTTTCTGTAAGTGCTTTGCCTTTATCTGTAATTGTCTAATTGTCACCTAAGAACCTCTGAGGCATACAGTGCACTCCAATCTATACTTACACCTCCCCTCCCTGGGAGAGGTCCCCGCCTGGGTGTCTGCATACTCGAGAGCCTCCAAGCTGTTTCAGAGACTCTAGCTCTCTGCTATGGGTGCCTCTACATGGCCTTAGAAAGGTTTCCAGAGGCTTCCCTACGGCCACGGAGGATTCTCTCTAGAGGGCAAGGAACAAGGGCAAAGCAAGAATATCAACATCTTTTGGAGAAGTCTCAGCACCCAGCCCCCTCACACTTTTCTCTGCAGGGGTGGGCCTGTTTCCATGGGAGAGCCCAGCCTTCCCTCTGTGTTTTCCAGGAGAGATCCAGAAAGACTTCTGAGCTCTACACTTTCTTAAGGAATAGGCAGTTGTGCTCACACGGGGACTTGGCATCTCCTCAGCTGCTGTTATAGCCCAGCAGTTGGTGACCCAGCATGGATGGTGGAGGTGGGGAAGCCATCAGGAACTGGAAATACTGACTCTGTGAAAGCTCATCCTGTGGTCCTCCTAGAACTCTGGGAAGCGGGGTGTGGACAGCAGAAGACACGGCACACTGAAAGCTGTGCTGTCAACTATATACACCTTTGATGTAGATCCTACCTGAAGGGCTCATTTTGCTGGAGTGGATGCAGAAGCCTGTGTACTGAACACTCTTCTATAACACCTCCTTAAGAATCCTCCCTTCAGGTACTCATACCGCTATGGAATGGGCCCGACCTGGTGCTGTGCATCCAGCCATAAGAATTTGGCAAAGTTTATGGTATGCCATTTCTGCCCAAGTACAGGCTATCACAAGACTGCCTTCTATCCTGAAGATATACTTCTCCTCTCCAGCACTTCCTATATGTTTGCCTGGTGAAGATTGTCAGCTGGCAAAGAGCCTGCAGCAGTTTATGTCCAAGAGCCAGAAAAAATCCAAAGCCCTTGTCCTGCAATCCATTAGGAACTGAGTCCTGCCCAAAAGCAGTTCTCCTTCAGTGAAGCTATAGGAGAGCCTGTTTGTCCCTGGGCTAACGCCTTGAGTGCAGCTGTGTCAGAAAGGCTGAGAAGTAGAGGACCCAGGCAAGCCATACTGGCTGCCTGATCCATAAAACTCTGAGAGGAAAACTGTTTTTTGTTTTGGTTTGGTTTTTTTAAGCTTCTATATTTGGGGTGATTTGCTATGTATCAGTCAATAATGTTAAAGACACTGGGAGCATCTGGGGGCTGAGAGCTACGGGCAAGTGACAAAAGGCCTGATTCAGACTGAGAGGGCTGCTCAGGTGGCAGGAGGCACAGAGAGTGCCCACCTTTCAGTCAGATTTGAGACAAGTCCCAGTGTTGGTGCTAGTTATCTGTGTGACTTTAAACAAACCACTTGCTGCCTGTGGCCTGAGCTAGTGTTTCTGTAAATTCAAGTGACACTGAATTTACAAGGCTGTTGAAAAACATACACCAATTTTTGTACCTAACATGACAGGGTCCAGAACCATCTAGGCCCTTAGTAAAGGGCAGGTTCCACTGTTAATAAAGGTGATCAGGAAGCCAGCATCCTCCTCTCAGTAGCTGCTCCATTGAGTCAGGAGGTTTCTGCTGCTGAAAAAGTCATTTCAGGAGAAAGATCTTTCCAGCAGGTAGCACAAAAGCCTTTGTTCTCTTAGAAGGGAGGCAGAGAGAGGATACTTTTCTAAATTATTCTGCTGTGAGGGAGGAAGCGTTATCAGAAAGCACAATGCGGCCTATGACTCAGACAGAAGGCCAAATGACCTCTTTTTTCACCCTCCAGCCTTCCTTTCTTCCCCACCTTGCTCTTCCTGTGTCCTCCCTTTCATACTCCCTACATCTCCCTGGCCTCCTTGACCTCCTCTGTCTCAAGTGTCTGATCCGCATATCTTGGTCCCATAATTGTGCCTCTTGTCACACACTGTACACATGCTGGGAACCCTGTCCTTATGCAGCTGACTTGGTACTGTAGATAAAGTCCTATAAATGTCCTAGTTACGTGCCCATCTCCAGCTCACCCCAGGTCGTAGAGGATAGGAAGGGCACCACCACCTTCTTGGAACTGCTTAGATGGGCATTACTCCAGCCTCTCGATCAAGGCACAGAGGTGGTTCATTAAGAAAGCCCAGCATACACACAGGGGAGAAACCCAGGAAATATTCCCAACCAGTCTCATGGAGACTTTGCTATCTCTCACCACAACCAAATGAAATGACTATGTAAGAGACATTGCCTCATTCCAGACATCGTCCATCTCGTCCATCTGAACACCTCAGTTTTGCACCTGTCCTGCAGCCCCAGCTTTCTCCAATGTCCAAAATTTTCCTTCACTCACCAAAGAGAACTTTCAATTTTTCTCTCTCTCTGGGCTTTTGCACTTCTAGCTCTCCTCTGGACCGTTCCCTTACTAGGCCTTTCACTTGCCCACTGGGTCTCTGATGCTGAAAACATCTTCCCAGCATGCAGCACAAAGGCATTTGTTCTCCTGGAAGGAAGACAGATCAGAGTGGATACTTTTGTAAAGAATTCTGGTGTTCGTGAAGGAGCCTTATCAAATGCAGAACAAGGCCACATCGTGGGCACAAAGAGCAAAATGTTCTCCTATCTCCCCCTGGAGCCCTCTCTTTCCCTTCCTGCCTGCTCTCCCTATCTTCCATTCCCATAACTGACCTTCCCCCCGATCACTCGAGCTCTTCAGGACACTGACTTTTGCTGTGCTTATGAGAGAGAGAGAGAGAGAGAGAGAGAGAGAGAGAGAGAGAGAATTCTCCTTTATTATAGCATTTTGCACACTGAACTGTGGCCTCTGGTACCGTAACTACCCACCTTCAGACTGCACTGCAGAACAGCTCTCCCTTCCAGATCTGGGAACAACCAGTCCCTGATTTGGAGCTTCATGTACTAGACATTTACTGACCTAATGAGTCAATAAGTATGCATCCACTAAAGCTCTATAGCTCCTAGATTGTGTTCTCAGACAAGGGCTCACACTGTCCCTTTTGTTGCCTCCAACATGGAGCTCAGATGCCTACTGAGCAGAGCTGGACATTAGTGTGTAGGTTCAGAGCAACCTTCCAGAAATGAATCTGGGGTGGATGAATGCACAAGATGCTATACAGGACAGAGGGAGGGTCAACACAGCCACTGCTTCTTGAGAGACCTAAAGGATGAAGTTCTGAAGCCTCCTTGCTCCTTCCCTCCCTTCCGGACCCTGCTAGGAGGGAGGACCTGTGGTGGAGGATGGTGCTCATGAGATGGCTGAAGCAGGAGATCTGACCACACACACAACAGTAGAAACCCAAGAGGCGATGAAGGGACTTAATGGAACAGAGCTTTGTGATCAGGTGTCCTCTCTCTATCCCTGCCCAGCACACCAAGAGTCAGACAAAGAGGTTGAAAGGCACAGCTGCTTCACCTCGCTCCCGACAGCCTTTGTGGAAGGCTGTTGGTGACATCCCTGCTATCACAATCCTCCTTGAACTCTCCTTGTCATGATGAACATTTCACAGACCCTTGGTTTCTGAACCCTGTCAGCTGCTAAGGAAGGCAATGTTCATGTGTCAGTCATAGTCACAATCATACTTTCCTCACTTAAGTTTCTCCCCAGTGATACCTTCTGTGTGTGACCTTGAACAAGGGTTATGCCTTTCGTGGCTTCCATTTCCCAGTTTCTGCAGTGAAATGTTTTAGTAATCTCCAAATTTCTGCTCATCTGAACATTCTGTGATCCCATAAATCAAGGGACTGGGATACCAGCCTGCAGCACAGCTACAAGGTTCCCAAGGCCACTGCTGCCATGGGGGCTATGTCTCCCATGGACCCACATGTGGCTCCTTCTGCTAGTACATTATCTGTCATCCTTGTCTGGGCCTCTCACCCCTTCAAAAGTCGTCACTTCCAATAGCGCAGAGCTACAATGTGGATGGAATGAGTGGCATCTGCCAGGCCACGTCCTTAGGACATCAAGACAGATGTCACAAACTCCAGACTATGCCTAAACATGTCCTGCAAGACCCTTGAGGGCCAGACACCAGGGCAGTCTAGCTCCTGACCGAGCACCCTCATCCTGCAATCTCAAGGTCATAGAATTTAGGGTGTCTGTGGGACACAAAGATACAGTCCTGTGCTGCCTCCTGGCAGCCATGCTTAACAAGTGCACAGCACAGAAATCTGCAGTGGCTTATTTGTGGTTTCACAGTTACCTCAGATGCCTGGTCTCCTGCTTCCAGAGCTCATCCTTCTCCCCCTTTCCCTGTGGAACTGCTATCCTCACTCATTCCAGGCATCTAACCCTCTGGAAAACCTCCCTGACTCCATGACAACGTCCAGGGATGACCAGCGTCATCCCTGAGCCAGCACTCCAGGACCACAGAGCTGCTTATTTTCCTCTCTGCTGTACTTGTTCTTTTCCTCGTGTCTCCCCAGCACAGGCCCTGGAGGCCACCTCTGAGTACTGGCTCCCAAGAACGACTCATGTGCCCTTCGTTTCTATCAAGAAAGCATTTCCTCAAAACACCTCGCATGCCAACCATCAAACTGGCAAATATTTAAGAGACGAAAGTCATTGAGAACAAGGGTGACAGACATTGAACTGCATCCCCGGCTTCAAAACTTCATGGCGCCTCCCTGGAGATCCGTTTATCAATGGTTACCTGATGTTTAAATGTATAATGGGTCTTGCTTCCACATTCTATTTTGGTGTATCTTTTCTAGAGAAATAATCTCTATGAACAAGGATACTTGAGAGGCATTTGAAAACTTGAAAATTCTAAAGAACCTAAGAAAAATCTTTAGGTGTGAACATAAAGAAGGTTGGCATGTTATATATATATTACAAACTCTGTGCAGGCGTTGAACCTGACTGAGGGTGTAGATTTTTATGAGCTGATAGGAAAAGTTGACTCAGTTTTCAGGTAAAACAAAAAACACAAATTCATTAGACTACATGCAGGATGAGCTAATATCTTATAGCACAGAAAAACAGAACCATATGTATCCAGAGGAGCCTGTAGATGTTTGTGGATGCATATTTGTGGAGCTCTTGGGGACACATGCTGAACTGACAGTGAGCGGGTCTGCTGACAGCCTGAGTGACATGGGATGGGGGCTATTCTTTCATCTGTTTTAGTTCCTGTAGTCTTTGGTGAGGATGTAAACAAGGATTATGCATGCAAGTGGGACAATATTTAAAACACGCAACATACCTGTGTGTTTTAAGAAAAGGAACTGCTATCACTTGTAATAGTAAAAGCGTCTCCCATCTTTCAAGAGCTTCGGAGAATCTGCTTGCAAGTCAATGAAATTTGCTGAGGTCTACCCATGCACCTAGTGCTTTCCTGCAAATAATTACCTGTAATTTATCCAGTTGAATCTCAGGACTGACAGGATCCAGCTGACCTCTGCTCTCTGTAACAGGTGCTACAACTGAAAATTTCAAGATTTTCTCATTCCCTATACCCTTGTTTGTCCCACATAAAGCTGAGACTGGCGTGCTAAGTACTCTTTTGTCTATAACATGTTTATTAATTCTTTGAGACTTTCATACATGCAACAAGCACTTTTGGTATGAATCCCACCCACAGTGCTGCCGTCTCTTTCCCATAACCCACCTTCCATTCACACTCTGTAGAACTCTGCTTCCCTTTAAGGAAGTTGTATGGAGCTAGCTTATGCTCTCCAGGAGGTTCTGAAGGGGAAAGAAGCCGCCCATGGTAGGCAGGATTGTCAGCCTCACCCTGCATCAGGTTCCCAGGGAGTAAGCAGCCAGGTTACTCATGCAGAGCCCAGATTCAGTTCTTAGAGAAATCTGAAAATGGGCGTAATAGCCTGTGGCTCAGACTGCCATAACAAAATACCGGAGACTAGAAGATTACAAAGCAGACATTTATTTTCTCATGGTCCTGCGGGCTGGCAAGTCCAAGACCAAAGTGCGTTCTGGATTCAGTTCTGCCCAGGGTTTCGCGCTTTGCTTCTTCTGGCCTGGTCCTCATACGCATCTCCAAGAAACCTGCACGCATGCACAAAGCAAGTCCTCTGGGGTCTCTTCACACAGGGGCAGTAATCCTCTCAACTCGGGCTCCCACCTTCTGACTACCTTTGCCTGGATTCCACCCTAAAGGCTCCAAACCCAGTCAGATCTGGGGTTAGAACTTCAACATATGAATTGTGAGAGAGCACAATTCAGTCCGTGGCAGATGACATGTTCTGTTGCTGACATCGACCTCCTGGTGTTCCTGAACAGTGTTAGAACAACTGGCCCTCCTCCTGCTTAAGCAGCAAACTGCAGCATTCCAATGTCACTAAGGGAGTTCACCCATAGCCTGGTTCACAGGGGTCGCTCCCTCAAGCATCTGTACAGATGTCAGGACCTCCTGACCAGGCTGTGGTCATGTCCTAAAGCACCTTACAGGATAAACTCTAGGGATGGGTCCCCAGGGCTGACCCAGGTGCCTGGAAAAAACCATTCAGAAACCGCAGCATAAAGGACTCTGGGGCTCTGCCCGAGACAGATTTCCAGTCTTGTTCTGCCCCCTGGTGGTAGCTCAGAGAGAAAACAGGGCACAAAAGGAAGCCTGCAGTTTGCTTATAGATCCAGGACTTAAAGGTGGGCCTATCACCTTGTTAGCACTGGAGTCTTCCCAGGATTTTCAAAGAAATCCCCTACTTATCAACTGAGTTTCATTATATGAATATTGAAGTTATGTGGAAAACTGTCTTCATTTCTAGTCCTCATTTGTGAAGTTAGCAATTTAAGCCCAGGTTTTATTACACACTTAAACACGACATACAAACCTGTTACTGTATTCGTACAGTGAGGCATAAACAGAAATGAGAAACATCACTTTGCTTTGGTTCTTTGGTTTCTTTGGGTCTCTTTGGCTCACATGCCCCTAGCTCTAAGTTCCCATGGAGTGCTGTGGGAGGGAAATCTCATTGGATTCATGGAGAGGGAAAGGAGCTAGTGAGGCCAGTGAGTCTTATTCATTCCTATGGGGGTTCTGTGAATTGGGAAACAATTACCTGGAAATTCTGTTGATGGCTGTGCACATCAGGCAACTACTGTATACAGGGAACCCCCAGGTCTTTCACCTCTGATTTGCACAAGAACCCTAGGAAACGGAGGGTTTCCTGGGACCACTTGCACCCTTCCTTTTCAGGCAGAGCACAGGAGTGGTACCTATTCTCAGCTTCCTTACCTCCAGGGTTGCTCATCATCACCTCCGGAGACAGAGAGATCTAACTGGCGAGGAGAAACGGTTCACCTGGCAAGTTGCCCTACAATGTCAGTGCCTTGGTGATCCCTTCCCCAGTTCCTTCCCTTAATCTTGTCTCTCCCACCCTAGGTCCACCTAGAATTGTGGTGGGATTGCCATGGAAGAGTGGTAATGCCTGAGAGACAAGGGTAGGTTTACACAAGGATTTGTATTCCAAGGTCCAACACACCATCCTCAGTTTACCTCCACATGAAGAATCTACGAAGTTCTTCCCTAGCTACCTGTTCCTCACAAACTACACATCATCTATGTAAGCATCACTCATGCTCTCGCCTACAAGGTCCAACTTGTAAATGTGTGAAAATCAATGTAGAGTAATATGATAATAGTGTCTGCATGAAGCAGAGTGATAAGAGATCCCAGCTAGAGTGAGACTGAAGGATTTTCCAGGACATAGGAAAGAACCTAAGACTTGAAACCAGAATGGCCTGGAGCACACTGGGAACACGAGAGGCGATTGCAGGCAGGGAATGAAACAGTCAGAAAATGAAGTGCCCTAGAAGTCGACATGCTTGGTTGTCACAGTGAGGCTCCTCAGCGCATCTCTGCTTAGCAAGCTGAAACCTGGCTAAAGGCTGCTGGGATGGCCAGTGGGAAGATGAAGCCCAGAGAGAGATAGACAGATATGGGAAAGGAGGGAGGGAGGGAAGGAGGGAGGGAGGGAAGGAGGGAGGGAGGGAAGGATAGAGAAAGAGAAGGAGAGAGAGGGGTATAGACATTGAGAGAGAGAGAGAAATCTAGCTAAGGAAGGCAGAAGGTGGAAGGAGGGGAGCAAAAGATAATGAGAAGGGGAGGGAGGAAGATGGGCGATATGGGAGGAAGAGACACAGGAACAGAGAGGTAGCAACATATCAGAAATGTATCCACTGCTTGGGAAGAATGTACTGGGCTGTAAAGGGAGGAACAGGAAGGAAGGGCAGAGGCAGAGGGCCTGGGGGCATGGAGGGGGGCGGGTCTCCTCTTTGCATCCAGCAGACTAAGGAGCTCCACAGATCTCGTCAAGGAAGTCCTGAGAGTCACTCCTGGCTCCTCACACACTCCTGGAAGCATGATCTTCATTGTCTTCTTTCTACCTCTGGGGCCGGTGAGTCTCTTTTCTGTTCTTGTCTGTAACACCTTCCAGGAGGCTGGGGTTTGGTCAGCACAGGTCCATCCTCAGTACCTCAACTGGTGGTGGGGATTGAATGCCCATTGCAGGAGCTGAATAAGGTAACTGATTCCAGGCATGCTGGGAGGAGGTCACTGACTCTTTTGTAGGCCCTGCAAGGCCCATAAGAACGATCCCAGGAAGTGGTTGTCTTTCTTCACACCATGGAGAGCTCAGCCAGTGGCCAAGGCCACACCAGCGAGTTTGCTCCTCGGGGAAGGTCTTGGAAGGGCTGGTTCCAGAGAGGGCACGCACATGTGGCCAAGTTCTTCAGGTGAGGGTTCTGAGCCAGTCTCTGCCTCTCTCGCTGCACACAGGAAGCTGAGATGTCTCCCTTCCTCTCCCATGCAAGAGAACCCCAGCCCATGTCTCAGTTCCCCCAGGCTCTCAAAGAGTCTGTTTGTTCCTCTCTTTCCTTCTCAGGAGAAGATACTGGGCATCCCGAGGCTGAGATCATGGGAGCCAAAGACATGAGGCCATGAACAGTACCAAGCCCTTCTTCCCAGGCCCTGGGTCTCCCAACTATCTTGTTCAGTGAGCCTTAAATAAATGCTGGCATGCTTGACTATTGTGGCTCTGTGATATTGCTTTGCTTTGTATACTGACACCAATCTCAGATGCCCTGAGGGTGTCAGTTTTGGTCTGGTAGGGGATTGTGGAGAGAAGAGCTAGCAGTGTCCATAGTCGTGAAGGCCATTCACCCTCCTTCTACAGCCAATGCACAGAGACCAGGATACAGTGAATTTCCCACAGCTGGCAGATCTGACCCCTAGAGGGCGCTTGCACGGAGTCAGGAGGAGGGTCTAGTATGTCTCTCCTCCCCTGCAGAACATGCAAGCAGGCTTCATATCTGAGAAATCTTGGACAGTGTTTATGAAGGGGGGTGGGGGTGGGGGAGAACCGCTTTCGAGAAGAATATGTGGACTCATGAAAGTGCTTTAGACTTCAGAGCTCACAAACAGCTCCCAAGCATCCCACCTCTCCTCAAGAAGGAACCACTCTAAGAGACAACCTGGTCTCCATCTGCCATATCTGGCTTTCTCCTGCTTCTTTCCAATGCAGGTGGAAATACATCTTGATGTCTGTTGAGGTTTGCGTCAATATCATTCCTGCACCTCCTCAGAAAAAGTACTATTTTGTGGGATAATCTTAGAATTTGGAGATGGAGAAGATTTTCAGATGCATACAAATGGATGGACCACATCCTTGGTACTTGTCATGGGACAACAGAGAATGTTGCTACATACTTATTAGAACTGTGGGCTACAAGTAAAGCTTTTCCATACTTATTGTGGAGAAAAAAAATGAATGTAAGAAATAGACAAAATACCATCTCAATACAGCCTGACAATGGTTGTGGGATCTGAATCAGAGAAGAGCTGTTTGGGGACAGGAAGGAAGGCTTTGGAGTGACACCCACATATCCATGCCTGAGCCCCATCCTAGATGAAGCAGAACATTCCCACAACACTTCCCCATTCTCTCCATATTTCACATTCCCATATTATGATCACCCCCCACCCCTCCAGCAGCCATCTCTCCTTGAAGCTAGCACAAAAGGGAGGAAGGGAAGGGCCCTGGACCCCACATATCCTGTGGGAGGCCCCAAGAGAACTGGTAGCAACCAGATCACATGGTATTTGAGCCTAGAGTACAAGAAGTTTCCAAGGCCTACCAGAACATATTCCAAATGTGCCTGTCAACCTGTAAGGACCAAAGGTAATCATGGGCTGGTTAGTCTGTTCATGATCCCCACCGGGAGCTATTTTAAGTTAGCGCAGAAAATGCAGGTCCTTCAGAAACCATGCCATGCTGGCCAGTGCAATTTGGTAAGGTTGTGGGCTCATCAGCCGCCCCCCCACTCATGGAAACCTCTGTAGCCCATCCAAACTGGTTTGGGGCCTCAGGCTGGCCATCATTCTGGCTCTGTTCCAGGCTAATCTGCTTCTCACCTCTACCAACAGTATTCCCATAACAGAAACAGAATCATTTACAGCTGCTAACATCCAGGCCTTTGTTGCTTTTTAATTTATAAAACCTAACTATAATCATACCAATGTCCTCATAAGACACTAATCTCTGGCTCTTCCAGGCCCCAGGGGGACAATCTCTGCTCAGTGCCCAGACTTCAAGAGATGATCTCTGCTCTGGTGAATAGACACTTACCCGTCTCCTGCCACTCCTTAGAGATGATGTATGAAAGGGCTCAGCATGTGCAGTGGACAACCTGCATGGATGATTCTACAGCAGCTGCCACAGTTGGGCCTTCTCTCTGGCTCTCCCAAGAGCCCAGATTGTCTGGTCCCAAAGAGTCATTTCCAACCTCACATTTATCTCTCAGCCCTGAAGTAGACCAACTAAAGACTGTGAGTCCTGTGCATGTGACCTTACTCCCAGATAATCTCTCCAGTCTCCTCTAATTCTAACCTTCCAGTTCCATGGAAGCATGGCATTCTCCAGGTACCCACAATTCCCTGCCTCAAGGCCTTTGCATTTTCTATGTCTCTAGTGCTGCAGATCTCAGGGGACAACTCTCTGCAATGAAACCTGCTGCCTCCCAGATGCCCACTTCCAAGAGTTAGATGGCCCTCCTCTCAGCTCCCTCACCACCTGGTTCATACACTCCCCCCTAACTACATGTAGCTAACTTACTTACATAATAGCCCCAACTAGACTCTCAGATGTGAGGCAGAGGTTGAGTCTGGTGTATCTTTGAATCTCCAATGCTCGGCACAATGCCTTACATGCAATAGTCATTAAATATACTTTAAATAAATGAGTCCATGAGCAAGGTATCTAATTCATTACATTTTTTTATTTCCCCTACATTCCAGAGATCTAGGTAAAGACAAGTAAATATCAGCTGTGTCTTGTATGTCAGATGTTGACCAAATCTGTATTTTATCTTTTGAGATTTGGAGGGAGGTCATTGTCCTGTAAATTCCTTCAGAGTTTCAAAGAACTACTTGCTCCAATACTCTAGTGTGTTTCCAACATAACATGACAGTGTCACAACTGTTTCCTGTAAAATAGCAAATCTCTCCTAAAATTGAGATAAGGACCACTAAAACACTGGACAAATGCCAAGCATAAACTTAAATGCTGAGATTCACTCACATGTCTAGAAAGCAAGGATTTGGAAGGGATATTTAATATGAATTCTGCTTCAACTGTGAGTTAATTCTGTTCACAGTGAGGCGGTTTTGATGTGTGTTACTTTGTGGTTCTGGGGATAGAACCCACGGCCTAACGCATGAGAAGAAAGCCTTCTACCACTGAGCTACATCTACAGCCCCTATCACTTAATTTCATCATTTTGCCTATAGATTATCAGTAGAAAAAACCGTAACAACAAAGCAAGTGCAACTTTGCCATGTGAAAGTTGAGAGCTAAGTCACCAAGAAGCACACAGAGAACTGGAAGAGAAATGCCATTTATCCTTCCGGGCCGCAGTCAATCTGTGCAAGCTTCCTAAATCAGAGCCCCGGGGCCCACTGCTCCAGCACCCCTTTGACTACCTGCAGCAAAACCGAGGAACTCTCAGTGCCAGCCATGCCTGGTGGCAAAAGAAGCCCTGGCTCTAGCCTGAGATTGTAACCAGCACTGGTACTGTCCCCGGTACTGACCATCACTCAGGCCATGGCTCTAGCCCTGGCACTGGCACTGGCACTTGCATTGACACTGGTGCTGATGCTTGCTTCAGCCATGGCACAGGCCCTGGAAATGGAACTGGCACTAACACTCGCACTTGTCACATCATCACCAGCAGCTGCGTCTCGGGGACCAGGTATTTCCTCTTCTTTCAACGCCTCAGTTACTGCCACAGCAAGGCTCTGGGGTGGGTGTCATTCACTTTGGCCACAAACTCCAGGACTTCCATCTGTCTTGTTTCCTTTGAGAGCCCCACAAGAATACCGAGAGCACGGGACTGCTGTTGGACACCTACTTGTGCACCAGATACTTGTGCTGCACACAAGCGATGCGCTTTGGTGATGGCTCCCCACGGATGGAATGTTTTTTAGGAGAACATACCTCCAAAACCCTCCACACCTCCCAGAACACCTCCTCGGGGATACAGGTGGCCTGCATGAAGATCAAGTCCGGGGTACTCGGCGGAAGCCCAGTCTTTGGTGCGCCCAGGCCGACAGCGGGCCCCAAAGCAGGGCAGGACGGACTTTTCTGTTCGGGACATAGGAGTGCTCTGGCGGGCCACGTTCCTTCACCTAGACCCAAAGACTAACTCGGGGAGGTCAGAGGCTCTCTTGAAAATCTCGGGGAAGAAGCTCCTGCACCTTTTTTGATGACATACTTCAGCATGTCTGCCCTTTTGATCCGCACAGTCTTCGCGTTCTTAACCAGCAGGTACTGCGCCAGCAGCTCAGCTACTTTCTAGCTCCCAGGGCCTCTGGGCATGCGCGCCAAGGGTGGAGGGGCCCGCGGGGTGCTCGGCGGGGGAACCCCTAGGGGTGTGTGGGGTCCATAAAGGAGCTTGCAGAAGCACCTGGGCGGGGGCTACGTGCCTCAGAAGAAGTGGATCCGGGAAGCACTTAGCGTCCCCGCTGCAGGCGCCCCCGCGGGGCTTTCCTGGGCAAGGAGGAGAGAAGAAGGAGGCCAGGGGGCCTCTGAGACCCGCAGGCCCTGGGTGCCACCTCTACCGCGGACGTTCTCACCTGCGGCTTTGGCTGGCCCGGGAAGCAGGAACTCGGGGAGGAGATGCGCGTCCACGGGCATTCGGCGGCGGGCCCGAGCGCTGTGTGCGAGGCCGCGAGGACCGTGACGTCGCCGCGGACGCTGCGCCTGCCGCCGAGAAGACCGGGAGCCCCTGCCGAGGCCGCGGCCCTCAGAGCCCGAGGACCAGGAAGCAGCAGGCAGAGGATGGGGCGCAGCCTCGGCCGCCTGACTCTGTCGTGAGCTGTGGGAACGCGCGGGCGCTGCCCCCCGCAGTGCTTCCGCAGGCCGGAGACGGTACTGCAGTCTGGGGCCGGAAGGATGCGGGGGTGCTGCTCCCAGAGGTGGGGGCCACTGATGCTAGGCTTGGAAGAGACCAGAAGCCTCCAGGCCAGGCCCAGAGCAAACCCTTGCTGCCTATTGGCTGTTGCTGGGAAGAATACGGGCATTTGGGATCATCTGTGTCTCCTTCTTCCTCCCGCTTGTGGAGAAGGCTCCCTAGGAGATGCCTCTGCCCGAGTGTAGGCCTGTCCCCAGCAGCAGGCCCTGCTCCTTCCTCTCTGTACAGTCCCCTAGAGTGCCTTTCCTCACTACCTAGCCGAGACTGAGCACTTGGCGACTGTTCCTTTGTGTTTTTCTCATAATTACGTTGCACTGCATACACACAATGTTTGTGCCTGGTGACCATCCGCGACCTACGGGAAAATGGACTGGGGAAAAAGCAACCTCAGCCAACAGCTACAGATGTATTTCCATTTCTTCTTTTTGATCAGTGAATCTGGGGAGGGGAACAGCATGCTCTTTGGACGTTTCTTCTCCAGTAGAGCGCCTAGAACGTTATTAATTATAATCTAACTTTCCAAAGTTAATGACATTTTCCTTTATTTCTCTTCCACCCACCTTACTGGGCCCCACTGTGCCCTCACAAAGTACTTTCATTACGCCTCTCATCTGACATTCAGGAGCCTTTAATAAGCCCTGGGCTCAGAGGTCAATTTCTGGGAAGCCTGCAAGGAATACGAAGAGGCCTCCACCCCAGCAAGTTCCTCTTTTATATTGTATGATGTCCAACAGGCTAGCGTTCCCTTTTCCCACCTGCTCTGCCTAGACAGGAACCACCCAGCTTCCTTGCCCATAGCTAAATGTCCATTGCAGTCTGTGTATCTTACTACAACCTTTCTTAATTTCCACACGATCTAGATGCTTCTGCTTTTCAGTACTCCCATTGATGGGATTTTGTGACAGAGCCTTCTAATATAGAGACTTAAACATTGTTTTATTGTCTGAGTAGAACCAGTTCCCCTTCGTTGTTGTTTTCAAATACTTTGAAAAACCTTGTCCTCTATGAACACCAGGATCAAAATTTTCCCAGATCAAAACATTGATTTTAACCAGAATTGCTTGATATATAGAACTCAGCATGAGGACAGTTGACATCAGTAAAATGGGGAGGATTCTCACCACAAAATCCTCGGATCGTCTACTGATTCTGGCTTCTATTTAGAGTGCTTCAGTTATTTTTATAGCTTGCCTTGCATACCTCCTGCATATTTCTTAAGCCTATCAATGCACTTTATTTTGCTTCACTGCTACTATGAATTGAATGTTTTTCCATTATATCTTCTAATTGTTTTTGAACACGTGGGAAATTGTTTGAACATGTGCTTTCTGTATTTATCTGCTATAAATCCATGTTAACAACTCTCCTTAATTAAAATCCATTTTCAGTGGGTATTTGTTGCATGCTGCAATCATAATATTACTTTTCCTTTTTCTTATCACGATGACTTGGGACTATGACACCATGTTGTATAGTGCAAGTCATAGGAAACTTCCTTTTCTGTTCTTAGTTTTATTGGGAGGGACTCCATTGCCTTTGAACTAAGTACAGTGTGTAGTTGCTTTCTGGGGTCTGTTGAGGCTGTGGTCCACTTGTTGTCTACTAGGTCTAAATCAACCCTTTCCCTAATTATTGTAGAAATGGTGGTCTCTGTCAGCCTTTCTCCTGTGGGAGCTAAGTGAGTGCTAGGCTTTGCAGGCTTAGAGCACTCCAGTGCCCCTGCAAGTCCCAACAGGAAAATGCTCCCTTTCTAGTTCCAGCCTGGAGTTCCTGGAATTCACTGCAGGAGGTCAGAGGTCAGCAGCCACACACTCCAGTCCCTGGGCAGCTCCATCCTTTGGTGCGCCCCCACTCTCCCTCAGGCTGCAATGGTGGTCCCTTCTATAGAGCAACACAGACCCTGACTCTCCCCGGCAACTTTCTCCACCCCGGCAGACTGCATGTTCTTTTCACAGACACAGTCTTCAAAAAGTTCTGATTCAAAGCTTGGGAGGGAGGGTGTCTTCTCTTCATGCTCTGCTCTTTCTGATTCTGAAGTAGAACCTGCTCTTTTGCACCGACAGCTTCTGGACACTTAAAAGTGCTCTTTCCCTCCTTTCAACAACCATCTGCCTTCTGTTGCTCAGGCAGCCTTTATATTGTGTTCTCAGCACAAATAACCAACATCATTTCTGTCTCCAGACTGGACCCTCACCCACAGGCAGTTATCAACATAGAGACATTTTCCTTTAATCCAAGCCTCACAGAACACTTTTTCATTTGGACATGCATTTTAAACTTCACCCACAGGCTTTTCATGATCAATGATTCACATGGTCTCTCTCCTCAAATGGCTTTCTAATTGTTTTTTGTGTTTTTGTTTTAAGAAAAGCAAGCCAGCCTAGGGAAATACAGGAATCCTTGGCTGCGCACCCTCATTAAGATTCTGCCAGTAATACACAGTCTTCTCTGCATTGCCCACTAAATGCAGGTGGTTGGCCACATGAAGGGTTTCACCTGTGATTTGGAGGCAGCTGTTCCCTGGAGCACTCCCCACCTCTGCTATGAAACTTGTTCCAGTTCTCTGCTCTCCTCTTGACAAAGCCTTGCAACCATTCCAGAAAACTGTCCAACCCCATCCTCTGTCCATACCCAGACCAGACAGGGCTCTGTGGTTCAAGAAAAGGGCAAAGGCCAAGCCAACTCCAGAAGAGGCACCACCAGGCAAAGACCCAGGCCTACAGCAGTATGCTCAGGGGGAGAGATGGAGTTACAGGTCTGTTCCTGCTCTGTGTTTTCAGCCCTGGCCTTGGCACCCCAACCCTATGCCATGCTTCATACTTCCCACAATAGCATGCTCTAGAAAAATATGGACATCATAAAAAGGCCAAAACCATGTGGCTATCCTCACCTGAGTCAGAAATTCAAGTGGTTGATAAATATTCTCTTAAAAGTTCAACCCCACAGTGACTGAGGAAATGCTGATTGAAACAAAGAGACATAAGACCAGGAAAACTAAATGGATATCCATCAAATGTGGTAAAACACCAGAAATGGGTGGACAACATTTAATGAAATTTTCAATGTATATACTTGTCAAAAATATTCACTTATAGGTGCTCATCCTGGGAATGGTACCAGATAAACTATAGGCTCCCCAGGCACACTTGAATTTCACACAAACAGCAAATGCTTTTTTGTGTACATTTTTCCTATGCAATTTTGAGATGTACTTGTGATAAAGCAATTTTCAAATCCTATATAATTATTACTTCTTTATGTGAAATTCAAATTTAGATAGATATCCTGTACTTTGTTCCTCAGTTGTGCCCTAATCCAACGGAACCACTCAGTCTCACACACAGAGATGTGAATGAGAATTACTATTGCCATATTATCAATAATAGTGAGCAAATTGGACAATATTAGAAACATTCATGGAAAAGAATGGCTTAAAAATCTACACTGTGCATAAATGTCATGTTCACATTAAAAGATCAAAACAGATTTATGTGTATTGACATGAAGAAAAATGTATTCTTGGATTTAAAAAATATTGTGGAAAGCTGGGCATGGTGGCAACATGCCTATAATCCCAGAAAGTGGGAGGTGGAAATAGGAGAATTAGGAGTTTAAGGACAGCATCAACTACATCAACTACAGAGCAGCATGGGCTACATGTGACCTTATCTCAAGAACAAAAAACAAAAATTCAAAAAATATTGAGGAACAATATTTAGAAGTTATAGCACTTTTATATCACTTAATAAAAAACAAAAAGTAAATTATGCATTCATGTAAGTGAAAATAATTAGTGTAAGTACATAAAAGTAGGTATAAATAGACACCCACTGACTTCTTAGGACAACCCCTTTGAAGTGAGACTTTTACTTTGGGGAGTTTGGATTATGTACTATTTTTTTGTATATTCATAATTTCAGTGTAGACTCTAAGTGTCAGTATTGTTTATGCTTACCAAATTATACATCTACATCAGTTAATTTTGTGGCTTAATCTACTTTATTGTTCGTATACTTGTCTTATCTTGATGCAACACAATCCTATTCTGATTATTATATCTTTCGGGAGTGGAACTGGGTCTGACCCTTGGAATTTCTTATGTAGGCCAGGCTGATCTCTGACTTAGAGTGATCCTCCTTCCTCGGCCTCCTGAGTGCTGAGATTACATACATGCACCACAAAAGCCTGGATTAAATTATTATATCTTATATCTTTAGATAATTTATATTTTGGTAAGTTCTCCTCCAGATTGTTCTTTTCCAAAATGACCTAACAGCAAGTCTATGTGCATTGCTCTTTCATCCATAAAGAAACTCTCCATTGATAAGTTTCTCACCTTCTGTTCAGTGATGCCCCAAATAGCTAGAATTGTTAACCTAGGTGTTCTCCACAGGTGATGAGTTAGCACGGCATGAAGAAGTCCTCATGTGAAATAATCATACAAATAGAATTCTAATTCTGCTGGTCACTAGTTAAGAGAGACTCTCGGGTTGTACTTTAAGAGCATGTGGTTATCATATGCAAGGCCTTAGGGTCAATTAACTAAGCTACAATACAGGAAACAATGAAAGGATAAGGAAAAGAATCAAGAAGCACAGACAGATTGAGAATTAGAGCAAAAATTATAAAAATAAAACTAGCTCTCTCCTACCCGCAGGCCTATCTCCAGGGTAAGTCCATCACACCTCCAAGCCTTGACTCCCTCCCTCATTCGCCCTCCCATCTCCCCCTCCAGTCTCTCCTACTTTGGGTCCTGTCCCATTCCTTTTCTTGAGGCCCCAGACACCTGGGGAACCAATACTACTTCCTCAGCCTTTTCATCCACACCAATATAGAGCCTTCTCTGGGCCCCAGGAGCACTGCTTCTGGGCCTGGCCCTGCCCTCACCTCCCTCTGCTTCCCTGGGCCTGCACCACCCCCCAGCCTCTTTCTGGGACAGGGTCTGCCCTTTCCTCTTCCTGATCCTTTGCATCCAGACCAACACAGCTACTCAGTGCAGTCCCCAGGAGTCCTTGGGGCCTCTTCCCGCCCCATCTGCCTTTGCATCTCTGGGTGGCATGGCCACCAGCTGCCCTAGACCAGCATCTTTCCTGGGCCAGGCTCCCAGGCCAGTCCAACCCCCAAATTCCTGAGGCCAAAATCGTTCCTGGGGGGATCCAGACCTTAGAAGAAAGCCTGAAAATATTTAACCCTCATCTGAATTGGGCCTCTGTGGGAAATCATGAAGACAAAAGCAATCCAGCCACTCCATTATAAAATCAAAAAAGAGAACTGGAAGCTTAGACAAACCAGCTATTCATGCCCATAAAGTAAACCACAAAGACATATAAAGTTCACAAAAAGAAGTAGACCTAACTTGAAGGCCTGAGTCTCACACAAGAATCAAAAAATAAAAAGAAATCCACATGTCAAAATCACAGAGAAAAAATAATAACATGAAAAACCAAAATAACATATCCCCACCAAATACCAATAGTCCTCTAGAGGAGTACAATGAGAACCCACTAGAGCTAATGCAGGACAGAAAGAGATGGGGATAAACTTCTGAATGAATTCAGAAAAGAGTTAGAAATATTGA